>NC_092147.1:77843308-78172058 GCF_045791955.1 Oncorhynchus clarkii lewisi | reverse complement strand
CACACACACAGAGAGTCAGTCACTCACACACACAGACACAGAGTCACACTGTTTTTTGCTCACCACAAACCAAGTCACTTCTGCAGTCCTCATTCTAAGAACGGCCAGTAAAGCCACCAGCTGCTTTGGGGTTGAGTGAAGTCGTGTAGTTTTTCTCATTAAGTGTTTTTAAGCTTTCTCTAGGTTGCATTGGTTTTAGAAGAATTAGCCTCTTAGCATCCTGTTATTTTTCTCACATGAAAGTGGGAAGGTCTCCGTGCGAGTTTCACTTTGACTTTTCCCTGGCAGTGACGCATAGCAACTTTCTCATTTCTACTAAAGCAGGCCACGTGGTCATATCTATCACATCTCTTAGCTCAGGGAAGATCAGTGGTTATTTACTAGAATATATAGTAATCAGTTTTACTACTATTCTCATTCTTGCTAGCATTTCACCTCTGCCAGGAAAGATAAGCCTATATTTGACCACAGCAACGTGACATTTTAAAGGTCTGCTGCTGTTACTGTTATGGTCTAATACAGCAGCCTTTGATAGGTGACAATTCATGTTGAATGATTTAAGTATGAAAGGGGGCAAAATTAGTACTTTTAAATATTCTCATTAGTTTCCTTTATGTCATTTGTGTGATGATGGAGAAAACAACTACTTTCATACAGTGTAGTTTGGTTCCTCCAAAAAGAGGAACAGGTTGGGAAAAAATTCCTCATTCAGCATATGGTGACCAAAGAGCTGTGATCTGTTATAACCTTGTTGTTTTATACCCAATCCCCATTCAGCCCTACAGTCACCCATTCAAGTCATAATCTCTCTGTTATTAAACAAGTGAACCACGCTGAGTAGGAAGTCCATGGAGGACTAATTCAAATGGCTGCCATGACATGACTGGCATCGGGCTGCTACTGGGTGTGTCTGCAGCCAACTTGAGAAACATGGACGTGTCAATCACCCACCTGCAGAGCATCCACATCCCCGCACTGCTCCCACCCACCTCCAGTGAGCTGGACGTACCGCACAACGTGCAGATGTCGGCCGTGTTGGGCATCGGCCCGGTCTTCCAGGACACGGGCCACCGCCACGACGCAGAGGTGTGCTCGCTGAGATCGGTTAGTAAGACCTACATCTCGAATGACGTACATTGTTGTCCCATAAGGATATTTAATTTGCAGGGAAGATGACCTACTATAAAATACACAAACTGTTTTGAATCTCATGTTATATCACCATCAGCATCTTAATTAGCATGTGTTATGTCAGCCTTTATAAAGCACATTCTTTTTAGGTGTAGATAGCCTATAGCGTTTGTCACATTTAGAAATGTACCCTTTATGACTTTATAAAATACATTTGATTGACTTTACCATGACATAAGTTAACAAATATTTTTTTAAATGTCTGGATCGCTGAAGGAATGCTCAGTCCTAGGAATGTACTACTGAAATTTCAAAATTCTTTCAGGGCGGTAGCTCATTAACCTTCAGCTGTCTTTTTTGCTGACACGTTTTGGAGCAAGCTTAATCCTCAAAGCTACATTTTCTCAAGAAAAAAATAGAAATAAATATAATTGAAGTAAAGCATGTGGTGTTTACTCTTAAACGCGGCGGCAATAAATACCATTGAAGTGAATAGATGATGTTGCATCTTCCTGCAGGTGGTCTGTCAGCACAACCGATTGGCAAACGTACTGCAAATTAAGAAATCATGTGACTAAATAAAATACAAATAAACTATACAATGAAACAGAAAGAAATTGTATAAAGAGTGGTAGTAAAATTCTTTGTAGCTCCTTAAATAACAGTTTTGGGAAAAAAAGGCTAACTGATGGAGCATTCATTGAATCCGATGGCTCATTTATCACAAAACCCACTGATGTTGCCAACTACTTTTCATGACTTTATCATGAAAAAAATTGTTGTCTATCAACAATGACAAGCCACCGGGGTCTGACAACCTGGATGGAAAATTACTGAGCATAATAGCAGACAATATTGCCACTCCTATTTGCCACATCTTCAAGAGTTACTTGTCTAACCGAACAGCGGGTGTTCTTTAACTTCTCTGGGATATGTGGGACGGTAGCGTCCCACCTCGCCAACAGCCAGTGAAATTGCAGGGCGCCAAATTCAAAACAACAGAAATGACAATTAAAATTACTCAAATTGTCAGATTTTAAAATGGCTTTACGATGAAAGCACACCTTGCGATTAGGTTAGGTCAGCGCTAGTTACAGAAAAAAATCCAGACGTTTTCCAAAGAAGGAGAGGTGTCAGAAATAGCGTTATAAATATTCACTTACCTTTGATGATCTTGATCGGAATGTACTCCCAGGAATCCCAGTTCCACAATAAATGTTTGTTTTGTTCGATAAAGTCCATTATATATGTCCAAATATCTCCTTTTTGTTCAGTAATCCAAATGCATAATGCTTGATCACTTGTTCAGACGAAATGTCAAACAGGTTCTATTACACTTCGTAGAAACATGTCAAACAGGTTCTATTGCACTTCGTAGAAACATGTCAAACGATGTATAGAATCAAACTTTAGGATGTTTTTAACATAAATCTTCAATAATGTTCCAACCGGAGAATTCCTTTGTCTTTAGAAATGCAATGGAACGCAGCTACCTCTATCTTGCGAGCTCGTGATCAGCTCATGGCACTCTGCTAGACACCTGGTTGAAACAGCTCTCTTTCTATCCCCCTTCACAGTAGAAGCCTCAAACAAGGTTCTAAAGACTGTTGACATATAGTGGAAGCCTTAGGAAGTGCAATATGACCCCATAGACACTGTATATTCGATAGGCAATCACTTAAACTACAAACCTCAGATTTCCCACTTCCTGGTTGAATTTTTTTCTCAGGTTTTCGCCTGCCATATGAGTTATATTATACTCTCAGACATCATTCAAACAGTTTTAGAAACTTCAGAGTGTTTTCTATCCAAATCTACTAATGATATGCATATTCTAGCTTTTGGGCATGAGTAGCAATCAGTTTACTCAGGGCACCTTTTTATCCAAGCTACTCAATACTGCCCCACAGTCCCAAAGAAGTTAATGGAAGCCTCTCCAACATAATCCAGGTTGAATCAGGAATTCCCCAAGGTAGCTATTTAGGCCCCTTAAAGCTTTAGATCTTTAATAACAACATGCTTTGAGTAAAGCCAGTGTGTCTATGTATGCAGATGACTCAACACTATACACGTCAACTACTACAGCAACTGAAATGACTGCAACACTTAACAAAGAGCTGCAGTTAGTTTCGGAATGGGTAGCAAAGAATAGGTTTGTCCTAAATATTTTTATCCCCAAGTCCAGAACGGACTATTAGGCAGTGCCCAGTACTGCATAGAGCCATGACTACATGGAACTCTATTCCACATCAAGTAACTGACGCAAGCAGTAGAATCAGATTTAAAAAGGTAAGAATACACATTATGCAACAACAGGGACTGTGAAGAGACACATACAAAGGTACAGACACATGCATACACTACCGGTTTTAGAACACCTACTCATTCAAGGGTTTTTCTTTACTATTTGCTACATTGTAGAAATAATAGTGAAGACATCAAAACTATGAAATAACACATATGGAATCATGTAGTAACCAAACAAATCAAAATATATTTGAGTTTCTTCAAAGTAGCCACCCTTTGCCTTGATGACATCTTTGCACACTCTTGACATTCTCTCAACCAGCGTTATGAGGTCACCTGGAATGCATTTCTATTGACAAGTGTGCCTATTTAAAAGTTAATCTGTGGAATTTCTTTCCTTCTTAATGTGTTTGAGCCAATCCGTTGTGTTGTGAAAAGGTGGGAGGAGTATACAGAAGATAGCCCATACAAGTCCATATTATGGCAAGAACAGCTCAAATAAACAAAGAGTAACAACAGTCCATCATTACTTTAAGACATGAAGGTCAGTCAATCCGGAAAATATCATGAACTTTGAAAGTTTCTTCAAGCGCTATGATGAAACTGGCTCTCATGAGGACCGCCACAGGAAGTCAGTGTATGTAAACTTCTGACCCACTGGAATTGTGATCCAGTGAATTATAGGTGAAATAATTTGTCTGTAAACAATTGTTGGAAAAATGACTTGTCATGCACAAAGTAGATGTCCTAACCGACTTGCCAAAAGTATAGTTTGTTAACAAGAAATGTGTGGTGTGGTTGAAAAACTAGTTTTAATGACTCCAACATAAGTGTATGTAAACTTCCGACTTCAACTGTAGGTATGACTGACCTGAATGTACCTGAGTAGCTCTACATGGTGGTAGGGCATCGAGGCACCCACACCAGTATCAACAGAGAAAAACACAAGTCCTCCAGCTACCAGATCATGGAGAAGTACAAGAAGCAACCAGCAAGACAACTTTCCTTCCTTGTAGGCCTACTTTCTGTCAGTTGATCCCCATCTAACATATTAACATTTTTCCTGAAGGCACAAAACCATGGTCTAACAGAATACTATGACCAGAGACTTAAGAATGTCCCAAGTGTGGGGGTTTCTGGTCATCAACGTGGACGTCACCTGTTCCAAGAGCGACCCTGGCTATGATCTACCTGAAGACCAACAACAGGTGATAATTGATTCCACCACATCTCATCTTTAGATACCCTTCAACGAAAAGTAATGCCGTGTTCTACTAGATTTGACTCTTCAATCTCCCATCTAATCTTGCATGGTGCCTCACAGAACATCTTGACCCCAGCGCTCCAGCACATAGCTTATAACTGGGGAAAAAAAGTCATTTTGAATCATTTTAGGTTTTTCCTGGTTCTGTTCCCGTATTGGACAATAGGCTCAGGCTTCCATTAACACCTCTTTCTCACCCTCTCATAGGTCTATCGCAGGTTGGCTGAAAGCTCCAGACACCATGTTCCTCCTGGACTGTACTCTGGGTCAGTACAGACCTGCCTTATCTCAGTGTACTCTGGGTCAGTACAGACCTGCGTTATCTCAGTATACTCTGGGTCAGTACAGACCTGTCTTTTTCACTGAACCAAACCCCCGGAGCTCTCCGTCAGTGGTTCCCAACCTAGGTGTGGGACTCCACATTTTCCTTGGGGGTTGCGGGCCCTACTTGATTTGCAACATTTTGGGGATCTTTTATTTCAGCTCATGGGACCAACGCTTTACATGTTACATTAATATTTTTGTTCAGTAAAATGGCTGATCCTGTACACTAACACGTTTTAGGTCGTCACTAGCTTCTAAACCCACAGTCATAAACCCCGCCCATTTCTACAATTTCTCTTCTTAAAATGTGATTTTAAAACTGATCTTAACCACACTGCTAACCTTATGCCTAACCTTAATTTAAGACCTGAAAGCACATTTTTGTTGCCAATTTTGACTTTATGGCTGTGGAATCTGACTTTGTGGATATAGAAGCTTGGCACTGTCTCCTCTCCCTCCTCAGACACTGGCTAGGTGTATCATCATGTGGGATGAGATTCTGCCCAACTCGAAAGCAGCAATGTGCCTCCGGTAACTCCTATCAATATGCACACAAACACCTTGGCTCATTAGACACAAGTCACTGCCAGCACAAACCTCTACTCAGGACCTGTGGTAATAATATTATGAGTTCGGCATTGGGTTCTTAGGGCCAACAGTGTAGATGTCCATAGACATTAGAGGTTGGTTCCAAGGCTCTTAATGTTGTTAGTTAGTCATAATGAATGACATCAACGCTAATAAGGAAACACGTTTTGGTCCTCAAATGAGGCTTCAGTGCCAAGAGGATGTGACTGGCAACAAGCCTCAGACATTTCCTTCAGCTTGACCAATTTACACATCAACAGTATTAAATTAGTTAGTATCCCACAGTTTTTTTACAACGCTAACACAATATATATTCTTTGTTTTGCATCCACATAATTCAAGAAAACATTGGGAATCCAGTGGTTTCGGAGGCTTTGAACATGAAAACCATAGCGTGACTACAAACTGACTACAAGTTTTTTTTAGCTTTCTCAGCATAGCTGGATATAAGAGACAGAGATGGTGTGTTTAGTAACATGAGGATGTGTGGGATGACTCCTGTCCTCAGGCAAGCCCATGACCACATAATTGCTGGAACCTGAATGACTGTGGGATTCCACTTCGCTGGCTCGGCCAACTCTGACGCATTCGACTGCTTGGTAAGAAGCGAACATTTCAAAATAAGTTGGAGTTAATTGGCTAGTTTGTCTGTAACCCTTCTGTTTCTTTCACAGTAAAGTTTCGCAAGGAACTTCATGCAGTGTTTGACATCAGCAACGGCTGTAAGTTGCACTACTCTCATGCTTCTGTCCAATGTAACCATAATGTCCATATAAGGCAATAGAATAAAGTCCAGTTTAAAGTTTGCATCAAAGTCACCACAACCAATTTGCTCTCTCTTCTGCCAGACAGGCCACTATAACTTACAGATGTGTCTGAGCATGTTGTTGTCCATGGTGATGGCTGGCTCTGGTGACCTGAAGGTGCTGGAGCTCTGCCGCGACCTCCAGAAGAGGACCAGAACTATGACCCATCACATGGCCCTGGGAGGAGGGAGGTGAGACATGTTTCAACCAGCCTCTCCAATGGTTATAGCCTACACAGATATTGCTTGTACTGTCTTTTGCCTAGGTGTTGTACCTTTCACAATGTCATCTGTATTGATATAGATTGTATGTTTTGCTACAGACCTAGATAATGGAACAACGTTACAGTGGCAAGAAAACGTATACGAACCCTTTGGAATTACCTGGTTTTCTGCATAAATTGGTCATCAGATTTGATCTGATCTTCATCGAAGTCACAACAATAGACAAACACAGTCTGCTTAAACTAATAACACACAAACAATTCTACGTTTTCTTGTCTTTACTGAACACACCATGCAAACATTCACAGTGTAGGTTCGAAAAAATATGTGAACCCTTGGATTTCATAACTGGTTGACCCTCCTTTGGCAGCAATAAACTCAATCAAACATTTTCTGTAGTTGCGGATCAGAACTGCACAACGGTCAGGAGGAATTTTGGACCATTCATCTTTGGAAAACTGTTTCAGTTCAGCAATGTTCTTAGGATGTTTGGTGTGAACCGCTCTCGAGGTCATGCCACAGCATTTTACATCAAGTTGAGGTCAGGACTCTGACTGGGCCTCTCCAGGAGGTGTATTTTCTTCTGTTGAAGCCATTCTGCTGCTGATTGACGTCTGTGTTTTGGGTCGTTGTCCTGTTGCATCACCCAACTTCTGTTGAGCTTCAATTGGCAGACAGATAGCCTTACATTCTCCTGCAAAATGTCTTGATAAACTTGGGAATTAATTTTTCTGTCGATGATGGCAAGCTGTCCAGGCCCTGAGGCAGCAAAGCAGCCCCAAACCATGAAACTCCCTCCAAAATACTTTACAGTTGGGATGAGATTTTGATGTTGGTGTGCTGTGCCTTTTATTTTTCTCCACACAGTGTTGTGTTCCTTCCAAACAACTCAACTGTAGTTTCATCTGTCCACAGAATATTTTGCCAGAAACGCTGTGGAACATCCAGGTGCAGTTTTGCAAACTTCAGACGTGCAGTAATGTTTTTTTTGGACAACAGTGGCTTCTTCCGTGGTGTCCTCCCATGAACACCATTCTTGTTTAGTGTTTTACGTATCGTAGACTCATCAACAGAGATGTTAGCATGTTCCAGAGATTTCTGTTAGTCTTTAGCTGACACTCTTAAGATTCTTCTGAACTCATTGAGCATTCTGCACGGTACTCTTGCAGTCATCTTTGCAGGACGGCCACTCTGAGGGAGAGAAGCAACAGAGCTGAACTTTCTCCATTTATAGACATTTGTCTTACCGTGGACTGATGAACATCAAGACTTTTAGAGATACTTTTGTAACCCTTTCCAGCTTTATGCAAGTCAACAATTCTTAATCTTAGGTATTCCGAGATCTCTTTTGTTCGAGGCACTGTTCACATCAGGCAAAGCTTCTTGTGAATAGCAAACTCAAATTCTGTTTTTTTATAGGACTAGGCAGCTCTAACCAACATCTCCAATCTCTTCTCATTGATTGGACTCCAGGTTAGCTGACTCCTGTCTTCGATTAGCTTTTGGAGAAGTCATTAGCCTAGGGGTCCACATACACATACGAATGTTTAAATTATGTGTTCAATATAGACAAGAAAAATACAATTTTCTTGCCACTGTATAATGAGATGTGGGAGAGTAGTCCTGTTATGTGAGTGTTCTTCATAACAAATGCAGTTCAAATATCCCAGGCTTATGCAAGCAGTGACTAAGGTGTCTTTTTGTACGTAACAATACTCATTACTGATGCTAAATCTGTCTCGTCCTCAACATTTACTGTACAAACCCTTTGATTTTAGACTTGCCTTATTTTAGGGTGGACAATTTCAGGCCCACATAGCTTCATGGTCGCAATTTGAATGGCCTTATTGTAGTATTCTCAACCTATTCCTGCCATCAACACACACCTGCATCAGGAAAGATTGTAGAGGGGAGCAGACACATGGCGTCTTTATTTCAATCTCTCTCTCGCCCTCTCGCTCTCTCTCGATGTGGTCTGTGGAGAGTGCTTTCATTCTGAGTAGTAACCAATCACCATACGGCCCTGTCAGTCTGGCTCATCATGAAACCTGAAGTGAAACACTTCTCTTCTCATTTTGTGTAGCTACAGAGTTCACCAGTGAGCCTAGTCTAGGGAATGGTGTGATTGAAACATAGTAATATTGTTTAGGAACACGTTTCTGAAAATGAATTTGAGTGGCGCTAAATCAACAGCTGTTCTCAGTCATTATGTTACTCTACAGTTCAAGATGAGATCAGTGTTCAGTTGACTTTTGCTCTGTATGTTTGTGGGTCTTGTTATCAAGCTGACTCATGTAGTAAATAGTGCTGTTGTTTTCACCTCTGCCTGTAATACACATAGTAAAAACCAGAACATCCCACCCAGCCAGTTCGCTTTATCCGTTGCCATGTAGACTGGATGAGTGTCAGCTCGTGGGTTGAGAATTAATCTCTTCAGCTGGTGTTTTAAGAGGCGGCGAGGCAACCCCTCACCCACACTAATCTAAACAAGTGATTTCTCTCTCCAAGCCGACACAATGGTTTGAACCAGCCTAAGCACACACTTAACCGAAGCCTTTATCTTTTAAGTAGAGCTTTTATGAGCACAAAGGACGTCAGGTAGATAACAATTCAAAGCTGTTTTGCACAGGCCAAATTCCTCATTTATTCATGGGACCTATTCACAAAAAACTCTATTATGATATGTGCTAACATCAACACTGTGACTTTGATTTATTGCTATGTCTGAGTCTGACGTAGCGCTCTGTTATCCTGTGCTTGTCCTCTCCCAGGTACACTCCAACTCGGCCATCGCTACCTTGCCATGTGCGCTCTACCACCAGTTTCCTGCCCACAGCACAGTTAACCGGTAAGACGTACAATCTCTGGAAATACCAACATTTGGTACAGCTTACCAGCGCTCTAAAATAGCATGACAGACAGAGCTCTAAACTAAAGTATCCGACTTTCAATCACCATAATGACTTGGGTGCGGATTCTAAGAATAGCAAGAGGGAGGTGGTGTAACATGAGGAGAGAAGTCCATCAGAGTTTCTACTGACAGTTGTAAAAGTCAATGACCACAATGAGTGGGGTGGTAATTGTCTGGGATGAGTGGTTAAGAATAGTGAGAGAACAGCATATAGACCAGGGCTATTAAACTCTGGCCCTCACAGGCTGAAGTATTGCTGATTTTCTTTTCTACCTGGTAGTTAATTTATCAATTGATTGTAATTGATTAGCCAATTTTCACTTGTCTGGTCAGTTCGTGCCGGTTCTGACTCAGTTGATTAGGAAAGGGTGAAAATCAGCGACGCTTTGGCCCTCCGGGACCTTACTTGGGTGTCCCTGAGGTAAAGTGTGTGTGACCTCCGTTCTCCAGATAACAGTCCCTACGTAACCTAGGTCTCCTGGTGGCAGCTGGGGATGATTAGGTGGCCATGATGGGAATTTATCCAGGACACCAGGGTTAACACCCCTACTCTTACAATAAGTGCCATGGGATCTTTAGTGACCACAGAGAGTCAGGACACCCGTTTAACGTCCCATCCGAAAGACGGCACCCTACACAGGGCAATGTCCCCAATCACTGCCCTGGGGCAATTTTTTTTAGACCAGAGGAAAGGGTGCCTCCTACTGGTCCTCCAACACCACTTCCAGCAGCATCTGGTCTCCCGTCCAGGGACCAAACAGGACCAACCCTGCTTAGCTTCAGAAGCTAATGCAGGGTGATATGGGATGCAAGGTGATATGCTGCAGTTTCTACTGCTCCATAGTCCAATGGCGGGGAGCTTTACACCACTCCAGCCAACATTCGGCATTGCGCATGGTGATCTTAGGCTTGTGTGCGGCTGCTTAGCCCTGGAAACCCATTTCATGAAGCTCCCGACGAACAGTTATTGTGCTGAGGCAGTTTAGAACTCTGTAGTGAGGGTTGCAACCAAGGACAAACGATTTTTACATGCTACGCGCTTCAGCACTCGCCGGTCCCGTTCTGTGAGCTTGTGTGGCCCACCACCTCACGGCTGAGCTGTTGTTGCTTGTAGACGTTTCCACTTCACAGTAACAGCACTTACAGTTGACCAGGCCAGCATTTTTAAAATGTATTTATTTACCCCAATTCTGTGATATCCAATTGGTAGTCAGTCTTGTCCCATCGTTGCAACTCCCGTACGGACTCGGGAGACGCAAAGGTCGAGAGTCATGCTTCCTCTGAAACATGACTGTGAAACACGACAAACTAGCCCAACCCGGAAGCCAGCCGCACCAATATGTCGGAGGAAACACCTTCCAACTGGTGTCAGCGTGCCGGCCTGCCACAGGAGTCGCTAAGGCGCGATGGGACAAGGACATCCCGGCTGGCCAAACCCTCTCCTAACTCGGAAGACGCTGTGCCAATTGTGCGCCGCCTCATGGGTCTCCCGGACACGGCCGGCTGTGACAGTCAGGGATCGAACCCGGATCTGTAGTGACGCCTCTAGCACTGCGATGCAGTGCCTTAGGCCACTGAGCCACTCGGGAGGCCCCAGGGCAGAAGTTTGACGAACTGACATGTTGGAAAGGTGGCATGTTTAAAGTCACTGAGCTCTTTAGTAAGGCCATTCAACTGCCATTGTTTGCCTATGGACTTTGCATGGCTGTGTGCTCGACGGGTGTGGCTGAAATAGGGGAGTCCACATACTTTTGTATATTTAGTGTGTAATGACTGTTTGTGTGTTCATTTCTTCAATGTCTTCAGAGCATAGGGGACTCTGTTATGAGGAGATTACAGCTGAACTGATGCCCCCCACCATGTTGCCTGAGCTGCAGCTCCTCAATAAGGTCAAATGAAATGTAATCATGCTGCAAAGTCATTCTGCTAAGCAGGATGGTCCATGTTAAAATTGAGGTTTCTGTTAGAAAGTGAGTAATGCAATGTGTCCATATATGCAATTGATACGTTTTTCTCCCTTCCTCTTTACAATACAGTACAAAGAAGGGTCAGTTAGGATGATCAAACTCCGCTATTTCAAGAAAATCATAGGATCTTTTTCACATTGTTTTCAAACTAAATGTTCAAAGATGAAAGACCTACTTGTTTTAATGTGGTTACAGATTCAAGTAAAAGGACCATTGATACTGGAAGCTGTCCATAGACCTGAAGTAAAGGAACTCCACATCTTGAGTAAGTCCACCACTGGTATGTTTTTGAACATTTCTGTCCCAATGTTCAGATTCATATCATGAAATCTCAGTGGGTGATAACTTATCAGGGCCATACTCTTTGGTGTGAGTTTGTGATGTTCTGCAATAATGGTTGTTAATGGCAGAACATATTGTTTTGTGGGGCTGGGAATTACTAGGGACCTCACAATATGATATCAACAACAATACTTAAGTGCCGATACAATATGTACTGCGATTCTTACGATTCTATACGTATTGCGATTCAATACTGCAACGTTATTGAGATTTGATGTTTCAAAACAATCTGCTCACCATATATCACACATATATATATATATGTATTCTGCAGAGGGACGAGAGAGCATGAGAAAACAGGTTTTGACCAGTCAGGCAAAAATCTAAGTGCTGAAACCATGTTGGCTTGCTATTTAAAAAGATGGAAAACAAGCTATAGGATGAAAAACACCATCATTTTTGGGCAGGTACAGCCAACTAGCGCTAGCTAACGCTATCTAGCAAAAATATTATATAAATAAAAAAATATTTGTTTTAAATTACAAGTCAAAGTTTCACTGTCGTTCAAAATAATAGTGATATGTAACTGTAGATTTTTCCAATATCACTATTATTTTTTTCCATCCTAACATGTGATCTAAAATGGACTCATTTCTTCTATATGTGTGTTGTAGGTCCATTCTGTCCAGAGATGGGGTTCTGTATCTGAAGCCAGGGCCCTAGAAGGTCGACCTTCTGGACTGGAAGAATCTATTATCCCCCGTCGTCGTCAACAGGAACTCAGAAGTCCGCACATTCAAGGTACAAACATCCTGGTCCTCTGTTTACACAAAACTGGACTGACTGGACACCTTTTAACTAGTTACATGTCATCATGTACTTCATCAGTACTACTTCAGTACTACATATTGGATATTGGCTACATAGGAGATTCAATGATACTTAGAGTACAAGCATAACTTTGTCAACATGGCATGTTGCATATACCAGTACACATTTATTTCATTAGTATGTTAAGGTTGCAAAACTTGAACCACTGAAAATGAAATCAATGAACTATCAACACATAGCTAGCATAATGAGTCTCGAACATCCGTGTTGGCCAGTCAGAAAGAAGCATGAATGAGACATTTAGATATTGATACTGATATAATCCCAGTATAGCACAGAGTAGTGCACGTGACATCACTGTGGGGCGGCAAAACAACCAATATGTCTTGACACTATGTGTGACAGAATATTTCCCTGTGAGCCTACCAGCTTACGGTCCAATAGCCTTTTAGTCAACATGTCCCCTGTTCCACTAGATGCAATAACTCATTGGAAACCGCCAAGTGCCTCCGTCAGGCACGATCAGCAGACCTTGTTGTTGTAGCAGTTATTTTTTCTCCCACAGCCAGAGGCCATCTCGACCTTCCCCTCCGACGCTGCCTTGGTCTCCTTCGCTGAATTCTTCTGTAAAGCCTTGGATAGCATGAGACACGTTGATTAGCAGAGTGGATGCTATGTGATGCAGCTGCAACTTAACGTTGTAACACAGAGCCAACATTGAGGGTTTAAATTAGACTTAAATACTGCCTATGTTGCTCCCCTTGTGAATCCGTTTGTTAATCACTTGCATCCCATTTCCACCAGGTAGATATCACTATATGTAATTGGACATGTGGAATATTTATTTTTGAATACACTGTGAAATTGAAGGAGATTGGTTCTAACCTTTAGCTCATGATTTGATTGCAATTATTGAAACACCCCTCACTGTCCTATTTTATAATTCCACAGTTTCTGTTTCTGATTGTTCAATTGATAAGCACTCACTGAATGGAGCTTCTATTTACTGTTGTTGCACTGAATGGAGCTTCTATTTACTGTTGTTGCACTGAATGGAGCTTCTATTTACTGTTGTTGCACTGAATGGAGCTTCTATTTACTGTTGTTGCACTGAATGGAGCTTCTATTTACTGTTGTTGCACTGAATGGAGCTTCTATTTACTGTTGTTGCACTGAATGGAGCTTATATTTACTGTTGTTGCACTGAATGGAGCTTCTATTTTGTTGTCTTTGTCCAAAAACACAACATTTTGGCCTTGACACTCAGATCGAATATCAGAGATTGTCACTCAGGAGAACCCTGAGATGCTGCCCACCTACATTGCTATTGATCAGGTAAGAATACAATAGTAACAGTGGTCTGTGCATGTTCCTCAGGACTCTCCAACTCTGTTCCTGGAGAGATACCCTCCTGGTTTTTGCTCCAACCCCAGTTTTAACTAACCTGATTTCAGCTTATCAACCAGTTAATTTTTAGAATCAGGTGTGCTAGATTAGGGTTGGCGTGAACCTACAGGACGTTATCGCTCCAGGAACAAGGTTGGAGAGCCCTGATGTACATGCTCCCACTCATAGAATTCAGCTGTATTTTCATAGATTGACTTTTCCCCAATACAAACTGATGTCACTTCAATGTGCTCTCGGTTGTATGTCTCCAATGTCGTCTCTTAGTGTGTGCTGACTGTGCTTTTTACCACAGGTGGTACAGGGCAGGACACAGGGCAGGGTCCTGCAACACAGACTAAGGCAGGGGGAAAAGGGCAGGGTCCTGTAACACAGACTGAGGCAGGGGGCACAGGGCAAGGTCCTGCAACACAGACTGAGGCAGGGGGCAAAGAGCAGGGTCCTGCAACACAGACTGAGGCAGGGGGCGAAGGGCAGGGTCCTGCAACACAGACTGAGGCAGGGGGCAAAGGGCAGGGTCCTGCAACACAGACTGAGGCAGGGGGCAAAGGGCAGGGTCCTGCAACACAGACTGAGGCAGGGGGCAAAGGGCAGGGTCCTGCAACACAGACTGAGGCAGGGGGCAAAGGGCAGGGTCCTGCAACACAGACTGAGGCAGGGGGCACAGGGCAGGGTCCTGCAACACAGACTGAGGCAGGGGGCACAGGGCAGGGAGCTGCTGTTCATCTGCCTGTCATGAAGAACTCAGCCGATGGCACCCTGGACTGTTGGCTCACTGGTGTGAGGTCTCAACCCAGTGGGAGGGGCACGTCTACTGGAGAATGGACTGTTAACAGATCCCTTTGAATGAACTGTACAATAATATATTAGCCTGACCGTACAGTTTGTACCAGTGTGTACCTGTAATGTGACACACATTTCCCATCAGTGGGACTGGACGTGTCAGAACCAGTCTTTGGGTGTGAACTGTAATGACATGGGAAACATGGAACGTTATGAATGGCTTGGCAACAATCGTTAGCAAACTGATTATGTGATGCTGTTACATGAAGAATACTCATAGGTCCATCCATGAATGCAGCTAACCTCGTTGGATCTGACGTGTGTGTGAACCCCACCTCCCCCCACACTCCACAGATAACAGCCATGTGTTGAGAACATACATATGGCCAGTCCCTACTGAGGGGACATGCTGTCCAACATTCTAGCCTGCTTTCTGGTCTAACACTATACCCTGCCTCAGGAAGATGTCTGCCACACACCTGGAAGTTAAACAACTGTTAACTAAATATTGTGGTTAGATGTACTTTTAGTTTGATCCTAACATGTGTCGCTTTGTTGGTGGTCTGTCTTATTGCTGACTGGCTTCATGTCTCGTGTGAATGTTATGACTGACTTGGTCGCATTCATCTCTTAACTCTGCTGGTCTCTCTCGTGTCGTTCCTCTGCTCATCTTTCATTTCCACAGGAAGTACATCGTTCCCTGAGCTCCTGTTGAAGTTGTCAGCTGTGCATCCCTGTACAAGCCTTGCTGCGCCTGGGCCCTCTCCTCATGGGGACTGCAAGCTTCAGGACTGGACAATAGGCCTGTTGAAATTACCTGACCTTTGACCTCTAACCATGGTCTCTTACTTTACCTTGGTCTTGACCCAGAAGGGTCCCTCTGCCTGCACTGCTTGTTGCAGCTCACAAGAAATGGACCTGATATTATATTAAATATCATTGTAAAAGCTTTCTTGATACAGATTGTATGTCAAATGTTTATACAGTACCTGTATTCCATATAAATAATGCAGTAAATAAAAAGTGATTTGAGACTTGTGTAAGTGACCTAGAATTTAAAGGTAACTATTAGCTAACAGTGGATGTGGATGAACAATAACTTTCGGCATTGCACATTATCACTAGTACCCACTTCCATCTACATGTTGTTTTGGCTAACTTTCGGTGTTGTGGTGTTGCCATTTTGTATTTTTAAACAACGAGCCGTTTCAGCACAGCATGCAGTCTAGGCTGCCATCTCAGTTATCGTTATCTCAGAAAAGATGTTCTGCTCTCTCACATATTAATTATGTTTCTGCGGTATGTGTTGGGAGGTACTGCGTGGGCTGTGGCGCAACGGAATGCATCGGCCTGAGCTGTGATCTAACACCTCTGGGAACATTCCACAGCAAAATGGAAAACATCCTGCAACAGATACCACACCCACCTCACCCCATACCAAGCTCCGTTGACTTCTATTGGCCTTGTATATCCAAATAGCTCTGTGTCCTCCACTTGACCATTAATGGTTACACGGACCTTTATCTGTGTCCCCAATGGTATACTGTCAGGCCCTAAAATAACTATATAAGTGAACAGCTTTTTTGTGGCATCTTTAGGACCAACTGACATGAAAGGTACACACAGATGTGGCAGATGGATTGCAAACATACCACATTCACTGGAATGCTGTCATGTGGTTGAGCGACATTAGACAGACACAAGTTCACAAGTTCTCTGGGGAGGTAGCAACCAGTTCCCAAGCTGGCACAAAGTGGCAGAAATAACTATTTTTTTCTGTAGGAAGCATGACACTGCCATTTGGTTTGTTCTTCTATGGACATCCAGGAAATGTGTACAGAATCCACAACTTCACATTCATGATATTTTACAGATCAATGGTCAACCGGAACTGTATAGAGAGTGGGTGTAGAAGTATTCATCCGTTTATGACCTTCAAAGCCGATGCCTTTAATAAGCTTCTGGGAGGGAGCGAGCGCTCTAGGGAGCGGGCTGCTTCCGCAATAAAGCATTCTATGAATGTCATACTGGTACACACCCTCTGGTCCTGGAGGTTCCCACGTCCTAAATCAACATTGAAACAAGACCAGTATGTACATTGAAATAAGACAAAACAAACAAATGAAAAATGCTTCTTCATCCTTAATGTGTTTGTTTTTTGAAAGTTTCATTAAAACAATGTATGCAGAAAGAGAAACAATTTCCTGTTTTTAAATACATATGTATTGATTAAAGTTGTCTTAGTGCATACATATGTATATAACCTTACATCTGTGTACCAACAGACATATTTGTAATTTACATTTTGTTAATGAATATTTGGATATTTGAATGTCAAAAGTTGTTAGTTCGTGGAGTGAGGTGGGTGTGACCAACTGCGAAAGAAAGTGTCACAGTTCAACTCCAAAGCTATGAATGACTGCAGAACTGCAAACGCCTAGTGTTCTTGTACATGAGGCAGGACTGAGATACGTTAGGGACACTGCTTGGTCCGTTTTAGGACTTTTGCCAACGTCGAAATAACTTTTGGTCAACAATTAATAAGTCAACCAACTTGTTCCTGTGCTAGCGCAAACCAGAAATCTCCTGCACTACTTATAATAATGGGTAAGTAGTGATTACATACGAAATAACCTATTTGATTTGTTTTAGTTAGTGACTTGACATAAAAAAATAAAGATATAACGAATATTTGACATATTAGAGTTTGAGGAAGCCATACAGTAATACTTTAATGGAAATATAAGTACATAACAAGGGCCTATTAGGGTGCAATTAAATGGGTGCAAAAAGACTAATTATGTACATATATTTATGGATACATTTTAACGATAACTTCCCTCTGAAATTGACATTTCGGGAAGTGAAGCAAGTTTGAAGCTGGCTGATACATAAAAAAAAAATGGAGACTACGAAGCGCTCATGCGTAAAGCACGGTTTACAAAGATAAAGGGAAGTATGCGGTGTCAGCGTGAGATAGAAGGCTTGCTTCCTGTTCCTTTTTGTATAAAAAAAAAACTTAAGTGTGAGACTTCAAAATCTTGTAGTCTTTGAACCGTTGGAAATCTTACAACGCCATTTGGAGAACTGCCTTATTGCGCACGTAACGCACATTTCATACTTCCATCCAAATATGAACATAATGCGTGCTCTTTAACTACATTCATATGGGGCCAAGGTTTGTGGTGAGACTACAGTGCCGAGTCACATACTTTCATTGCGGAGTGACAAGAAGATAGGGGGCGTGAGCTAACTAGAATGCAGCACTTGTTTTACTACCCTACTACATCCCAAGTTTACTGTAGACTGACAGGTGTGGTTCATTGCCACTGTATCCTATATCCAAAGTTTACTGTAGATGGACAGGTATGGTTCATTGCCACTGTATCCTATATCCAAAGTTTACTGTAGATGGACAGGTATGGTTCATTGCCACTGTATCCTATATCCAAAGTTTACTGTAGACTGACAGGTATGGTTCATTGCCACTGTATCCTATATCCAAAGTTTACTGTAGACTGACAGGTATGGTTCATTGCCACTGTATCCTATATCCAAAGTTTACTGTAGACTGACAGGTATGGTTCATTGCCACTGTATCCTATATCCAAAGTTTACTGTAGACTGACAGGTATGGTTCATTGCCACTGTATCCTATATCCAAAGTTTACTGTAGATGGACAGATATGGTTCATCACAGATATAAAACGACTGGAAGAGGTGAATGCAAACCCCCCTCTATCCCATTCACCTCTGCTCAGATTGGACAGGAGATGACAGGTTGCCGCTAGTTAAAACATTTCCTGGAGGCTTTTGCACTTCAGTGTTACATTTACTCTACAACTCAAAACTCTGTATTTTCCCTAGCCTGAATGAACCAATTTTCTGTCTCAGAATTAGTACTCTGGGACTTCCCTCTCTCTCTCATATCCATTCATGTGGTTTAAGTCTGGCTCAGTTAGCTCGCTACATTCATCTGATAAACTGTGAATAGAACAGTAATTTCACAGGATAGAGGTCATGGTCCAGAAGACTGTCTATCTTTCTGTACTGGAGTCAACATGGGCCAGCATCCTGTGGAACGTTTTCGAAACGCTTTCGACACCTTGTAGAGTCCATGCCCTGGCGAATTGAGGCTGTTCGGAGGGCAAAAGGGGTTCAACTCAATATTAGGAAGGCGTTCCTAATGTTTTGTGCATTCAGTGTATATGGTTAACAGTGAAGGCTTGCAACTAAAACCTAGTTTTGTAATGGTAAGTCAGTTTACAATGGTATCCCAGTCTGTTTTTAGTCAGAGGGACTGGTTTCCAGTAAGAACCTGACATTGTACAGCAGACGAGAAGAGGAAGTGGTGGCCTTGACACTTGCATTCATTAAAACAACATGTGTAGTGTTGAAATGGCAGTTGGAGTCTGAACTCGCTCGGTTTTAATATTGTGCTTCAAACTGGTATTAAGACTGGTGGTGCAATAGAGATTGTAATATTCACAACTTGAATAAAGCTAATGTTGAGTGCACTGAGTTTAATTTGTCTACAGTTATGGAGAAGAGCAATAAAAAAGGATTGTCCAATAGATATTCATAAAAGTTGATGAAGTGATAGCAGATTGAAATCCTTAAAATCATACTTCGGGAACGTACTGAAATCTTTTTGAATGAAAATGTTTTCAGCTCTATAAAGCTGTGAAGAGCTCATATCCACCTGGTGATGCGCCATCGGCTACATTAGGTTTTAGTGCCATCTAGTGAACATTTTGAGAGACGTTAGCTTTAGCCTTTCCACAATTTTGTAGGGTTATGTCTCTGTGTCAAGGTGGCACTGTTTTCACAAAAACCACAGAGGAGGTTTTCCAATAGTGCACGTTGTTGTTCACACTAACACAAACCTTTTCTCGGTTACTAACTAAAAGGTCAATTGATACTTTAGTCCTTTCTCAAAACTGTCGATACAAGTCTAGATGAAAATGTAACTACCTTGATAACATTTTATTGTACTGAGCCCTGTGACATTGTGTTGCAAATCTAGTAACTGGTATTACCAGTATCAACATGGTAAAAACACTACAGTATGTTCAGAAGGGGTTCTTTGGTTCAGGTCAAAGGTCATCCTCAGATTTTGGCTGGCTCTCATTCAGGAGAATATGGGAAGTGTGCCATGAAGACACACCCAACATCCTTGTCTGTCTGAATGCTTCCTGCCTCCCTGCCGGACGGACAGTGATGGGTAGGGCTAGTGAGCTGCTCTATTCTCTCTGTCCCCTCTGGGATTAGAGGATGTTGACTGGTTGTTTTGTGTCAGGTAGAAGTATTGACAGGCATTTTCTCAGCAGTGGGGAAGGAAGAGATGAGCAGTGAGAAAGTGTTTCACACTGTCGATTATTATAATGAGGACAGAGACACAGCTGTTGGCCTACGCTGGTCTAATTGTCCTGACAAGGACATTGTGTGTGTGTGTGTATTCAGTATGCACCTGAGGGATTTCAGTTCTCTCTTGCTGTGTGAAACGGATCAACCTAACACATATTAGACATACAATTCTTATTGGCCAGTAATGCTGTTGGCAGGTGTGTAGTTTTACTTTAAGCTACAGACTACAGTGATGTAAAATGTGTTAGGGGAGACTAATGTAGACACATGGTCGACTAGGGCTGTAACCATTATGGAATTTTGGGTATCAATTAATTGTCATATAATTGACCACGGTTATTGTCATAATTATCTGATTTTTTTATGCAAAAAGAATGCATCTGAAAATTAGCTACAATATACTTAATGAATACAACACAGCTTTGGTGGCACCCCGTCTCAAAAATGAATGATTTTGACCAGTTGGAACTTTTGGGAACTAAGTTTTTCCTCCCGACCATTCCGTTCTACTCATAAAATAATGACTAACTTTAACCTCTGTTAAAATTAAAAACTGCCTTTGGGGAAACTATATTCTTGAGAGAAAAAAATCTCTGAGAGGTATAGTGGAGGAGACCCTCAAATTATTCTAGCTCAGGGAGGGATGTCGACCATAAGGCTGGCACAATGACCATGGGGGGAGGGGGGGTTATGTGCTAGGATAACACTAGCTCCCTGTTATGAACAACTCTCATCGTTGGTGGTCAGACACACTGCATCACCCAAATAGTACAGTAGTGTTTTTTATGTCTGGACTGTGAAGTTAGGGTTGGAGGGAAAATGTCATGCATGCAGACTCGCCCCCACATGTCAGACATTGAGTAATTAAGCACACAATGAAGAATCAGTCTGGGACCTGGCTGAGAACCAACTCTGTTTAGACTAGAATAGTACTAATCTTGACTCAGTTCCTTTCCTGACTCACAACTTAACCCACAACTCCTGCAGGGCTGTAGAACGGTCCTCGGCTCTGCATTTGATGTCTCTACATTTTATGTAGAGACATATAAAATGCAGATCCGAGGACCGTTCATTCAAAGTTGCCACTCTCACATCAAAGTCTTCCTGTAATTCCAGCGTTTTCGGTTTCCCGTGATGGAATGGCTCATTGGCTGTGTGTGTGTGTGACAGAGTATATCTGGAAATATATCTGCTTCCGTAGCAACATGACCGACTCATCTAGGATTGACTCATCTCAGTTGCAAAAGGCCCTTCCTGTGTACCAGACGACAAGCACATTTACAGAAGTACAGAAATAGCTCCTTCTCAAGCCACAAAAAAATGTGTTTTTAATTCGTCAAAAGGAGCCTCTTACAAATAGCATGCTTGCGTAATTTGACAGTTAAAAAAAATATATATACGGTACCAGTCAAAAGTTTGGACACACCTACTTATTCAAAGGTTTTTCTTTATTTTTTACAATTTTCTCTATTTTAGAATAATAGTGAAGACATAACAACTATGAAATAACACATATGGAATCATGTGGTAACCAAAATAGTGTTTAAAAAAAAGAAAATAAATGTTAGATTTTAGATTCTTCAAAGTAGCCACCCTTAGCCTTGATGACTGCTTTGCACACACTTGGCATCCTCTCAACCAATTTCACAAGGTAGTCACCTGGAATGCATTTAAATTAACAGGTGTGCCTTGTTAAAAGTACATTTGTGGAATTTCTCTAATTAATGTGTTTGAGCCAATCAGTTGTGTTGTGACAAGGTAGGGGTGGTATACAGAAGACAGCCCTATTTGGTAAAATACCAAGTCCACATTATAGCAAGAACAGCTCAAATAAACAAAGAGAAATTACAGTCCATCATTACTTTAAGACATTAAGGTCAGTCAATCCGGAACATTTCAAGAACTTTGAAAGTTTCTTCAAGTGCAGTCGCAAAACCCATAAAGAGCTATGATGAAACTTGCTCTCATGAGGACCTCCACAGGAAAGGAAGACCCAGAGTTACCTCTGCTGCAGAGGATAAGTTCATTAGAGTTACAAGCCTCAGAAATTGCAGCCCAAATAAATGCTTCACAGAGTTCAAGTAACAGACACGTCAACATCAGCTGTTCAGAGGAGACTGTGAATCAGGCCTTCATGGTTGAATTGCTGCAAAGAAACCACTACTAAAGGTCACCAATAAGAAGAAGACGAGACTTGCTTGGGCCAAGAAACACGAGCAATGGGCATTAGACCGGTGGAAATCTGTCCTTTGGTCTGATGAGTCCAAATTGGAGATTTTTGGTTCCAACCGCCGTGTCTTTGTGAGACGCAGAGTAGGTGAAAGATGATCTCCACATGTGTGGTTCCCACCGTGAAGCATTGAGGAGGAGGTGTGATGGTGTGGGGGTGCTTTGCTTGTGACACTATCTGTGATTTATTTAGAATTCAAGGCACACTTAACCAGCATGGCAACCACAGCATTCTGCAGCGATACGCCATCCCATCTGGTTTGCGCTTAGTGGGACTACCATTTGTTTTTCAACAGGACAATGACCCAACACACCTACAGGCTGTGTAAGGGCTATTTGACCAAGAATGAGAGTGATGGATTGCTGCATCAGATGACCTGGCCTCCACAATCACCAGACCTGGTTTGGGATGAGTTGAACCGCAGAGTGAAGGAAAAGCAGCCAACAAGTGCTCAGCATATGTGGGAACTCCTTCAAGACTGTTGGAAAAGCATTCCAGGTGAAGCTGGTTGAGAGAATGCCAAGAGTATGCAACACTGTCATCAAGGCAAAGGGTGGCTACTTTGAAGAATCTAAAATCTAAAATATATTTTGATTTGTTTAACTTGTTATGGCTGCAATCCCGTTAACGGGATAATTGTCATCAACAACCGCTGAATAGCATAGTCCTACATTCAATAAATATTACTAAAAATATTTATATTCATGAAATCACAAGTGCAATATAGGAAAACACAGCGTAGCCTTTTGTTAATCCACCTGTCGTGTCAGATTTTGAAATTGTGCTTTACAGCGAAAGCAATCCAAGCATTTGTTTAAGTTTATCGATCGCTCAATAAAACATTAAGTACACTTAGCATCAAGTAGCTCGGTCACGAAAATCAGAAAAGCAATCAAATTAATCGTTTACCTTTGATGATCTTCGGATGTTTTCACTCACGAGACTCCCAGTTACACAATAAATGTTCCTTTTGTTCCATAAAGATTATTTTTATATCCAAAATACCTCAGTTTGTTTGGCGCGTTATGTTCAGAAATCCACAGGAAAGAGTGGTCACGACAACGCAGACATATTCCAAATAGTTTCCGTAATGTCCACAGAAACATGTCAAATGTTTTTCATAATCAATCCTCAGGTTGTTTTTAAAATATATAATCGATAATATATCAACCGCAACGGTCTTGTTCAGTAGGAGAGGGAACGGCAATGTCTGCCCAAACTCTGTTGCGCGAGCAAAACTCATGCGAAGACTTGACGCGATGTTATCGTTCTGGCTCATTTTTCAAAATAAAAGCCTGAAACTATGTCTGAAGACTGTTGACACCTTGAGGAAGCGATAGGAAAAGGAATCTGATTGATATCCCTTTAAATGGAATAAAGGGAGGCTATGGAACATGGAGTTTTCAAAATAGAAGCCACTTCCTGGTTTGATATTCCTCAGTTTTTCGCCTGCAATATCAGTTCTGTTATACTCACAGACAATATTTTGTCAGTTTTGGAAACTTTAGAGTGTTTTCCATCCAATACTAATAATAATATGCGTATATTAGCAACTGAGACTGAGGAGCTGGCCGTTTACAATGGGCACCTTTTCATTCAAGCTACTCAATACTGCCCCTGCAGCCATAAGAAGTAAACACTTTTTTGGTTACTACATGATTCCATATGTGTAACGATTCTCCTCTTGTGAAGTAAAGGCGGACCAAAGCGCAGCGTGGTGGTTGTTCATTTTATTTATTGACGAAACTATACATGAACAAACTAACGAAAACAAAACAAGAAACGTGAGAACTCAAAACAGCCCTGTCTGGTGCAAAACACAAAAACAGGAACAATCACCCACAAACACACAGTGAAACCCAGGCTACCTAAGTATGATTCTCAATCAGAGACAACTAATGACACCTGCCTCTGATTGAGAACCATACTAGGCCGAAAACATAGAACTGCCCCAAAACATAGAAAAACAAACATAGACTGCCCACCCAACTCACGCCCTGACCATACTAAATAAATACAAAAACAAAGGAAATAGAGGTCAGAACGTGACAGTACCCCCCCCCAAAGGTGCGGACTCCGGCCGCAAAACCTTGACCTATAGGGGAGGGTCTGGGTGGGCGTCTGTCCGCGGTGGCGGCTCTGGCGCGGGACGCGGACCCCACTTCGCCATTGTCTCAGTCCGCCTTATTGTCCGCCTCCGTGGCTTACTCACCATGCCCACCCCTCTCAATGACCCCACTGGACAGAGGGGCTGCTTGGGACAGAGGGGCAGCTCGGGACAGAGGTGAAGCAGCTGCTCGGGACAGAGGGGCGGCAGCTGCTCGGGACAGAGGGGCGGCAGCAGCTCGGGACAGAGGGGCAGCTGCTCAGGACGGAGGGGCGGCAGCAGCTCGGGACAGAGGGGCGGCAGCAGCTGGGGACAGAGGGGCGGCAGCAGCTGGGGACAAAGGGGCAGCTGCTCGGGACAGAGGGACAGCTGCTCGGGACAGAGGGGCTCTAGCGGCCCCTGGCTGACTGGCGGCACTGGCGGCCCCTGGCTGACTGGCGGCACTGGCGGCCCCTGGTTGACTGGCGGCACTGGCGGCCCCTGGCTGACTGGCGGCACTGGCGGCCCCTGGCTGACGGGCGGCACTGGCGGCCCCTGGTTGACTGGCGGCACTGGCGGCCCCTGGCTGACTGGCGGCACTGGCGGCCCCTGGTTGACTGGCGGCACTGGCGGCCCCTGGCTGACTGGCGGCACTGGCGGCCCCTGGCTGACGGGCGGCACTGGCGGCCCCTGGCTGACGGGCGGCACTGGCGGCCCCTGGCTGACGGGCGGCACTGGCGGCCCCTGGCTGACGGGCGGCACTGGCGGCCCCTGGCTGACGGGCGGCACTGGCGGCTCCTGGCTGACGGGCGGCATTGGCGGCTCCTGGCAGACGGGCGGCACTGGCGGCGCTGGGCAGACGGGCGGCACTGGCGGCGCTGGGCAGACGGGCGGCACTGGCGGCGCTAGGCAGACGGGCGGCACTGGCGGCGCTAGGCAGACGGGCGGCACTGGCGGCGCTGGGCAGACGGGCGGCACTGGCGGCGCTGGGTAGACGGGCGGCACTGGCGGCGCTGGGCAGACGGGCGGCTCAGATGGCGCTGGGCAGACGGGCGGCGCTGGCGGCGCTGGGCTGAGTAGCTCTCCTAGCGCCGAACAGGCGGGAGACTCCGGCAGCGCTGGAGAGGAGGAAGGCTCTGGTAGTGCTGGACAGGCGAGGCGCACTGTAGGCCTGATGCGTGGTGCTGGCACTGGTGGTACTGGGCCGAGGACACGCACAGGAAGCCTTGTGCGGGGAGCTGCTACCGGAGGGCTGGGGTGTGGAGGTGGTACTGGAAAGACCGGACCGTGCAGGCGCACTGGAGCTCTTGAGCACCGAGCCTGCCCAACCTTACCTGGTTGAATGCTCACGGTCGCCCTGCCAGTGCGGCGTGGTGGAATAGCCCGCACTGGGCTATGCAGGCGAACCGGAGACACCGAGCGCAAGGCTGGTGCCATGTAAGCCGGCCCAAGGAGACGCACTGGGGACCAGCTGCGTAGAGCCGGCTTCATGGCATTAGGCTCGACGCTCAATCTAGCCCGGCCGACACGCGGAGCTGGAATATACCGCACCGGGCTATGCACCCGCACTGGAGACACCGTGCGCACCACTGCATAACACGGTGCCTGTCCGGTCTCTCTAGCCCCCCGGTAAGCACAGGGAGTCTGCCCAGGTCTCCTACCTGGCGTAGCCATACTCCCTGTTAGCCCCCCCCCAAGAAATTTTTGGGGCTGCCTCTCGGGCTTCCCTCCGCGCCGCCGTGCCTGCTTCGCCAACTCCATTCTCTGATAGCCTTCAGCGCACTGCTCCATCGAATCCCAGGCGGGCTCCGGCACTCTCCCTGGGTCCGCCGCCCACCTGTCGATCTCCTCCCAAGTAGTATAACCCATGCCATTGCTGTCCATAACGTCCTCCCATGTCCATACCTCCTCGCGCTGCTCCTGCTGCTGCTTTCTCCGTTGCCCATTACCACACCGCTTGGTCCTGTTGTGGTGGGTGATTCTGTAACGATTCTCCTCTTGTGAAGTAAAGGCGGACCAAAGCGCAGCGTGGTGGTTGTTCATTTTATTTATTGACGAAACTATACATGAACAAACTAACGAAAACAAAACAAGAAACGTGAGAACTCAAAACAGCCCTGTCTGGTGCAAAACACAAAAACAGGAACAATCACCCACAAACACACAGTCAAACCCAGGCTACCTAAGTATGATTCTCAATCAGAGACAACTAATGACACCTGCCTCTGATTGAGAACCATACTAGGCCGAAAACATAGAACTGCCCCAAAACATAGAAAAACAAACATAGACTGCCCACCCAACTCACGCCCTGACCATACTAAATAAATACAAAAACAAAGGAAATAGAGGTCAGAACGTGACAATATGTGTTATTTAAGAAATAAGAAATAAGTAAATAAGTATTTAATAAGAATATTTCTTTCATTCAGATCTAGGATGTGTTATTTTAGTGTTCCCTTTATTTTTTGGAGCAGTGTATATTCCTGCACATCAGGAAATGCAAACTTATAGTGTATTCAAGGTTGAAAAAGGCTTCTACAGTTTCCACTTTACAATTTCAGACTTGATTTGCACATACACAAATGTCCATGAATTATAATCCACACTGTATTTCACATTTTCCTGTTGCTGCAGGTGTATTTTTCGTCTGTGAGAAACTGGTCAAATGAAGATCACATATCTGTATGTGACTTTACATATAGTATAAGCTCATCCATGACAGAGCAATATCTATTGAAACACAGAATTCACCATGCACATATCTTAAGAGACCAGAAACAACAGGGATATGAGTCAACAGTTAGATTCTGTGGTGAGATGACTGTGTAGAGTGACATTCTGGATATCTTTGTCTTATTGGCATGGGTATTGGTTAGGGACTACAATCATGCACTCACCTTATATCTGCTAGTGGTAGAATGCCAGGTATGTTTTTATGAGTTGTCTTCCCTTCTAGAATAATTTCTGGTGTAAGGTTATTAGTGCAACAACAGTAATCAGATCACAACCCTTTCTGTTGAATTAGAAGTCAGCATTTAAAAAAAGTTCACATTGACTTGAGTGGAAACAGCCAAACCCCCCTATCCTCCTACACGCAGCAACACTGAGCAAGCATTTCTCAGTCATAATGTCTCTACAGTTTCCCTTTTATGTGTAAAATATACTTCTTTGTACACATACACTGAGTGTACACAACATTATGAACGGCTGCTCTTTCCATGACATAGACTAACCAGGTGAAAGTTATGATACCATTTTAAATCTACTTCAACCAGTGTAGATGAAGGGGAGGAGACAGGTTAAAGAAGGCTCTGATTAAAACAAGCCATGGCAGGGTTCTGTCCTGTATGTATTAATATACTGTAGCCTGTGTGTGTGGAATGTTACGTCCACCAGCGTGGGAACTGCAGCAGAGGAAGTGTATGTTTACAAAGGAGCTCCTCAGTTCCCATGGACCCCTCTGGAGGAGAGCCTGGAGGGTTGATCAGCCGCACTGGCCTGGGATACTGGTGATACGGATGTATAACATGACCAGAGTGTCTGTAGTCTGGGATACTGATGTATAACATGACCAGAGTGTCTGTAGTCTGGGATACTGATGTATAACATGACCAGAGTGTCAGTAGTCTGTGATACTGATGTATAACATAACCAGAGTGTCAGTAGTCTGTGATATTGATGTGTAACATAACCAGAGTGTCTGTAGTCTGGGATACTGATGTATAAGATGACCATAGTGTCAGTAGTCTGTGATATGGATGTATAACATGACCAGAGTGTCAGTAGTCTGTGATACTGATGTATAACATAACCAGAGTGTCAGTAGTCTGTGATATTGATGTGTAACATAACCAGAGTGTCTGTAGTCTGGGATACTGATGTATAAGATGACCATAGTGTCAGTAGTCTGTGATATGGATGTATAACATGACCAGAGTGTCTGTAGTCTGGGATACTGATGTATAAGATGACCATAGTGTCAGTAGTCTGTGATACTGATGTATAACATGACCAGAGTGTCAGTAGTCTGTGATATTGATGTGTAACATAACCAGATCATCAATGGTCTGGGATACTGATGAATAATGGCCAAAGAGTCAATCTCCTCCTGTACTCTACTATCATGAGACACTAGAATGAGGTTATCGCTACGACGGAGGCAGTATATACACACACACACACACACACACACACACACACACACACACACACACAGAGATGTCCAATTCAGAGGTCAATTTCATATCACATCCAACCCCCTCAGTTTGGGAACACACACTCCCACACCCAACCTTCCCGGGGTTCATTGTGGGATCCTGAGAACTTGACCAGTCATTAGGGGAGTTATGACAGGCTTGCAGAGATGGGAAGTGGTGGTTTTGGTGACTCAGCTAAGGCATGAGCGAATCTGTTCTGCTGGCTGCTCACTCTGTTCTTTCTCTCTCTAACGTATCTGGATATCTGTGGTGCACCTGGTTGGGGGTGCTGTATGACTGGGGCATTCAACTATGTGTGGGCAGGGAAAGGGTTTCACTCAGTGTGATGAAACTGGCCAATTTCTGATGGATGGAGCCTGTCTGTTGTTCTTTGTTCAGAGGGTTTGGGTTCTGAAGAGGACCAGGAGTGAGTGAATGGTAAGCATATGCTGGGTCATCCATGTTCGAGTGTTGTTTGTGTTGTCAATGTCTTTAGTGTCTGATGCTGTTCCTACTATCACAGGGCGTAAAGCCATGCAACTTTGTGGAAACATTGAGACCTGATGAGAAATAGAAACGGATCAGTCATGGACGTTGGCTAGGTTAAATTATATAGAAATCAGATGGATGTCCATAGGCACATTACCATTTCAAATGATTGAGCTAATGTGTGAGTTGTAATGTATGCTGCCTGCCAAACGGAACCACACATTGCATGCATTTGGAAGACTTACCATAACTTACAGAGTTACTGGACCAACATGGCATAATGTATTGATCGGAGATGACTTTGAATTGAGGGCTGTTGTCTCCTGGCATGTTTCACATGTACAGTAGCCTACTTTTTAAGAAGTCTCTACAATTAAAGAGTTTGGAACATAGTTTCATTTCTATATACTGTTGCGCTTCTTGTTAGGCTGTAGTCACCATCCTGTTCTGAACATGCCCAATGAATCAGTAATAGGCATATTGAAAGCAGAAGTGGAATCCATTTTATTTAACACTTGACATGATCACCTAAATGTGTCCATGACCAAGATATGGTTCCTCTTCTACTCAGTCAGTTTTGTTGTATAATCAAGAACACGTGAAACATGCACAGTCTTTAAAGGTCAAATGCAGCGGTTTTTATCTCAATATCAAATAATTCTGGGTAACAATTAAGTACCCACTGGGCACACCACGTAATTTCAACGTAGAGATTTGTCTGATATTTGAATGTGACGTCGATCAATGAGATTTCAACCTTTATTCGCCCACTCAAAAAGACAGACAGAAGTTTGTTGAATTCCATCTAAAAGCAGTTTTAAGTCGCAATACAGTGTCAGATATTTTGTATTAATTAAACAACTTCATGTGTTATCACTGAACTTCCTCTAATAGCACAACCAAATGACCTGGAGTGCTGTTGAGATTACGTTAAAGTACATGGTGCAAGTGCTGCATGCTGTTGGAGATTCTGAGCAGATTATTAGAGCAACTGTGAAGCTCTCCACAGACCTGTGACCTTTGCATGCTATCTTGAACATGATTACATAAGAAGACATGTATAGTTACAGGAGGCTAACCTCAAAATGTGGCCGTGGAAGTGTTACGCACTTTAAGGTTGAATAACTACTGTTACATTAGTTTATAAGATAGCCTTAACTTTAGGCTATTCACTGTATAATAAACATATTATTGAATTGTGTTTGGTTGACAATGCAGCATTTAAAGGATATCTAATGCTTGTATAGTTTCATCTGAGCCACTGGCTTAATCCTATCCTTTAATTTGTATTTTGGATTAGTTGAACATGTGAATCCAACACATCATTTAACTTGTCGACAAGTTAATAGGCTATTTACTGTATTGCAAAAGTGTCATTTAGTTGTGTTAGGTTGTCAACGTAACCAAATATCAACATTGAAAGAAGATGTGTCTTTTGTGCCACTGACTTAGTCTGGCTGTAATTCCAGTTTGTCTACAAATGAATAATTGATATGTTGGATTCACGTCTTCATCTAAAGCAAGATTAAAAATGAAGAGTAGGATTAAGCCAGTGGCTCAGATGAAACTATCCAAGCATTAGATATCCTTTAACTTCTGTGTTGACAACCAAACACCATTCAATATCCGGTTTGTCTACAAATGTATAATTGACATGTTGCATTCTCGTCTCCATCTCAACCAAAAAGCTAAGCTAAATAATAGGACTAAATCTAGTGTAGTTAAACTTGGTCTATTTTTAGTTGAACCCTGGGTTGAATTGAAACAAAAGCTGTTGATGACTTTGTAAATACTATATATCCCTAAACGGCATCATTGATGGTATATGACTTATAAAGTATATTTACATTTCATTTGCTCTTGTGACTTTGATAGCAACAGTGAATCTATTGAATTTTTAAGTGGGGGATTCTCAACAGTCATTCTCACAATATCACATTGGTAGTAGTCATTTACAAATATAAAAGCTAAGCAGGGCTGGGCTTGGTTAAAACCCTGGATGGGAGACCAAATAGCTGTAGGAGGTGCTGCCCAGCCTATAATATTTGTTGCTTTTGATAGTGCATATAACATTGAAGTTCTGACGTTGTTTCAAATGTGAAAATTCAACATATTTTATACAAGGTTTGTCTATGTTGAAAATTGGTTACAACGATTACTTAATTCTGTGGACTTTTTTCAAATCCAACGTATTTTCCACGTAGATTCCATATCACAATACGTTGACAAATGACGCTGAAACAATATTGATTTAACCAGTTTGTGCCCAGTGGGTATTTTACTGTGATTCTTTTTTTTAACATTTTTGATTGAAAACAAACAAAAATTGCTTCTTAGCGAGACACATTTCTCAAGCAATCATTTGTCTAGGGCTGTCTGGGAGTGGTCTGAGTGGTGAGGGGAAACCTAAAAACGGGCTTTTATTGGCAGAGAGCTTTGGAACTCTCTTTGTTATTGGTCTATTAACTAATTTACCACCTGGTGATGTCTGCACAAACTGGAATTAAAGCCAGACTGTTTTTGACTGCACTGGGCCTTAAAACAAATGCACCTCATTGGTTGATTAACCCAAGGTTTTCTTTAAGGCACAGTATAATAAAATCCCCCATAATGTATAGTACACATATCATTTCTAATGGAAAACTTTAGTTTGGTACAAGGAAGTGTATAACGGTAGAGTCACACTTTATAACCCAAATCAGATGGTTAAGCTTTTAGTTGAAGCACGAAGGATTCTTGGCTGAGGTGTTTTCTGTGATATATGGGTCTCTATGGGTAAGAGAATCCCCCACCCTCATTCTGGTTCCGCTCATACTGCACCCATTTACTGTAAATGGAGCGTCTGTTGTGTTGTGTGGTGGGCGTCTGTGAAGTGCTGGTAGTTTCTGTATTATGACTAGGGTACACACCAAGAGCAGTGCAGAGTGGGTAGGTGAGTGTGGGAGGCTATGTCTGAAATTACTCAGCATTCTGTTACTGGGCAGAAAAAAGAGGCCTCCATGAAATCTGCTTGCCAAGAACAATGTAAGATCTTAATTTGATCACTCCTTTGTCGCTGGGAATTTTCCTACAGATGAACTTCATTATTTACATAAATTCACTGAAAACCCGGGCACTATAACACAGTTCTATTAACAATATTGCGTTTTTCATGTAGCCTAATTTTGTCAGTTTATAGCCTAACCATCGATCAACCATCGATCAAGCAACTTTATGAACTAGAGGGTTCTTTGGTTGTCCCCATAGGTTCCATGTAGAATCCTATTTGGAAAGGGTTTTACATGGAACTCAAAAGGGTTCTACCTGGAACCAAAACAAGTTTCTTCAAAGGGTTCTCCTATGGGGACAGCTGAAGAACCCTTTTAAGTTGTAAATAGCACCTTTTTTTCTGTAAACATTCAAATCCTGTTGCTGATGGATTCTTTTGCTGTAACATTACTGGTCAAATTAAGATCATACATTTGTATAGCTACTCTAGTCAATTAGATTAGTACATTTTGTGATATGACAATCCTTTAATGTGAAGGTAGATGACGTTTTGTATTACACACTCATAGTAATTTAGTAATTGCTTTGTAATTGCATAGAAGTTGAGTAGTTTTTGAAATAAGGATTTGTCTTGAAATGTAAGCATATGTGGGTTAGTATATTTCTGTTTATTAGATTTTAAATGGCACAAGTATTTATGCTAGAGGTTAGATACAGTATTTCTTAGCAACCTTAGCAGATGTAAGAGGTCTCTGTGTAATGCACGTCTCAACATTACTTTGAATAACTTGTCAGTTATCCCGTTGTGTGGGTTTTGTTTATAATTTGTATCTTCTTTTAGAGTGGGAGGTTTATGATTCCTTGTATAGATGATGTCAGATAGAAGATGCATAAATGTCAAGTTAATGTCACTGATGAATATGAGTAGCAGTAGCCTAGTGTCTGGGTCCTGAGTGAAATGAGAGTCGTCATGAGTTCTGATCTGAACTCAATGATTAATACCTAAACAATGAGTAGTGAAGAACTTTTCAGTACAAATTCATGTGTTTGTATGTAGTTAGATTCAGCAGACTTCTTCATCGAATACAGGGGAAAGTGTGTGTACGGAGAAATGTGTGTGAAGAGGGGAATGTGTGTGAAGAGGGGAATGTGTGTGTACAGGGGACTTTGTGTGTACAGGGGAATGTGTGTGTACAGAATGTGTGTGTAGAGGGGAATGTGTGTGTAGAGGGGAATGTGTGTGTATAGGGGAATGTGTGTGTACAGGGGAATGTGTTTGTAGAGGGGAATGTGTGTGTACAGAATGTGTGTGTACAGGGGAATGTGTGTGTAGAGGGGAATGTGTGTGTACAGAGAAATGTGTGTGAAGAGGAGAATGTGTGTGTACAGGAGAATGTGTGTGTACAGAGAAATGTGTGTGTACAAGGGGATGTGTGTGTACAGAGAAATGTGTGTGAAGAGGGGAATGTGTGTGTACAGGAGAATGTGTGTGTACAGAGAAATGTGTGTGTACAAGGGGATGTGTGTGTAGAGGGGAAAGTGTGTACAGGAGAATGTGTGTGTACAGGAGAATGTGTGTGTATAGGGGAAAGTGTGTGTACAGGGGAATGTGTGTGTACAGGGGGAATGTGTGTGTACAGGGGGAATGTGTGTGTACAGGGGAATGTGTGTGTGCAGGGGGAATGTGTGTGTACAGGGGCATGTGTGTGTATAGGGGAATGTGTGTGTACAGGGGCATGTGTGTGTATAGGGGAAAGTGTGTGTACAGGGGAATGTGTGTGTACAGGGGCATGTGTGTGTATAGGGGAATGTGTGTGTAGAGGGGAATGTGTGTGTAGAGGGGAATGTGTGTGTAGAGGGGAATGTGTGTGTACAGGGGGAATGTGTGTGTACAGGGGGAATGTGTGTGTACAGGGGAATGTGTGTGTACAGGGGGAATGTGTGTGTACAGGGGGAATGTGTGTGTACAGGGGGAATGTGTGTGTACAGGGGCATGTGTGTGTACAGGGGAATGTGTGTGTACAGGGGAATATGTGTGTACAGGGGCATGTGTGTGTATAGGGGAAAGTGTGTGTACAGGGGAATGTGTGTGTACAGGGGGAATGTGTGTGTACAGGGGGAATGTGTGTGTACAGGGGCATGTGTGTGTATAGGGGAATGTGTGTGTACAGGGGAATGTGTGTGTACAGGGGCATGTGTGTGTATAGGGGAAAGTGTGTGTACAGGGGAATGTGTGTGTACAGGGGAATGTGTGTGTAGAGGGGAATGTGTGTGTACAGAGAAATGTGTGTGAAGAGGAGAATGTGTGTGTACAGGGGAATGTGTGTGTACAGGGGCATGTGTGTGTATAGGGGAAAGTGTGTGTACAGGGGAATGTGTGTGTACAGGGGAATGTGTGTGTACAGGAGAATGTGTGTGTACAGAGAAATGTGTGTGTACAAGGGGATGTGTGTGTACAGAGAAATGTGTGTGAAGAGGGGAATGTGTGTGTACAGGAGAATGTGTGTGTACAGAGAAATGTGTGTGTACAAGGGGATGTGTGTGTAGAGGGGAAAGTGTGTACAGGAGAATGTGTGTGTACAGGAGAATGTGTGTGTATAGGGGAAAGTGTGTGTATAGGGGAAAGTGTGTGTATAGGGGAAAGTGTGTGTACAGGGGGAATGTGTGTGTACAGGGGGAATGTGTGTGTACAGGGGAATGTGTGTGTACAGGGGGAATGTGTGTGTACAGGGGGAATGTGTGTGTACAGGGGCATGTGTGTGTATATGGGAATGTGTGTGTACAGGGGAATGTGTGTGTACAGGGGAAAGTGTGTGTACAGGGGAATGTGTGTGTACAGGGGCATGTGTGTGTATAGGGGAATGTGTGTGTAGAGGGGAATGTGTGTGTACAGGGGAATGTGTGTGTATAGGGGAATGTGTGTGTACAGGGGAATGTGTGTGTACAGGGGAATGTGTGTGTATAGGGGCATGTGTGTGTATAGGGGAAAGTGTGTCAAATGTTTAAACAAGAATGATTGTAGTTGAGTTGAAGCCCTAAGATTCAAAAGAAAGACTCAACTTGTTTTACTACACATTGGAGATATACCTGTGGTAAAACTTTAGAATATTTAATAACTGTTTGTCCTCCTAAACTCATGTACTCTTAAAACCTGGACCTTGGGATTCATTTGTTTTCAGTTGCACTATATATATTTATATTTATAGCAAGGAATACGATTACACAACAATATGCTTAGTCAACAGTTTATGTTGACAAATACATCAACATAATGTACACGGAACAAACATATTAACACCGTGTTAGTGGTGGATCCCATGTTTCACGAGCTGAAATAAAATATCAACACATTTTTTCAGACGCACAAAAAGCTTATTTAGCTCAAATTTTGTGCACAAATTTGTTTACATCCCTGTTAGCGAGCATGTTTCCTTTGCCAAGATAATCCATCCACCTGACAGGTGTGGCAAATCAAGAAGCTGATTAAACAGCATGATCATTACACAGGTGCACCTTGTTTTGGGGACAATAAAAGGCCACTGTAAAATATGCCATTTTGTCACACAACACAATGCCACAGATGTCTCAAGTTTTGAGGGAGTGTGCTTTTGGCATGCTGACTGGAGGAATGTCCACCAGAGCTGTTGTCAGAGAATGTAATGTTCATTTATCTACCATAAGACGCCTCCAATATCGTTTTAGATAATTTGGCAGTACGTTCAACCCGGACTCACAACCGCAGACCACATGTTACCATGCCAGTCCACATCTGGCTTCTTCACCCGTGGGATCGTCTGAGGAGAGGGAGGAGGAGGGGGGTGGGGTTTGCTGAGGAGTATTTCTGTCTGTAACAATGCCCTTTTGTGGAGAAAAACTCATTCTGATTGGCTGCGCCCCTGCCCAGTCATGTGAAATCCATAGATTAGGGGGATGTTTATTTCAATTGACTGATTTCCTTATATGTAACTAAGTAAAATCTATGAAATTGTTGTATGTTGCATTTAGATTTTTGTTCAGTGTAGTTACATTCCTGCTGACTACTTATTGAGTCACGGTTGAGAAGCATCATCATCATCTCTAGTCATATCATTGGCAGTAACAGTACCTGAAAGTGTGGTTATACTTCATAGCTCCTCAGTATAACTTTTTAATAACCTTTATTTAACTAGGTAAGTCAGTTAAGATCAAATTGTTATTTATAATGATGGCCTACCAGGGAACAGTGGGTTAACTGCCCTGTTTAGAATGACATATTTTTACCCCGTTAGCTCAGAGATTCGATCCAGCAACCTTTCAATTACTGGCCCAACGCTCTAACCACTAGGCTACCTGCTGCCCCAACTATAATGACATAGCATAGCATCATGGCCTATAGGCCTACTGCAGTTGCCTACAGCTCTAACCTGTTACATCCGATGGTATAATGTATTGAAGTCTCTTACTTTGTAAACAATCATGACAAAATTGTAGCTACTCTGAACTGACGGCTGTCTTGTCGTTCTAGAACTGGTTGACAGGTTATAGCCAGTAGATGGCGGTAAAGTCCCAGCAAAGTATCCTAGCTCAACGAGTTTTTGCCAATGAAAAGAGCAATTGGACATTTTGTAACACCTCATTCTACTTTTAGTTTTTCCTCATTTCAACATGGTCCTAGAATGCAATGATATTAGAGTAAAATATCCTATTTCATATATGCCTAATGTTTATATAGGTCTGTATGTACAGTATCACACTAGAATAGGCCTATATCAAGTTATAATGCAGTAAATTAGTGGTCCTATAACACAGTTTACTCAGCCGCTGTTCATCCGCATTGTGAATTATACAATCACTGTATAATGTACAGTAATGTACAGTACCAGTCCAAAGTTTGGACACATCTACCTATTCCAGGGTTTTTCTTTATTTTTTACTATTTTCTACATTGCAGAATAATAGTGAAGACATCATAACTATGAAACAACACATAACCAAAATATATTTTATATTTGAGATTCTTCAAAATAGCCATCTTTTGCCTTAATGACTGCTTTGCACACTCTTGGCATTCTTTCAACCAGCTTCACCTGGAATGCTTTTCAAACAGTCTTGAAGGAGTTCACACATATTATGAGCACTCGTTGGCTGCTTTTCCTTCACTCTGCGGTCCAACACATGCAGAGATCATCCGTTCACCTACTCTGCGTCTCACAAAGACACAGCGGTTGGAACCAAAAATCTCTAATTTGGACTCATCAGACCAAAGGACAGATTTCCACCGGTCTAATGTCCATTGCTCGTGTTTCTTGGCCCAGCAAAGTCTCTTCTTCTTATTGGTGACCTTTAGTAGTGGTTTCTTTGCAGCAATTCGACCATGATGGCCTGATTCACACAGTCTCCTCTGAACAGTTGATGTTGAGATGTGTCTGTTACTTGAACTCTGTGAAGCATTTATTTGAGTTGCCATTTCTGAGGCTGGTAACTCTAATGAACTTATCCTCTGCAGCAGAGGTAACTCTGGGTCTTCCTTTCCTGGGGCGGTCCTCATGAGAGACAGTTTCATCATAGTGCTTGATGGCTTTTGCGACTGCACTTGAAGAAACTTTCAAAGTTCTTGACATTTTCCGCATTGACTGACCTTCATGTCGTTTCTCTTCGCTTATTTGAGCTGTTCTTGCCATAATATGAACTTTGTCTTTTACCAAATAGGGCTATCTTCTGTATACCACCCCTACCTTGTCACAACACTACTGATTGGCTCAAACACATTAAGAAGGAAAGAAATTCCACAAATGGTCTTTTAAGAAGGCACACCTGTTCATTGACTACCTCACGAAGCTGGTTGAGAGAATGCCAGTAGTGTGCAAAGCTGTCATCAAGGCAAAGAGTGGTTACTTTGAGGAATGATTCATGATACATGATACATGATACATGATTGATACATGATTCCATGTGTTATTTCATAGTTGTGATGTCTTAACTATTATTCTACAATGTAGAAAATAGTACAAATAAAGGAAAACCCTTGAATGAGTAGGTGTATCCAAACTTTGTACTGGTACTGTGTGTACATTATTACCCTGTAATGGCTGGTGCTCTATAGTCTACTTTCTCCTTTGCTGTATGTTTTTTATGCCCAAATAGCCACATTCAAATAGGTCTATCCTTTAACAGAATTATGCACATTTTATGTTAACATGTTACGCTATCTGTATTGTTATTCTGACAAAACTATAGGCAAATGTGTTTTTTGTCAAAACGAAAAATAACGTACTTTTGCTCACTCAGTGAAATGCCAACATCCCTTCCGTAGAAATGTAGTCTCACCGTGAAAATGAGATCCAAGTCATCTTCTTCAAAATATTTAGCTTACATGATTTTCAGGATATGTGCGATAACAACAAGAATGGTAGATAGGATATAAATCATATTACGTTCTCATACAAATGTTCTATAATTGTGGCTGTCTATTTAATTTGGTTAGTGTGATATCATGGAGTACACTGCATCTTATATGCGTTTTGAAATTCCGAATAGATTTGGAAATTATTGATGGATCTTATTCAACTAAGCTATTCACATTTCTTGCTTAGTAATGTAAGCCTAATTGTAAATAATTTTACAAGTGAATATTAAACAAAAAATTGTATGAATTGTTCAAAATGTCAGACATCTATCTTTATCTCTGTTGTTTAGGATCTGGGTTCAAATCCTCTTGAATTTAAAAGATGGTATCTTTGGAATTGTGTGCATTTCTGTTTTTGAGAAAAATGCTCAGTAAGCTGAGTGAACCAAAGGCTATTGTAGTCAGTAAAAAATGTAATAATTTATAATAGAAAACTATGCATGGCATAGTTATTGCTTATGAGATGATGTTGCTTTTTTACTTTGGTAAAAAGTTAACCTTAATATTAGGCTATTTGCAAATAATCTATTCATACCGTCCTGCTCATATATCAACTCAGAAAATAACTGTTGTATCTTTTTGATTTGAATGATTTGTATCCATAACAACAGTGGTGCAGGTGTTGACGTAGACGCCCAAACTATGAGTTTGTTTATTAATACCGCTTCCTGAACAAACAAATCGATCAAATGTCACGGCCTGTGCCGAGGCTTCCTGTTTGATACGGAGGTGATAAGAAAAAACCTTCACTGACATTTCATTTTGTCTGGATTTAGAGATGACTATTTGGTGCTCATTATGCAGTTCGCAGCACTTTGGAGTGGTAGCCTATTTGAGGTCAATATAAAACCTATGATATATTTGTTTTTGAAACATGAATACATATTTTACTGGTGAATATGAATCAAATTTCAAATAGATGATCATCATGATTATGAAAAATTGATTTAGAAGTACAAATGATTTCCCTCAAAGCATACTGAAATACCAGGGTTTTAATGAAGCAATATGGCCCTTAGCCGTGGTATATTGGCCATATACCACACCTCCTCGGGCCTTATTGCTTCATTATATTATACCACAAAACCCTGAGGTGCCTTATTGCTATTATAAACTGATTACCAATGTAATTAGACCAGTAAACAACTAAGTTGTGTCATACCCGTGGTATACGGTCGGATTTATCACGGCTTTCGGCCATGTGTATAATAGACAAGGGTTCATTTAAAAAGCAAGACATGACAAACATGGCTTCACATTTTGTTGCTGTGCTAACCAGGCTTGATTTGGGAAAAGCCCATGACATGCTCTCTCACATATCTGTAATCACTGATACAAGAAATACATATAAAGTTACCGTTGTCATTTCTACCATTATAATTGGGGATGAAGATCTGTTTTAAAAGTCACAAGTGTCACTTGTTCCCTTCAGTAAAAAAAGTTTGATATTGGTCGCTAGTGTTCTGGAGAGTTGTAGCCTATGTCGCTAGAAGCCTATTGGAAAGTTGTGACTGTCCCTTTCTGACTCAACCACCTCCACAGTCTGTGGTTATGGCAATTCATGATGCTCATCCTTTGTCTTTTTCACTTTCAGTCACTGGAAAAAAAGTCATAACTTTTAAGAGCTGTTTCCGCATGATAGGACGTACTGCTGTATAAATCAAGCAATACCTTCTGATTTCATGCCACACTCTCTCTATCTCCAACCAAGCTAAATGGTTCCCTTCTGCAAGAACAAAATACTATGGGTAAATATACACAGATGATTTCAGTCTGGATTTTGTCATTTGTAGTAAGTATAGGATTTGCTATTTTTATAAGGGAACCGTTTTGCATTGAATAGTTGCATCCTTGATTAGGCATCGTGCCTCTCTTTGTTGGGCAACAACTTTGTTTTTGTGTGTGTGAGCTCGTATCAACCTCTGACCAAGCTCTGACCATCATCCAGTACCTGACAGCAGTGTTTTGACATGTGTCCTGTCTGTACTGGTTGACGTGTCCTGTCTGTACTGATTGTTTGGGCATTGCTTGTCAGAACAAGCTGCAGTGGAGAGAGGCTGATGGATCTAAGTAATAGACAGCAGAGCTTTAGAATAGCTAAAAGACTACTTCATTGAAATCTCTTTATGGAAATCTGTCTTCATGACAAAGGCAACATTGTGAAACATGACCTCAGAGGCACTGAGCACTTCGGGAAATTTAGGTCGAAATAATACAAGATAGCATAATATGATCCATCTATTTATGATGTGTACCTCACATAATTTATTTGTCTATGTGGTGTTATAATCTAAACGTGTTATCACGGTCACTTTTATGTAGCTTTCTATAATAACTAAGTCAAACATCATGAAGATGCACACGACATAGCTAGAGTTTTAGTAGGTTTTTTGTGCCAAGGAGCAAAATACATATTTTTTGTTGACAAAATTGAGGTAAAGTGTGTGTAACGTAAAGTAATCTTATCACCCTTAATGTCTGTTTTTTTTTTAAGAGAAGACTCACATTGTAATATTGTCCTTGGGTATCTGACAGATAAATTGTGACATCAAGTGAAAATAAGAGGGTGACATAACTTGGTGATTGAAGCAGATTGCGTCTATGAAACCCTACTTCTGAAACGGTATTGCACAATATACCAAGCTGAGGCAGAGCGAAACTTCAGTGGACTTCCACAATGTAACTATTTGATAGCTGTCTGACTGTGCAATTGTTCACCTCTGAAAAAGGAAATTGAACAAGTGTCCGGTATTTAAGACCGTGTCATAGAAATGTGAGATGTTATCATGACAGACCCCTGATGTTCACCATAACAAAACCTGTATGCAGAGTGGTATGGCCATGAGGCAACACAACAAAGTCATTATACAAGTAACCAAGAGACTTAATAGTGAGTCATTCATGTTCTTCAGAACTGAATATTTGTTTTAATTAAAGACATACTGAGATAAAGTCAGGGTTTTATCCACACAGACAAAGGTAATATAACTGCAATACAATAACTTGTTCCAAACCTTACCATCACCTAGGGCAGTGAATACACTCCAGCTAAAATGAACAGACACACTAATTAGAAAGGTCAATGTTGACATTTGCAAAAGAAATCTACCTAAATCAATGTTTCCCAACTCCAGTCCTCAATTAGTCCCAACAGTAGCCCTGGTCAAGCACACCTGATTCAACTTCTCAACAAATCATCAAACCTTCAATCGTTTGAATCAGCTGAGATATGTCCGGGGCAACAACAACAAAAAGTTGCTGTCGCGGGGTACTCATGGACTGGAGTTGAGAAACACCGACCTAGGTTGATAAAATGTTTTTATGTCAGTTTTGACCTTTCTAATTGGTGTGTCTGAAGTTAATTTTAGTTGGAGCGTATTCACTGGAGCACATGGCATTTAAAGAGAGAATTGAGGACAGGCATGAATGTGACCCCTGACTTTTCAAGGTCATGTTAGTCAAGTCAAATGTTAAATGTCACATGGCGAAAAAATCAGCCCTATGAATTTGCATGCTGATGGTAATTATAATTCTCTAGCACAGTGTAATAGAAACATACATATTACAGTTCATGCACTTCAGGTTTAAAGGACAAATAGACAAGTTCAGAGCTGTCTAGACAGTCCAGATATAATCCACGCAGACCTTTCAGAGATGATTGGTTTATGACACCCTATAGCTGGACTTCCACTGCTCTAACAGGTTTCAGAGTTAGGCAGTCTGCAGTGTGTATATACAGGTATGTACCACATCATAATACTGTTGTAAACATGGAATATGATGACTATCAATTTGACAATAGTACAGGACTATGTGAATGAAGCAACAATAACTGAGTTATAACCATATATGACCTTGTGTTAGTGTGAGAGAATGTGTACGGCTCACACAAAAGAGGGGAGATTTGAGCACTGAGCAGTGAGTTGAGGTGCGCGTGGGCTTGTTTTGAATGCACAGATGGCACCAACCAAACACATAGGATGTTGAAATGTCACCCAGAAGTACCAAATCCTCCACAAAATATCTCAGTCTGAATAATAAGGGTGAGCTTTTTGAGAAAACCACAAGCCTTTCTCAGTTTTGTTTTCAGACGTAATTTGTTTACCTGGAAGTTGGTTATCTTGTTAATGTAACAGTAAAATGCACATTCTTGGAACTACCACATGGTATCATCTTTGTTCATTTCTGAAAAGTTGCTTTACACATTTTTCTGAGTCCAATAGGTGATCCAGTGTGTCAGAACATGTAAATTGTGATGTTTAGTCTCCCACTAACAACAAGAGAATACAGTAGATGATAACAAATGAATGTCCCCTATAGAGATTCACCTGTAGAAAATGTACTATACTTTAAATTATCTACTGTAGAGTATTCAACCTTTTGTTTCTTATACTGGGGGGATTTAATGGAATTACAAAGAGGGGGTGTGTGTGTGTGTGTGTGTGTGTGTGTGTGTGTGTGTGTGTGTGTGTGTGTGTGTGTGTGTGTGTGTGTGTGTGTGTGTGTGTGTGTGTGTGTGTGTGTGTGTGTGTGTCAACACTCCCACCTGTGGTTGTGTGTGCTGCATGACATTTGGTTTGCTCCTAGCTAGACTGTGTGAGGCCTGCAGACTCTAAACAGCTTTCACGCAGGGACAAAATGTCTGCTGCACATGAGGAACATACCGTACCTCAGTCCATGTGATGTGGAGTCTCTTACTCTACAGTGTTCAGAAAATCTAACATTAATTTACTGATGGCCAGAATGGTCAGATTTTTGTGTAAAGAAAATGCTCAATTTTAAAGGCACAAATAAATGCCTTTATGAGCTTAGTACAAGTCAAGGAACATAATCTAAGGTTGTATGTATCACTGTTTAAATTTGTGTTATTATTTTAGTCTTTATTAACAAGCAATACATAGCATAATATGATAATTTCTCATGGACTTCAGTCCTTGAATCCATAGCTTTGTTTACTAAACACACTGGCAGTGTCAAGCTGTTGAAATTGTGCCTGGTGTCCCAGTTTTCACCTGTAGGCAAATGCATTTCAAGTTACAGTCCAACTATATATATATATATATATATATATATATATTCAGTCAAATATCCCTTTTAGGTAAAAGTCAGAATCTGATGAGGTTTCAGCTTTCAGATGGAGGAAGGAGCTGGCTTTTGTTAACGTTATGTGTCACCATGGAGGCTATAGTTGACCTTGTGAAACGTTCTCTGTGGTAAATCTACTCAGATCAATTTTTTTATTCGTGTGAGTTTCAGTATTGATCGTTGGGGTTCGTTATTACGTAGGACTGATTGACCTTTATCTCCAGTGCCCAATATCAACCTTCTCTCCTAAGAGCGCTTTTAGATTGAAACCAGTTTGAAGACACCTACATTTAACTTGAATCTATTTACCTTTTGATCATTTTACAGACCATGGTAATGTCATGCTTTATGGGTGGTGCTGTTTTCAGAACACTTCCCTCCTTTTGTTGTCTTTGTCTGACTCTTCTGATGGAGTTCTATATGGGACAGTAATTCTGATCAAGTTTGTTTAAACAACTCTAAATTCACATTTTTAAACTACAAGTGTTGTATAGTTCAGCGGTCCTGTCTTTTCTCTAGCTTAATATCTCTATCGTTCTCTGTCTGTGACAAATAGAAAGGGGGGAAAAGACTCGGCAAGTGTGCCCACGGCACACGGCAGCAGAAATCCTCTCAGTTTAACCACGGAACGCATCAAAGAAATGCTCTCAAAACCTCTCCTGTGTCATCTGACTAATTTTGATAGTAAAAATGCACAGTAAACCCTATGTTTCGTTTTTTTACAAGCACTGTCATGTTTTCTGTTGAATACAGAAATGGGTCAAATGATCTGTTTACTGCAAGAGTTATTTATTCGATTTGGAAACAAGTTCACACTTAACAAACCCAGTGAAAATTGTTGACATAAATCATTGCTTGTCTTTAAATGTATAATTTTTTTATGAATCACAACAAATTCAATTCTATGAAAAAATGTAAGTATTTTGTTAAAGGCCTCAAAGTTCTTGTTAGGCCTCAACTTTTAGTGTTTGAGTGTTTATTAATATGTCAAAAGTGAACAGAATCTGCATAAATGAAGACATGTAATTGTGTAATAAACTGTGGGTAGCTCATTAATATTCTAACCTATTTGTGATAGACTTGTTTTTATATAAATACATATAGAAGTCATTCTGAAACTATGATGGATGGGTTGATAATATTACATATTGTATGCTTCGGGGAAATCTGCCTCATGAAATGAAACAACCCACTCTGTTTCCCACTCAGTTTCCAGAATCTTTAACCTTTTCAGAAACAACAAATGCCTATCAAAAAAACAAGTGCAATATATTTTTAGGCTCTATTTCTTTGTCCACAGAGACATGGATTATTGATGGAAATGATTGTTTTACTAAAGAATGCATGGTAATCTAAAGTATACCTCTACCATGCAAACGTAGACTTAGTTAATTACAAATGAGTTTAAGACGATAGTTGTACATTTCCAATACATTTTTGCCTGCTTTAGCCAGTATTTAAGTTTGATAATGTTTATGAAGTTTATTTCCTGTTTCACACTGGTACAGCGTGATTAAGTGTAATATTTTGTACTTTGTTGGTTTCCAATAATATTTAGACAAATTTAATTGTACATAGTTTTCTGTATTAGTTGGAAGTACTTAGTTTTAGAATCTGGACTACCTGCTTTCATGACCATAAAGAAGGCACATTACAGATGACTTGTAAGTGTTATTTTTTGTTATCGTTAATGAAGTGTATACAGTATTTATCCTGTATTGTTGTGATGGCTGTCAGTTTGGTGTACAGTATAATGTGAGTGAGTGACAGATATTTCCACTGTGTTTGTTTCAAAGCTCAGAGACCTGAAACTTGTTTCACCTGTGCATGCCTCTTTAGCTCCGCAGGTTTCTACTAGTCAGTGTGTGGTTATTTCTGTGTGAGTATTGCTCTTAAAGTCCTTTATCCACTTATCATTTGGTAGCCAACTGTAACATTTTGCAATTCAAAACAGAAATCTTTGCTATTTGCATACATATAACCTCTTGATTATGCTTGATGCTGTGCTGTCCTGTATGTTGTCCTGTGTGTGGGAATGTGTTTTTCTTCAAATGGACACTGGCCATTTGTATCTGTTTTCTATAGTTTTGATGGAGATATGACATCTAAATCTCATATTAGAAATCCTTGTAAAACATGGGCCTGATGTAGTATGCCCTATGTACACCTGTATCTCAACAGACACAGGGCATGGTTAATCAATGTGTGTGTATATTTTAGGATTTGTTATATGCTTTGTTAAAAAGAAAAGGAAAGTTGAAAGTAGAAACATTACAAGATTTGGACGTGTTCTATAACTTTTCTGAACCAGCATGCAGATATTAGCCTCTCACTTCCTGTTTGAAGCTGTTTTGTTTACCATTGAATGTGCTATTTTTAAATGGCTTAGGCATATAGCTTATTCAAACATTTTCTTGGTTTCATTTGTTGTTTTTCCTTCTTGTTCACTCTTGGAGTATACTATCAATCTAAAAATGATACATTGTGACTGTTCATTAATAGAATCTGACCACTACCCAGGGACCTTCAGCATATATTTTTTCTTTGTCAGTTGAACAGAATTAAATGTGTGCGTGCTCATAGTCTGTGTGTATACACATATACCTATACTTAGATGACTGTCTACCTGAATTGTTTTGTAAAAAGATCTCTGTCACTACTTTATCCTCATTCTGGCATCTATTTCATTCTTACCCATGCAATGGTTTTTCTCTGACACACACCCAACTGACATACTCTACCTTGTCTCTACCTTCTTGCCTTTGTGCTGTTGTCTGTGCCCAATACTGTTTGTACCGTGTTTTGTGCTGCTACCATATTGTGCTGCTGCCATGTTGTGTTGCTACCATGTTGCTGTCATGTGGTGTTGCTACCATGCTGTGTTGTCATGTGTTGCTGCTATGCTATGTTGTTGTCTTAGGTCTCTCTTTATGTAGCCTTGTGGTGTCTCTCTTGTCCTAGATTTTTATTTTTAATCCCAACCCCCGTCCCCGCAGGAGGCCTTTTTCCTTTTGGTAGGCCATTATTGTAAATAAGAATAAGGTTATTGCCTAGTTTAATAAAGGATAAATAACATTTAACAAAATACTCCCAGACTGCCTTAGCCATGTAATTCACACCTTAAATTCAGCTCCACAAAGATATTGATTATCAGCCAACTGTCTTTGTGTCTGACTAACTCCAATAGCACTTTGTGATCGGTAAACACAGACATGGGGCTAATTGTAGTTTCCGTCCTCTCCTTTTAGTGTCTGTTTACAACGTGTGGGAGAAAGAAAGGAGGAGAAGAGGAGAGAAGTGGTGAAACAGTCACTCTCTCATGCGTATGAATTAACTATACCTGTTGATGATGAACAAAGACCTGAAACCTCAAAGAGAAACGATCAGATCACACATCTCTTGTCCTTCCCAGCGTGTGATAAATGCCTGCTCGTTTAGTCAACCTCCTGCTTGCCCCCACAAAGCCATTCTCGGGTGGCCAGCCACACGTAGGAGACGTTCAGACAATGTACTGTACAGGAGATGTTTACTAATCACCCCACAAACCATCCCAACCACATAATGGATGGATGCACGCCTGGGTTCTTCCCCTCTTTTTATTTGAGATTAATTCACTAAAGTGGAGCTCATCCATTAAGTAGCCATGGATGATCAATAGCTGTTTATCCATGATTGGCTGCCATGATCTCTAAGCCTGGGTGCTGATGTCAATGCTGTGCTCCTATGCCTTGTCTCATTCACCACATCTGTCTGTGATGCAAGACCGAGAGAACACATACGCTACAAAGATGGGACAGTGACCTTGATATAGAGTATTTGTTCTGTCTGTAGTTCTGTTCTGGGAACAGGGTCACAACAGTTCCCAGTCACTATGCTGTGCATTCAAAGCCATAAAATTGTCATTGGGCAGAAAGAGGTCTGTGAAAAAAGTAAAAGGGGGAAATGTCATATGTCCATTTCAGGCAGTAAAACACTGTTAGAGTGGTTGTTTTTCAGGGTATATTATGAGAAGCGTGTGGAAGTGCATGCAGATCTTTCTTTGTGGTGCATCTTTTCTAGTAGCTTAGCTGATAATTCTCAGAACAATTGAACTCATGCACACTTTGTTGTTGTGATGGTGCTTTACATGAAAACACTGTCTGTTTATCCATTGTGATGAAGAGAGAGAGTTGAGGTGTGTAGAAGTCATCTGATCAGAGTGTGGTTTGCTTTTATTGTTGTGGGCGGTTTTCTCTTCATTGGATAGAGACTCAAAAGATGAGTGAATCACTTCGAAATCTCTCTCTCTCTCGCTCTCTCTCTCTTTCTCTCAATTCAATTCAATTCAAGGGGCTTTATTAACATGGGAAACATATGTAAACATTGCCAAAACAAGTGAAGTAGATAATATACAAAAGTGAAATAAACAATAAAAATGAACAGTAAACATTACATTCACAGAAGTTCAAAAAGCATAAAGACATTACAGATGTTATATTATGTAAATATACAGTGTTGTAACGATGTACTAATGGTTAAAGTACAAAAGGGAAAATAAATAAGCATAATTATGGGTTGTATTTACAATGGTGTTTGTTCTTCACTGGTTGACCTTTTCTTGTGGCAACAGGTCACAAATCTTGCTGCTGTGATGGCACACTGTGGTATTTCACCCAGTAATTGAGTTTATCAAAATCGGGTTTGTTTTCGAATTCTTTGTAGATCTGTGTAAGCTGAGTAAACATGTGTCTCTAATATGGTCATACATTGATTGGGCAGGAGGTTAGAAAGTGCAGTTCAGTTTTCACCTCATTTTGTGGGCAGTGTGCACATAGCCTGTGTTCTCTTGAGAGCCAGGTCTGCCTACAGTGGCCTTTCTCAATAGCAAGGCTATGCTCACTGAGTCTGTACATAGTCAAAGCTTTTCTTAAGTTTGGGTCAGTCACAGTGGTCAGGTATTCTGCCACTGTGTACTCTCTGTTTAGAGCCAAATAGCATTCTAGTTTGCTCTGTTTTTTTTGTTAATTCTATCCAACATATCAAGTAATTATCTTTTTCTTTTCTTATGATTTGCTTGGGTCTAATTGTGCTGCTGTCCTGGGGCTCTGTGGGGTGTGTTTGTGTTTGTTAACAGAGCTCCAGGACCAGCTTGCTTAGAGGACTCTTCTCCAGGTTAATCTCTCTGTAGGTGATGGCTTTGTTATGGAAGGTTTGTGAATCGCTTCCTTTTCAGTGGTTGTAGAATTTAATGTCTCTTTTCTGGATTTTGATAATTAACGGGTATTGGCCTAATTCTGCTCTGCATGGATTATTTGGTGTTTTTCATTGTACACGGATTATAATTTTTCAGAATTCTGCATGCAGAGTCTCAATTTGGTGTTTGTCCCATTTTGTGAATTCTTGGTAGGTGAGAGGACCCCAGACCTCACAACCATAAAGGGCAATGGGTTCTATAACTTATTCAAGTATTTTTAGCCAGATCCTAATTGGTATGTCAAATTTTATGTTCCTTTTGATGGCATAGAATGCCCTTCTTGCCTTGTCTCTCAGATCGTTCACGGCTTTGTGGAAGTTATCTGTTGCGCTGATGTTTAGGCCAAGGTATGTATAGTTTTTGTGTGTGCTTTGGGGCAATGGTGTCTAGATGGAATTTGTATTTGTGGTCCTGGGAACTGGACCTTTTTTGGAACACCATTATTTTGGTCTTACTGAGATTTACTGTCAGGGCCCAGCTCTTGCAGAATCTGTGCAGAAGATTTAAGTGCTGCTGTAGGCCCTCCTTGGTTGGTGACAGAAGCACCATATCATCAGCAAACAGTAGACATTTGACTTCAGATTCTAGTAGGGTGAGGCCGGGTGCTGCAGACTTTTCTAGTGCCCTCGCCAATTCGTTGATATATATGTTGAAGAGGGTGGGGCTTAAGCTGCATCCTGGTCTCACCCCATGGCCCTGTGGGAAGAAATGTGTGTGTTTTGCCAATTTTAACCGCACACTTGTTGTTTGTGTACATGGATTTTACAATGTTGTATGTTTTTCCCCCAGTACCACTTTCCATCAATTTGTATAGCAGGCCCTCACGCCAAATTGAGTCATAGGCTTTTTGAAATCAAAAAGCATGAGAAGACTTTGCCATTGTTTTGTTTTAGTTTGTTTGTTTGTCAATTAGGGTGTGTAGGGTGAATACGTGGTCTGTCGTACGATAATTTGGTAAAAAGCCAATTTGACATTTGCTCAGTACATTTGCTCATTTGCTCAGTACATTGAGGATTTTCCCAAGGATGCTGTTGACGCATATCCCACAGTAGCTTTGGGGTCAAATTTGACTCCACTTTTGTGGTTTGGGGTGATCAGTCCTTGGTTCCAAATATTGGGGAAGATGCCAGAGCTAAGGATGATGTTAAAGAGTTTTAGTGTAGCCAATTGGAATTTGTTGTCTGTGTGTTGTCTGGGGGGGGGGGTGTCCCGCAGGTCTGGGAGAGTGTCTCGCTGGTCTGGGCAGGGTGTCTATAAATTGGATCAATCGTGTGGCAAAGTAGTTATTTATTTAAACCTATTTCTATTAAGGTTATTCATATTTTAAACATAATTACATTTTGTAATCCGTTGTTGATTTTCATGTAATTAAAAAATGGATGTTTTACTCAAGTAGATTGTCATGTCTGTTTTCTATGAAAGCCAGCCGTTGTAATGACTTAATTCAGTGAAGACAATCCTGTCGTCGCCCCTGATCTTGAACCAGTTAATACAGCAGTGTTAACAGTAGGCCTGTAACCTGCTAAATGATGAGATGCACTGTATCAAGCAGAAAGACACTATTCAGTCTTTTTGGTATAGACTGCATAATAAATCATTCACAACACTTTCTCTGCCCTTAGGAATGTGGTCATGAAGAATGACTGTCCTTGTGAAAAATGTCTCTGACATCCATTTTAAAGTATACAAAGCCCTCTTTCCATGGCAGGATAATAAACAGCTAACTGAAAACACCTTCAAAACTCAAATCGTCTTTGTTCTAATTGTTGCAGTGCGTGTTGTAAATTGACGGTTTTTAATTTCATTTTTATTTTTTATTTTCTGAGACTTTTTAAGGCTTTAATCATAATGTCCGCCTGCGATGTTTTCAGGTGACCTGAGAAATGTGTCTTGCATAGGAGAGCCTGTCGTCGTCGGCTGGGGTGACGTGGCAGTGAATGGGACTGCTCTCTGTCTATGACAGACACTAAGTAATGCTGCAATTTTAACTTTGGGGCAGCCATTTTAAGTCGGTCAATGTTGGACTTGACATTTTTGTTGTGTCCTGCAGCATCTTTCTGGAGGCTTTGCAATGAACACAGGACAGCAACACTTTGTATGTATTTTCCTCTGTCTTGAAGGGAATGTTTCACGGACATACTGTAGATAAGCCTATTCCATGACTAAATTGTACTTCAATCCAGAGCAGACCACTGAAAATATGGTTTCATGAACATGATTTAAATACTCTCCCACTCACTGACTAGTCTTCACTCTACTAAATTAGAACTATTCTGTCTAATCTATGACTGTGAAACAAACCAAAAATGTCTGGATGTGTAAATATATTTTGCTACTTTGAGTAGTGTGTTTTGTGGCGCAGTGAATAGTCTTCTCAAATTTCATCCTCATATACAGGGCCTTCCTTCAAACAACCTCTGATTAGTCACGGTCGACCCTCACAGTCCAGGTACAACAAGAGCACCCAATCACAGCTCCTCCTCTGACCAGTGTGTCAAACAAAGTCAAAGTACATTTTAAACCAACAGGAGATTCTCTTTGGGATGGAAATCCATGTTTTTTTACTTCAAATCATAGTTTGATTTTTCGGATGTTAAACATTTTCCCATACAGTGAGAAGAAAGCTGACATTACATCAAAACACAGTCATGGAAAGGAGTTATTATCCTGATCAGCAATACCATTAAATATTTTGAAAAGATGAATAAGACATTTTTTATTAAGATTCAAGCAAATGTTGATACTTTAAGGTTGAGCTTTGCGTTTAATCTGCGTTTTTTGCTCAATTCTCTGTTTACACATGTTTACAATACTTGACTGAGGACTTATTGTGTAAGAATGTTATTGTGAACCACTAATCTAACTATGGGTTAGGGAAGTCCTGTGGGAATGGGGGTGGGCGTGAAATGTTTGTCTTGTTCAGTCTTGTTGCTTATTTCTTTGGATCACAAAAAAATACTTGACTGAGGATGTGGGTTTTCAGACAACTTTCTGTCAATAGCTAATAAGAGCTTGGTGCGTGAGACTAGGTTGCTTGGGGGTAAGAAATAACACCCTGTGGTTTATGAGCAAGGAAAATCCATCCAAAAACAGAGATGAGAAACAGAGGTTAGAAACAGAGGTTAGAAACAGAGGTTAGAAACAGAGGTTAGAAACAGAGGTTAGAAACAGAGGTTAGAAACAGAGGTTAGAAACAGAGGTTAGAAACAGAGGTTAGAAACAGAGGTTAGAAACAGAGGTTAGAAACAGAGGTTAGAAACAGAGGATCATAACAATACACACTTAAACTTGCATTTTAGTTTACTATGGTGTGATGCAAATAATATTTGATATAATCTAGGGAAATTATATACATGATTTCCTGCTAAATGTAAGGCATGATTTATTTATCTAAATATTATTGTTTGGTAATGCCAATTTAAGTGGAGAATGGGAAATTGTAATGAAATATTTTGGCAAGACTGGTGTGTTGAAGTAATGCCTCGATTGAAGCGAGATCAAAACATGTTACACATCAAAAATAACAAATCACATTATCACATGAAACGAACACCATAAAGCTTTTGTATAGGATAATGATAGCAAAGGTTTGTTTGTCTGTTTACATTATTTATCTGCCCCTGGATACAATGTGTCTATCTATTTATTAGCCCTCTTTCTCTGTTCCACTTTAGATTTCGTTGGATGAGACGGATGTGTCATGAGACCGAGGTGAGATGAACCACCATTTGAAATGTGAGGACGCTTAGACAGAGACTTCACAGTTAGATCACACTAGTTGGATAACACCAGATCACATCAGTTAGATCACACCATCTTTCTCATAGTGTACCTTGGCAGGTGGTAACCCAATGATTTAGTTTGAACTATACTAAATTTACTCTATGTACATTTGACTTTTCATGTTTTGAAGCTGCAAATTAATCTCTATCTATAAGGATGTTATATCATTAATTGACAAAGGCATTTTGGTTCAGAGAAATATTTGATTGAAAGGATCCACTCAGAGGACCCCCAAAGCATTGAAACAAATATAACTTTTTAAACACATTCCCTACCTTACTGTCATAGACTGTTCTCTCTGGTGTACTGATGCACCAAGTCTGGAACCAACAGGACCCTGAACAGCTTTTACCCACAAGACATACGACTGCTAAATGGTTAGTTAAATAGTTAACCAATAACTAACTACCTGCAATGTCTGTATTGACCCTTTTTGCACTAGCTCCTTTGACTCGTCACATACGCTGCTGCTACTGTTAATTATCTATCCTGTTGTCTAGTCACTTTATCCCTGCCTATATGTACATACATACCTCAATTACCTCGTACCCCTGCACATGGACTCAGTTCTGGTACCCTACGTATATAGCCGAGTTTTCATTACTCATTCCTCGTGTTATCATTTTTCTATTATTCCTTGTTTTTTCCCCTCTGCATTTTTGGGAAGGGCCTGTAAGTGTTTCCATGACAGTCTACACATGTTGCTTACAAAGTATGTGACAAATAAAATTAGATTTGACTGTAATATGATGTACTGTATGTCTCTGTTAGTGTGGTTTGGGAGTTCCTGTGTGAGCCTCCTGTGTGAGCCTGCTATGTGGCTCTCCTCACCTCGTCCTCTCACTCTGGGGGCCCTGTCAATAGCCATATTCCGTTTCCCTTTCCTCCCTCTAGAACACCAGGCAACCCATTACTCTACTGTTAAAGCAGGATGGACTTTTTGGGATAAAGCACCTCATAGCTCCCAAGTGATGACATGGATCTGTTAGATCTGTTTCTGCAGACTATTGGCTTTAAAAAGGCCTGAGGCTGAAATACTAGGAGACTACCTTTTAATGACTAGTCAAGAGACGGAGGGAAATCGCTGGACGCAGGAGTTCACGTTAAGCTGGGTTTGTTGAGGTCGATTTGTTGAAGTTGACTCCTTGATGTCTCAAATGGTTCTGTACCTCTAACATAACACCAATAAATGATTTTATATTGAGGACATTTTCTGACTTAAGTTTTTTGTTATATATGGATAATTATAAATGTTTGAAATAATTGAAGAACCATAAGTTCACCCTGATGTGCCAAAAGGCCAAATAAATGTTTCTCATAAATAGTGTCTCAATGCTAAACTCTTCTGTAGTTGACAGGGAAACGCTTTTGACTTTGAGCTCAGTTCTCAAATGCAGAATGATTAGTGAGTCCATTTCCACTCAAATCACCCAAAATAAACACTAGCTTCCAATGAAGACACTGTCATTTTGTGTCACGAGCTGCACAATGGGGTGTGTTTAGGGTCATGAAGGTAAGAGGGGTATCTGGGGGCATGCTTATGAACAGGGTTAGTCTGATTCAGGGTGATTTAAAAAGGGTGTTGAACGTGATTCTGACAGGTTCAGACAGCAGTAGTTGAGGTCATGGACAGGGGTTCCCCAGGGGGTGAGGTTGGAACATACACTGCTGTAGTAGAATGAGAAGTTATCCTCTACAGTTTGTCTGTGATAGGATGCTGAAGACAGCCATATACAAAACACTTACAGCTATCATCAGGTATTACTGAGGTTTTACAGCCCAAGTTCATTCTGATTAGGACTGTTTAATGGCTCATTTGTGTCATAACATGTTTCATTGTTTATGACCAAAGTCCTGAATTCAATCAAAACTGGTTTATTGGGTAAGGCAATACGACATTATTATGTAGGATTTGGGGTGGCATGGGTCAGGCTTCAGAATATTCGTCAATCTGTGTGAGGTTTTAGACAGAACATACCCAGGATGCACCTGGCTCCACACATAACGTCACAGAGAGTGAGGAACAAGCCCACTAAAGCGCTGTGCAGTTGTCTTATTCAGGTCTTGTTAATTTGGATTCAATTGGGATGCTCCTATACAGCTTTTTAAACCACTGTTTCTCATGTTTAGTGGATCTGGTATTAGATTCTATATAGTGTTATGTTATAATAGGGGATTCAATAGAATGTATTACTGTATTTTGTAACTCATTATATATTGTGGTCATGAAGAAAATGCTATTTGTCAAGACAATGTATCTCTGACATAACACTGTTGTCTTTTCACATGACCTTGTTACATCTGTCTGTGTTCCCTTTAACAACTCTGGTGACTCAGCGAAAAATACAGGAAGTTGTGTTACTTCCATAGTTATGTACTGTATGTCTCTGAGCTTTCGGTCCAGCTTGGCTTATAATTCCCATTTCTCCCGCTCCTTGCAATGGACACCCACCAAATCACCAGCTCTTATCAGTTAACTGCTTTCTTAGCTATATTAATTGATGTTTTTATTTTTATAAATCAATAAACTATATTACATGTAATAAAAGAGAGGGGTTATTATGTCCAATGCTTGTCGACAGCAGCGTGTCAAGGTCAACAGAGTGGAGAATGTGTCTAGAGCAACACAGACCTGCAGGAGCCAGGGCACACGTGATGCACGTCGGATGAATATCTGTTTACACGCCACTGAAAGCCGCCACACAAAGGCTGGAGTGACTCATGGTAACCAGAGACACAAGCTGTGCTACTAGCTCCTCTCCTGTTGTTCGGCTCACTCAGGGCCACTACTGTTAAGGTACACAGTTGCAATTGGGAGTAATAGCACTAAGATGACACTAACTCATTTAGTACTTATTTATGTGAGCATGTATGTACTGCGTGTGCCTGTTAGAGCATGTTTGTATCTGTTAAATTCGTCACTATATTCCTGACTGAAAGATTGACTATATCCCAATGATAGGACACACATCACTACCCCCCCCCCCCCTCATCACTCCAAGATGGCTGTCTACCTTTTGTTCCTTCATGTCCGAACTGGCTACAGTTACAGGCAGATAGAGTGAGCGTCTGAACAGTTTCTGTCTGGCTCTCGTGAGGGTGCTCAGTAGGGCCTCAGGGTTCTGGCTCTACAATGTACAGACAAGGATACGCCCAGACATGTTGAGCAGTCAGTAGCTCACTCCCCCCACCCGGTTTACTGCTCTGTCCAGTGCAATACAGCCTTGTTGCAATCTGAGCCAGCTGCTGTTCAGCTATAATGCAGTGTCTTAGTGAAACGTCTGTACTGTATAGCCTGCTACTTAAAGTCAGCACACAGATCCTTCATTCAACTCATTTTAGTCATTTAGCAGAAGCTCTTATCCACAGCAAATTTTGAATAAGTGCCTTGCTCAAGGGCACATCAATAGATTTTTAACCTAGTCAGGGATTTGAACCAGCGACCTTTCTGTTACTGGCCCAAATCTCTTAACTTCTAGGCTACCTGCCTTCCATTATCATAACCTAATGACACAGTCCCCCACCCCCAATCAACAGGCATCCTACTGTGTAGAAACCTGCAACTATTCTGTTATAGAATTTAGGCTACATTCAATCTCTGGCTTGTTTAGACTCACTATAACCCACTATTGGCCTCTTGTTCATAATTCAGTGTCACTTCAACACCTCCCCTTCACCCATGTGCCCCTCCAACACCCCCCTAACACTGACACAGCCCCTAACACTTACACCAGTCAATTACCCTGACATCTCTCCCAAAAACGTCCCCTTTCTACCACATTTTAAGAAGGCTTCTTTTAAAGGAGCATAACTTTTTTTGTGTGTGAGACAAAATTAGAATTGAAGGTGTAACTGGCAGGAAGTGAAAGAAAAGGGAGATACTAACAGAACTGTTGGACAACTACTTTATTCTCAGCACCGTACCAATAAAATGATGATCCTTCTTCGAACCCAGCTTATATCCCTGCAATAAACACTTTATACCCAATGTGATAATATGAGTCTGTTCAAAACGGTTTGTTTCCTGCTTGCCTAGGACAACTACATAGCAGTGAATTCAGCGGTGGCCTCTTCCCCACAACTGATGACTCATCATAAATTCACCATTAGAACTCTGGGTGTTAACAGATGCTGTCCACTGATTACTAATGCTTGACAACAAGTGCTTTGCCAGTGAGGTATATCACACAGAGGCTTTATCATTGAACTTGGGACCAAACTCGGATTAAAAAGCAGATTTGAACCATGCTGAGTGTCAGGAGCACATAGTCTCATGGGTGTCTGGGGAGTTCAACCTGATCAGAACTCTGGTGGTGGTTCCCTTGTTTGGATAAACTGTTACAGATGTAGGATCTTAATTTGATCACCCTGGTGCACGACATCTTTCCTGAAATGCAGATCTTTTTCTGTAGCATATTCGAGGTTTAAAAGGGCATCTGAAGTTTGTAATTTCCACTTTGACATCTCAGACTTGATTTTCCCTTACGAAAAACGTATCAAACCCTACAAAAACGTCTATTCATTATAATCCACATAATTTCCTGTTGCTGAAGGATTATTTTCCTGCTGTAGCAAACTGGCTCAAATTAAGATCCTACATCTGAAGATGGTCTAGTCATGTCACAGGGATGTGACTGTGAGCTGGGTTGGGTTGTCAGGACTGGGGTTGTGATAGTCAGATTCAAGGCTGGAGTATATTATTAGAAGTAAATTCTCTCTCATTGGATAAAAAAATAAGCAGGGTACTGTAATCCTCAGCTGAAAAAGACAGTCAGTGGTTTGTAACCACTGGAACTAGGGTTGGGCGGTATTCAGTTTTTCATACCTTCATACCGTTTCTGTACCACGCCGTGGTAAACGGTACTACTAGAAGTGCACACAAGGGGCACTATTTCAACAACAACAGAATTTGACGTACAAAACAATTCAGACAACAGGGATCTTGATCCAGGAGGGGATTGCATGTCTCTGTTGTAACCAATAAACTTGATCTTGACATCTAGCCACTTAGCTAGCAAGTTAAAAAACCAAATGCAAAGCTAGATCCCTGAACTGGATATAATTTATTTGACACATCTTAAATTTCTTATAGTTACACTTAATTGAGTTAGTTAAAAGCAGATGTAGGATATCATGCCATCAGTATTTCGAAATACCCTGGTATACGGTATAAATGGTATATGGCCAAGCCTAACTGGAACTTTAAATGGCTACCAGTATGACAATGCTGTTTGCATGGATTGCAGTCCACTTATAACACCACCCACAGGAGCATTTCCACTACAATCAAATGGAACATGTCTAATTAAATAATTATTAGTAGTACAGTCTAATATTCTTCAAAAAGCATATGAAGGGTTAGTTACATGTTCTCTCTGGTTAAAAGGAGAAGCTCTGTGTTGCTGAGAGGAGGCACGCAACCTCTGTCAACTAGTTTCAGTGACGGGACCTGTTGACTCATGGGAGGACTCTTTCCTGTTCAGGCCGCAGTCATTTTGATTGTGTACTCACAGAGGGAAATGCAGATTCATGTAACAAAAGAAGCTCATGTAACACATCTTGTGTTAGGAAATACATGAACTATGATTTGTTTTATTGTTTACAGTTTCAACGAAGTTGACAAAATTAAAAATTACATAAGGCCTGCTTCACGTCATAAATATGTTTGAAATTATAAGAAAAAACATTGTCTAAGAGCATCGTGCAGCGATATGAGTTTGGAGACTTTCATCCCTGAGCTCATCTACAGAAACTACCGCACTCTGATTATATACTTTGGAAAGTATTCAGACCCCTTGGCTTTTCCCACATTTTGTTACATTGCAGCCTTATTCTAAAATGTATTAAAAAATAAAGAAATCATCAGCAAACTACACACAATACCCCATGATGACAAATCGAAAACAGGTTTTTAGACATTTTTGCAAAAAACAGAAATATCTTATAAGTATTCAGACCCTTTGCTATGAGACTCAAAATTGAGCTCATCCTGTTTCCATTGAGCATTCTTTGAGATGTTTCTACAAATTAATTGGAGTCCACCTGTGGTAAATTCAATTGATTGGACATAATTTGGATAGGCACACACCTGTTTATATAAGGTCCCACAGTTGACAGGGGATCTCAGAGCAAAAACCAAGCCATGAGGTCAAAGAAATTGTCCGTAGAGCTCAGAGACAAGATTGTGTCGAGACACAGATTTGGGGAAGGGTACCAAAACATTTCTGCAGCATTGAAGGTCCCAAAGAACACACTGACCTCCATCATTCTTAAATAGAAGAAGATTGGAAACACCAAGACTCTTCCTAGAACTGGCCGCCCGGCCGAACTGAGCAAGAACCCCATGGTCACTCTGACAGAGCTCCAGAGTTCCTCTGTTGAGATGGGAGAACCTTCCAGAAGGACAACTATCTCTGCAGCACTCCACCAATTAGGCCTTTTTGGTAGACTGGCCAGACGGAAGCCACTCCTCAGAAAAAGGCACTTGACAGCCCGCTTGGAGTTTGCCAAAGGTGGTGGTGGCAGCATCATGCTGTGGGGACTGAGAGACTAGTCAGGATCGAGGCAAAGATGAATGGAGAAAACTACAGATAAATCCTTAATGAAAATCTGCTTCAGAGCGCTCACGACCTCAGACTGGGGTGAAGTTTCACCTTCCAACAGGACAATGACCCTAAGCACACAGCCAAGACAACGCAGGAGTGGCTTCCGGACATGTCTCTGAATGTCCTTGAGTGGCCCAGCCAGAGCCTGGACTTGAACCCGATCAAACATCTCTGGAAAGACCCTAAAATAGTTGTGCAGCAAGGCTCCCCATCCAACCTGATAGAGCTTGAGAGGATCTGCAGAGAAGAATGAGAGAAACTCCCCAAATATAGGTGTGCCGAGCTTGTAGCGTCACACCCAAGAAGACTCAGGGCTGTAATTGCTACCAAAGGTGCTTGAGTCACGATAATATAATACCCACCAGAGAGGTTTTACCCTCAGACTCAATGGCCAAATATCTGGATCAAGTCTATGTGTTTACCCTGTGTTGAAACCACTGCCTGGAACGGTTTAATTAGTCAAGCTTACAGTAAGTACAGACATCTATCCTCTTTCTCATTCTATTAAAATCTCAGTAAAACAAGGTACTGAGTAAAGGATCTGAATACTTATGAAAATGTGATTATCATTTTTGTTTTTTAAGAAATTAGTCAAAATGTAAAAAAAAAAAAAATGTTTTTGGTTTGTCATTATGGGGTATTGTGTGTAGATTGATGAGGTGCAAAAAATATTTAATCCATTTTAGATTAAGGTTATAATTTAACAAAATGTGGAAAAAGTCAAGGGGTCTGAATACTTTCTGAAAGCACTGTACCTGCATGGAAATAGCCTAGCCAATCACAGGTGAGAAGAGTAGACTGATGGGTAAGATGAGTCAATACAGCAAAAAGAGCTCAAAATGACAAAAGCGCAGTGTTCTGAGATACTTCCCATTGGTCAACAAATACGCTAGAGGGATATTATAATAATAATAATAATAATAACTTTATTTGTATACCGCTTTTCAATACAACAAAGTGTTTCACATCATAAAATAACAAAATAAAAGTACTTACAAAGAAGCAAAGACAGGAGGAAGGATAATTAAGGAGAAGCATTCCAAATGTCTTTGTCAAAAAAACTGAATCATTAATCTTATCAAAGAAAAACCTTCAAAACCCTAACTAACAATTAGTCATCATGCCATCTCTTGATATGAATCAGGGTGTTAATGTGAGAGCTTCCTGACAGGGGGAGGTTGTGAGACATGGTTGTGTGTTAATTTATGGCTGCAGGGGCAGTATTGAGTAGCTTGGATGAAAGGTGCCCAGAGTAAACGGCCTGCTCCTCAGTTCCAGATGCTAATATATGCATATTATTATTAGTATTGGATAGAAAACACTCTGAAGTTTCTAAAACTGTTTGAAGTATGTCTGTGAGTATAACAGAAATCATATGGCAGGCAAAGGAGAAATCCAAACAGGAAGTGGGAAATCTGAGGTTGGTCGAGTTTCAACCCAGCCCCTATTGAATACACAGTGGGATATTGGTTATGTTGCACTTACTAAGGCTTCCACTAGATGTCAACCGTCTTTAGAAACTTGAATGAGGCTTCTACTGTGATGTGGAGCCGGATGGGAGCTGTTTGAGTCAGTGGTCTGGCAGAGAGCCAGGTCCTGGTCACGCGCATTTCACATGATAGAGACCTGCGTTCCATGGTATTTCTACTGACAATGGAATTCTCCAGTTGGAACGTTATTGAAGATTTATGATAACAACATCCTGAAGATTGATTCTATACTTAGTTTGACAAGTTTCTTCGACCTGTAATATCACTTTTTGACATTTTCATCTGACGTTCGGCTGGACCTGCACGAGCGTTTGGATTTGTGTACTAAACGCGCTAACAAAAGTAGCTACTTGGACATAAATAATGGACATTATCGAACAAAACAACATTTATTGTGGAACTAGGATTCCTGGGAGTGCATTCGGATGAAGATCATCAAACGGGGCACTGTGGCCCCGTCCAACGATACCCCGGGACAGGGCCAACCAGGCAGGATATAACCCCACCCACCGTGCCAAAGCACAGCCCCCACACCACTAGAGGGATATCAACAGACCACCACCTTTCTACTCTGAGACAAGTCTAAATATTGTCCACGAGTATAGGCTAAGTATAGCCCAGTGACCTTTCGTTACTGGCCCAGCGCTCTTAACAGCTAAGCAACCTGCTGGCCAACATATTTCTTATTCTCAGGGAATGGATTCTTCTGATGGTGTTTTCGTTGCATATTTTTAGTTGAATGGTTTTAGTTTAATATTTTTCTTAGGCAGCTGAACAAACCAGAATGCATTTTTAGTCCTCATCATTGGACAGAAAAAATACATGTTGATGCTATGCATTAAGAATCCTGTCAGATAAGTGTTTAGTGATAAAATGTAGCAAGAAGTGGAGGGACAAGGTTCACAAACCAATAAGATGGGTGTGAAACTCTTCAGTAAGATGGATGTGAAACTCTCCAGTAACGTGGATGTGAAACTCTTCAGTTAGATGGATGTGAAACTCTCCAGTAACGCGGATGTGAAACTCTCCACTTAGATGGAAGTGAAACTCTTCAGTTAGATGGATGTGAAACTCTCCAGTTAGATGGATGTGAAACTCTCCAGTTAGATGGATGTGAAACTCTCCAGTTAGATGGATGTGAAACTCTCCACTTAGATGGATGTGAAACACTCCACTTAGATGGATGTGAAACTCTCCACTTAGATGGATGTGAAACTCTCCACTTAGATGGAAGTGAAACTCTCCAGTTAGATGGACGTGAAACTCTCCAGTTAGATGGATGTGAAACTCTCCAGTTAGATGGATGTGAAACTCTCCACTTAGATGGATGTGAAACTCTCCAGTTAGATGGAAGTGAAACTCTTCAGTTAGATGGATGTGAAACTCTCCAGTTAGATGGATGTGAAACTCTCCAGTTAGATGGAAGTGAAACTCTCCAGTTAGATGGAAGTGAAACTCTCCAGTTAGATGGAAGTGAAACTCTTCAATTAGGTGGATGTGAAACTCTCCAGTTAGATGGATGTGAAACTCTCCAGTTAGATGGATGTGAAACTCTCCAGTTAGATGGATGTGAAACTTCAGTTAGATGGATGTGAAACTCTCCAGTTAGATGGATGTGAAACTCTCCAGTTAGATGGATGTGAAACTCTCCACTTAGATGGAAGTGAAACTCTTCAGTTAGATGGATGTGAAACTCTCCAGTTAGATGGAAGTGAAACTCTTCAGTTAGATGGATGTGAAACTCTCCACTTAGATGGATGTGAAACTCTCCACTTAGATGGATGTGAAACTCTTCAGTTTTAGGGCCCCTAACATCACCCTTCTACTCTGCTGAAGCTGATAATAGGGCCTCTCACTCAGCCTCACACCTCTAACCCCACCAGAGGAGGCTGGTGGGAGGAGCTATACAAAGACGGGCTCATTGTAATAGCTGGAATGGAATCAATGGAACGGTATCAAACACATCAAACATATTGAAACCACATGGTTGACTCCGTTCCATAAATTAAATTCCAGCCATTACAATGAGCCCATCTATAGGTCCTCCCACCAGCCTCCTCTGAACCACACCTCTCGGAGGCCAGTTTAACAGTTTAACCCAGTCCCTTGCTTACAGAGTAAGACCAACCCACCCGTGAGTAGGTCTAGGCTCTGACAGGTTAAAGGCATCAGGATGCTTCAGTTCAGGGAAGCATGCGAACGCCTTTACTCTGTAAGCAATGGACCGTGTTAAACTATTAAACTGGCCTCCGAGAGGTGTGGTTCAGAGTAGGCTGGTGGGAGGAGCTATAGGAGGACAGGCACTCAACTCTACTGCTCCTGTAAGTTGCTCTGGATAAGATCGTCTAGTGAATGTAATGACAACACTTTTCTTGGATAGTCCTCTTCATGTCCTCAACTCTAACTCCACCCATAACCCTAACTTCATGTCCACATCAAGGCTCAACCCTAACCCCACCCATAACCCTAACTCTAGATTCATGTCCACACGCCTGCTATCACTCAGACCAGTATGGGGGTATCACTGCTCCCCCGGTTTTCCTACCTACCCTGCTGCTCCCCCATGGACATTTCCCACCCCCCATCAACTGACATTTAACCTGCCCCCACCCCAATGGACATTTACTATTGCGCAGCTGTTAATATGTATATATTATTATTTATGTTTTCATTATTATCAATTTTTATTATATTTGTATTGTTTTATTTAACTTCGTCCTGTGTTGATGGAGCTCGGAGCTAAGTAATTTCACTGTGCCCTGTGATTACATCTCCAACCATGTACAAGTGACTATTAAACTCTCTAGTCTAATCTCAACCCTAACCCTAGTTATAAACCTAACCTAAACCCTTATCCTCAGAGATCAAGTCGCACCCTGGCCCCTTTCCTGAAAATAGCTGCTATCAGAGAGAAAAGGGAAGGCAATAAAAGTGCAGGGTGGATGTAACTATTTGTTTGTTCTGGGTCAGTATTACCAGAAACCCATGGTTTCTCTTCCTCATCTCCTGGTATGTGGGGATTCTTCAGCCTGAGTCACTGACACTCATAGCCCTAGGTGTCTATGGGATGGGCAAGAGTGTTGCTAGAATTTGAAGACATAGGTGGCATAACCCAAAGCCAGTGGGGCCTGCCAAAAACAGCCTTCCAAAAACATTTAGGGCGGCAGCCTCGGAAGCCCACCCCTAACGACGCCGATGAGGATGGGCATAACTTTACAGTTCTCATCTGAATATTTTTTTTTACATATAAAGTATCTGTTACACAGTGTGTTTTACAATATGTGACCCGATTCAGGAAACTAGGTGGCTGGCTGGCTCCCTAGTTGACATTATTATTTGTTTCCAGGAGCCGTTTGCTTTTCTAGTTAGAGCCTAATGTTAGCTAGCCAACATTGTACTTGGTTGGTTAGCACCCAGTACTGTGGCATTGTTGCCACTTTGTTCATTGTTGTTTAACTAGCTAACGTTAGCAGGCTGGCTCGTTAGCTAACGTTACATGACGTGTGTGATCTTAAAGGTTGTTTACCTAGCTAGGTTCATGTCTTAAGCAAAAGTGTACTGTTAGCTAGCGAACGTTAGCTGGCTGGCTCCCTAGCGGACGTAAATTATTCGTTTCCCAGAGATGTTTGCTTTTCTAGATAGTTGGCACTTTGTTCATTGTTGTTTAACTAGCTAACGTTAGCAGGCTGGCTCGTTAGCTTACGTGACGTGTGGTCTTAATAAACGTTGTTTACCTAGCTAGGTTCATTGTTTACCTAGCTAGCTCGCTATAACGTTATGTCTTAAGCTAAAGTGTACTGTTAGCTAGCTAACGTTATTAATCGTTTCCCAGAGCTGTTTGCTCTTCTAGTTAGAGCCTAGTGTTGGTACTTTGTTGTCTACTTTTATCCAATGTAAAAAACACCATTTCACATTTTGCTACATAAGTCCGAATCCAGGTAGTGAGTCACATATGGTCAAGAAATGACAGCGATACAAAGCCCATTCCAAATCTCCATGGTTTTGTTGTAGGTTTATTTTAACATCTTGGAACATATGCAGAAACGTACAGTACCAGTCAAAGTTTGAACACACACATTCAAGAGTTTCCCTTTATTTTTACTATATTCCATTGTAGAAAAAAATAATAAAAACAGAAATATAACATTTACATAAGTATTCAGACCCTTTACTCAGTACTTTGCTGAAGCACCTTTGGCAGCAACGACAGCCTTGAGTCTTCTGGGTATGACGCTACAAGCTTGCACACCTGTATTTGGGGAGTTTCTCCCATTCTTCTCTGCAGATCCTCTCAAGCTCTGTCAGGTTGGATGGGGAGCGTTGCTCCACAGCTATTTTCAGGTCTCTCCAGAGATGTTAGATCGGGTTCCAGTCTGGGCTCTGGCTGGGTCACTCAAGAACATTGAGACTTGTCCTGAAGCCACTCCTGCGTTGTCTTGGGTGTGTGCTTAGGGTCGTTGTCCTGTTGGAAGGTGAACCTTCGCATCAGTCTGAGGTCGTGAGTGCTCTGGAGCAGGTTTTCATCAAGGATCTCTCTGTAATTTGCTCCATTCATCTTCCCCTTGATCCTGACTAGTCTTCCAGTTCCCGCTGCTGAAAAACATCTCCACAGCATGATGCTGCCACCACCATGCTTCACCGTAGGGATGGTGCCAGGTTTCCTGCAGACGTGACGCTTAGCATTCAAGTCAAAGCGTTCGATTTTGGTTTCATCAGCACAGATAGTCTTGTTTCTCATGGTCCGAGAGTCTTTAGTTGCCTTTTGGCAAACTCCAAGCGGGCTGTCATGTGCCTTTTACTGAGGAGTGGCTTCCGTCAGGCCACTCTACCCTAAAGACCTGATTGGTGGAGTGCTGCAGAGATAGTTGTCCTTCTGGAAGGTTCTCCCATCTCCACAGACGGCACCCTTCCCCAGATCTGTGCATTGACACAACCCTGTCTCGCAGCTCTACAGACAATTCCTTCGACCTCATAGTTTTTTCATGTCCAATCAATTGAATTTACCACAGGTGTACTCCAATCAAGTTGTAGAAACATCTCAAGGATGATCAATGGAAATAGGATGCAGCTGAGCTCAATTTTGAGTCTCATAGCATAGCAAATACTTATGTAAATAAGGTATTTTTAAATTTTATACGTTTGCAAAAAAAAAACCTGTTTTCATTTTGTCACTATGGCTATTGTGTGTAGATTGATGAGGGGAAAAAACATTTAATACATTTTAGAATAAGGCTGTAAAGTAACAAAATGTGCAAAAAGTCAAGGGGTCTGAATACTTTCCGAGGGCACTGTACCTGCAGTAGGATTTCAGTTGGGAGGCCAGTTTGTCTTGCTACACTTAGGCAGTAGATCATGAGTGTAACCTTTTTTAGGATATACCTGATGTGCTTGTCCCAGGTCAGGTCAGCTGACACCATTACACCCAGCAAAAGGAAGGACTCCACACATTCAGCTGGATGGCAGTTTACAGCAACCACTGGTGGAGAGGCCTTGTCAGCAGCCCTTTTGAAGCAGATTACCATATTCTTGGTTTTCTCTTCCTTCATGTAGAGGCAGTTGGTTTTTCCCCACTCTGCCACTGCATTGATCACTGCTTGCGTTTGGCCAGGTAGCTTGCCAGGGAGCAACTCTGAGTGTAAGTTCATCAGCGTACTTTACAGGGTGGACGCTGCTTGGGAGGCTGGAGTATAGGGTGTTCATGCATAGCACAAATATTAGAGGAGAGAGCAATCCACCCTGGGGTATTTTAGCTGGGACTAGCTGTGGGTTTCCTCACTGTTCACTTGTGGTTGTCTAGGTAGCTCTTGATGGTGTGAGTAGGAGCTGGCCATGGTCCATGCTCTTCAAAAGTCTATCAAGGTTACATTAACATCTTGCTTTGGCACTTGGTTTGAGATGTTGTGCTACAACTGGAGATGGAGAATAGCAAACCCTGTTGACCTGTTCTTCACAAAGACGTCGTGAAGACTTGATGTTATGAGCAGTCTCCTTCTCCAGTATGTCACGTAGCAACCCATTAAATATTTTCCCCATGGAGTTGAGATTTGGCTGTAGGGGAGGTGGGGCTTTTTCACTTACGCACAGCATAGACAATTTCCATTGAGAGGGGAAGGATCTGTGTTCCATACATGAGTTGAAGATATGGCACAGAACTGGTGCTAGCTCCTCACACTATGTTTTCAGGAACAAGGGGGGAATCTTGTTGGGGCCCGCAGACTTCTGCCCATTCAGTCGCTTCAGACAGGTTTTGATCCAGCCAATGCTGAATCTGCAGGGACAGAGCTCTTATTTAGAATAACTTATTTGTTGTAAGGATCGGTTCATCAAAAGTTACTCCTCTTTCTCACATATTTCACTTCAGCTCTTCAAGAGGAGTTTTTAATTGGATTTAAGTTGCCTACGGTAAGAAGTAACATTTGATGAATATGCACTTCGATTCCGAAACCTTTGGTGTAAATTAATGCAATAACTACAGAGGTTACACTCTTAGGTTTTAACTAGGATTTAGTGCACTCTATGCAGATTATCAATGTTTCAGTACTTGTTTCTCTGGCAGTGACTCAAGGTCTGGTGAAATATAGCATGAGGGGAATACTGACAGGATAACCACTCATAGTGAATCACTGAGAATCACAAGCTGTTAGCTCAGTCACAGAACACAACTCAGGATTATAGTGAGGAACAACCTATCATTACCACATGAGGCTAGTGGTACATATACAGTAAATAGCCAGTACTGTTTTAATTGTGTTTTATATTTACAGTTGGTCAAATAAAATGGAAATTAAATTCTATTTTGGTGTGTTCTCTCTATTGCGTTATTTCAGTGAAGTTCTACTACACTTACAGTATAATTAAAAATTCTGGAGTTGTAAGTGTCACTGAGCTCTTGACCACAGGGTTTGGTGTCAGTCAGCTGTATTCATATGAAGTGACCACTTTACACAAAATGGCTCCAAACCTGTAAAGTTCATAGTATCACACAAAACATTGATTTTACTGTATGCTGTAGGATCGTTGAATGCAATGGATACAGAACTGTCTAAAGTAAGTTACCCTTAACTGCATACTGTGTCTGACATCAAAAAGCCCGTAGTGGGGTTGATGTAAATGTGATGCAATCCCTGCAAAGGTTAAACCGAGATGCAGGCCAGAGAAACTGCTGCGCACACATCCCGTCTCAGGAGGAAAAGAGAGAAGGGGATGAAACACAGTTTAATCTTGTGATTATCAAAAGGGACAAGTGATGAGCTCAAAGGAACTATTCTGAAATTCTTATGAATACATTTTCAAAAAAGAGAACTTGCGAATGCATGATGTAATTCTAACAATGTTGTTTCATAGTAAATTGCTGTGTACTTCTAATAGCATTAAAACAAATCAATATAACTCTGCTTGTCAACATTTCAAGCTGGTCACACAACTAAACTGTACAGGGCCCAGTGAGATAAAGGGAGTGATTTCAGACACTGTGCCTTGGCAGCCTGAGTGGGCCCATAAAGGGAAGACACAAGAGTTTAGTTCAAGTCGCTCTTGTGGCATGCACTGCTCTAATATAAACCAAATACATTGAGAACAGGGTATGAAGTTGTACTGTATCTCAAAGCACTCAATATAGGATTTGACTGGGGTCTTTGACCACGGTATCCTGAGTACGTTGCTTCTTGGCAGAGGTAAAAAACGATTCCGATTAGACACAGAAAGAAGGCCTTTGCACTGTGCATTTCAAGCTGTAAAAGCTGTCACTGTGTTATACCAATGCACTATGAATTTTATGGCTTCTAGTAATCTCAAGTGCAATGAATTTCTAATTCTGTAGATATCCTCATTCTGTATTTATTTAGATCAAAATTCCATGTGCTGTGAATTCTTCCCACTGAGGTGAAATCAAGGTTATATGCCCTGGAGCCTGTATCATTGTAACAAGAGCAACACTGAATCCAGCGAGTAAAGAACTGAATAAGAAATACAATTTGTGCATATTACAGGTTTTCTCAATCGTGTACAAGCATTTCTTTGGAACTATGTTGTCGATTTCCAAAACAGAGTCCACAAGACACCGAACTCTGTGGCCTTTGGCAAAACAGTAAATGTGTTTTCAAAATGTATTTGCCTTCTCAAAACATAAATACATTAATTAATCAAAACTGTATTCTACCGTCAAAATTGCAAATATGTTCATCAAAAGAACATGACCGCCTGCAAAAAGATTAACACAACCACACTTATCTTTTGAGTCTGAGCAGACAAAACAGAAAGTTAGGTTGTCTTTTAAAAATCCAGGTAGATCAATACATTTTCTTTGCAGTCAACTATCCAAAGGTTGTATAGATGGAAGTTGCTGAATGATGGGCAATTACTCTCCTTTTATACATATTTCACCAAACAATTTCACATAAAATAAAATATTATTCCTAATAAAAATGATAATAATAAACACATTGTGTGCAGGATTCATTCATCAGTATCATCACAATCCAAACCCATTTCAATACATAGCCTTGTTTCCTCCTAGTTTCGTAGACTTTCCATTGGTGCACAGAAACACAATCCACAATAGAAATAAGGAAAGGTGAATACAATGGTGAAAACAAAACTGATATGGATGTATAGGCCTCAACCCACACCAAAGCAAAGCTCTAAAATGGAAGGTCACAATGTTGGAGATGATGATTTAGGAGTAACCTAAAGTTACTTAGAAGTAACCCAACTTCCTTCACGACATCTCTGTCCCCGTTGCCTAGACCTTTCCCTATATTGTACATGGTTTGACACTGAGGGGGTGATTTAGAATTTTGCGCAGTAGTATTTACCGAAGTCAAGGCTATAACCACTTTTGGAGTTAACTAGTGGTCTCAAATCGTATCCTGATGTTGCAGATGGGAGTCATAACATTGCTAACATACATTTTGAGAAAACAAGTTATATTAAGTGGCTAGCTAGCTAGCATTAGCAACGTTTGATGGTCAATGAGACTGAGAGCTAGCTAGCCAGCTGAGCTAGCAAACAATGTAATACAAGTATAATTTTAGATACAAAAAATACTCCAGGAGGCTGTTCATTTCAGGAATCACAGTAGCAAGTACTCCTTGTGCACTGTTGAATTATTTGTCACATAAACATGACTTTTCAAAAGAAACTCAGTGTTTGCCATAGCCCTCACTGGCATTCATGCAATTTAAACGTGAGTTTGTCCGAGGTGTCAGACTCGACAACATTTGAAATCCATTGGAGCGCTGCAACTGGTTGGCCAAAATTCTGGGGGGTGTTTAGCGAAGGGTCAATTGCACACATTTCTCTCCTGATGAAAACAATGTGTTAAAATTCTGTGAACAAAACACTTAACAGTGAATTTTGTATTCACTGATGACATTTGTATTTAAAGTTTAGCAAAAGGTGGTCTAAGATATGAAAGCCATGTACAAAGACAAGATAATTATCAGAAATTCTGTACATGTATTTTGCATTTGATCATTGCTGCTCTGCTATCGATACGTTTCAACTTGTGCTATTCTTATCAAAGGGTTGATATAGTTGGTCTTTAGTGATCCTTCAGGTGGTAGTCCACTGCTATGAGTATTCCCATGGTGATACATGAGTCTGTGGTGAAGAGGGCAAGCAGACAAATGCTCAAGTTACAATTTTGTTTAATCGCTTTGGTACTATTTTCACAAGTATGTGGTAAAATGTCACAACTCTTAGTACAAAACTCAAAACAGATCATATAAAAGGCTGTTTTTTAAAACTTTAAACACATTTTTAATTTGCTGCCAAAGCAGCATCTACTCTTCCTGGGGTCCAGCAAAATTAAGGCAGTTTATACAATTTTTAAAACATTTCAATACATTCACAGATTTTACAACACACTGTGTGCCCTCAGACCCCTACTAAACCACTACCACATATCTACAGTACTAAATCCATGTGTATGTATAGTGCATATGTTATCGTGTGTGTGTGTGTGTATGCATGTGTCTGTGCCAATGTTTGTGTTGCTTCACAGTCCCCGCTGTTCCATAAGGTGTTTTTTAAATCTGTTTTTTTAAATCAAATTTTACTGCTTGCATCAGTTACTTGATGTGGAATAGAGTTCCATGTAGCCATGGCTCTATGTAGTACTGTGTGCCTCCCATAGTCTGTTCTGGACTTGGGGAATGTGAAGATACCTCTTGTGGCATGTCTTGTGGGTATGCATGGGTGTCTGAGCTTTGTGCCAGTAGTTTAGGCAGACAGCTCGGTGCATTCAACACCTCTCATAAATAAAAGTAGCCAAGAGAGATTGACATGCATATTATTAATATTAGCTCTCTGTGTACATCCAAGGGCCAGCCGTGCTGCCCTGTTCTGAGCCAATTGCAATTTTTTGTGGCATCTGACCACACAACTGAACAGTAGTCAAAGTGTAGGACCTTCTTGTTGATAGTGTTGTTAAGAGCATCGCTTTATTATAGACTTCTCCCCATCTTGGCTACTACTGCATCAAAATGTTTTCACCTTGACAGTTTACAATCTAGGGTTGCTCCAAGCAGTTTAGTCATCTCAACTTGCTCAAATTCCACATTATTTATTACAACATTTAGTTGAGGTTTAGGGTTTAGTGAGTGTTTTATTCCAAATACAATACTTTTAGTTTTAGAAATATTTAGGGATAACGTATTCCTTGCCACCCACTCTGAAACTAACTGCAGCGCTTTGTTGAGTGTTGCAGTCATTTCAGTCTCTGTAGTAGCTGACGTGTATAGTGTTGAGTCATCTGCATACATAGACATTCTGGCTTTACTCAAAGTCAGTGGCATGTCATTAGTAAAAATTGAAAAAAGCAAGGGCCGAAACAGCTACCCTGGGGAACTCCTGACTCTAGATTATATTTGAGAGGCTTCCATTAAAGAACACCCTCTGTGTTCTGTTAGACAAGTAACTCATTATCCACATTATAGCAGGGGGTGTAAAGCGATAACACATACGTTTTTCCAGCAGCAGACAATCATTTTATCATCAATTTCTCTCAGCCAATCATCAGTCATTTGTGTAAGTGCTGTGCTTGTTGAGTGTCCTTCTCTATAAGCATTCTGAAATTCTGTTATCAATTTGTTTACTGTGAAATAGCATCGTATCTGGTCAAACACAATTTTTTCCAGAAGTTTACTAAGGGTTGGTAATAGGCTGATTGGTCGACTATTTGAGCCAGTAAAGGGGGCTTTACTATTCTTGGGTAGCGGAATGACTAGCTTCCCTACAGGCCTGAGGGCACACACTCTCTAGTAGGCTTAACTTGAAGATGTGGCAAATAGGAGTGGAAATATTGTCTGTTGTTATCCTCAGTAATTTTCCATCCAGATTGTCAGACCCTGGTGGCTTGTCATTGTTGATAGACAACAATAATTTTTTCACCTCTTCCACACTGACTTTACGGAATTCAAAAGTACAATTCTTGTTTTTCATAATTTGGTCCGATATAATTGGATGTGTAGTGTCAGCGTTTGTTGCTGGCATGTCATCCCTAAGTTTGCTTATCTTGCCAATGAAAAAGCCATTAAAGTAGTTTGCAATATCAATGGGCTTTGTGATGAATGATCTGATTCATTGAATGAAGGAGCCAACTTTTTTCCCAACTTTTTTATTTAAGGTGCCCCAAAGCTTTTTACTATCATTCTTTATATAATTTATCTTTGTTTCATAGTGTAGTTTATTTTAATTTTAATTTAGTATAGTCACATGATTTCTAAATTTGCAGCATGTTTGCCAATCAGTTGGGCTGCCAGACGTAATTGCCATACCTTTTGCCTCGTTCCTCTCAACCATACAATTTTTCAAATCCTCATCAATACAAGGGGATTTAACAGTTTTTACAGTCATTTTCTTAATGGGTGTGTGCTTATTAGTAACTGGAATAAGTAGTTTTATAAATGTGTCAAGTGCAGCGTCTGGTTGCTCATCATTACACACCGCAGACCAGCAAATATTCTTTACATCATCCACATATGAATCGCTACACAACTTCTTGTATGACCTCTTACACACTATATTAGGCCCAGGCTTTGGAACTTTGGTTTACCTATGTATGGCTATTATATTGTGATCACTACATTCAATGGATTTGGATACTGCTTTAAAGCAAATATCTGCAGAATTAATAAAGATGTGATTAATACATTTTAATGATTTAATTCCTGTGCTGTTTGTAACTACCCTGGTAGGTTGACGGACAACCTGATCCAGGTTGCAGGCACTGGTTACAGTTTGATATTTTTTCCTGAGTGGGCAGCTTGATGATAGCCAGTCAATATTTAAATCACCCAGAAAATATACTTCTCTGTTATATCACGTACATTATCAAGCATTTCACACATATTATCCAGATACTGACTGTTAGCACTTGGTGGTCTACAGAAGCTTCCCACAAGAATGGGCTTTAGGCGAGGCAGATGAACCTGTAACCATATTACTTCAACAGTGTTTAACATTAGATCGTCTCTAAGCTTTACAGGAATGTGGTTCTGAATATAGACCGCAACACTGCCTCCGTTGGAATTTCTGTCTTTTTGGTAGATGTTATAACCATGTATTGCTACCATTGTATCATCAAAAGTATTATCTAAGTGAGGTTCAGAGATAGTCAGAATATGAACATCATCTGTTACAAGCAAGTTATTGACTTCATGGACCTTGTTTCTTAGGCTACATATGTTAATATGGGCTATTTTTAGCACTTTTCTGGGTTGCTTGATTGTTTTTAATGCTTTCCTGGGAAGATTATCAGAGATAGACTTACACATGTTATTTACATTGAAGCTGATAGTGCAGGGTGAGCTGCATAAAGTGGTCTTTCTAGTGTTGCACACCGCCTCAGTGCTAACAGTGTAACTCTGGTTTATAGGCTCATGATTACTGCTTAATATAGCTGTAAGATAAACAGATGTATTCGGTGCAATTAGGGGTACATAAATTAAATTACTTACACTGTGTTTGCCAATGCCCCTAAGATCACGTACATTTGATGCAGCATTATGACGACTTATTGTCACAATGGTAGGGATTAACTGAGCCGGTCTTGGATCATTTACCAGTCAGTGTTTCAACGCAGCCTTGAAATGCGTGGACAGAGTCCAGGAGCCAAGATGATTTGGATGGACTCCGTCATTCCTGTAGAGTATCTTCTGTCTCACCATAGAGCTGCCTATGATGACAGCTGGTGATGTTGAATGGGCTGGTCTCTCAGGCAGCCTCACGGTCTGGTGTTCTGAGCTGGAGCTCTGAGGATCACAACCGAGGACGAAGACGCTGGTACTTTCGGATTTGATCTTGATTGGTAAGCCACAAAGGACGAAGGCGCCAGAACCTCTGGATCGAGTGCTGCAAAGCTGTTTCTGGTCTGTGTCAGATCTGGGCTCAACATCTCCATGGAGAACCCCGTTGCCAGAGGAAGCCTTCTTCAACTTCCACGGCGAGTGACTTACCTCCATGGCTGGTTGGTTGGGTCGAGAACAGCTCCATTCTCCAGGGAAGGGGGAGAACCCTTCGATGATGGAACCCTGCCGAGCACCGGCCAGTCGGCTGTGGAAAGCCGACAAGGCGGCGAAACTTCCACCAGACCAGAGCTTCGTCCGCCTACTGGGGTGGGAGAAAGAGAAAAAGTAGGTGGGCGTGGGTTCCCCAGTAGCTTATGTACAGTTGAAGTCGGAAGTTTACATACACCTTAGCCAAATACATTTAACCTCCGTTTTTCACAATTCCTGACATTTAATCCAAGTAAAAATTCCCTGTCTTAAGGTCAGTTAGGATCACCACTTTATTTTAAGAATGTGAAATATCAGAATAATAGTAGAGAGAATTATTTATTTCAGCTTTTATGTCTTTCATCACATTCCCAGTGGGTCAGTAGTTAACATAAACATAAACATAAACATACCAATTAGTATTTGGTAGCATTGCCTTTAAATTGATTAAATTGGGTCAAATGTTTTGGGTAGCCTTCCACAAGCTTCCCACAATAAATTGGGTGAATTTTGGCCCATTCCTCCTGACAGAGCTGGTGTAACTGAGTTTGGTTTGTAGGCCTCCTTGTTCACACACGCTTTTTCAGTTCTGCCCACACATTTTCTATACGATTGAGGTCAGAGCTTTGTGATGGCCACTCCAATACCTTGACTTTGTTGACCTTAAACTATTTTGCCACAATTTGGGAAGTATGTTTGAGGTCATTGTCCATTTGGAAGACCCATTTGTGACCAAGCTTTAACTTCCTGACTGATGTCTTGAGATGTTGCTTCAATATATCCACATAATTTTTCTCCCTCATGATGCCATCTATTTTGTGAAGTGCACCAGTCCCTCCTGCAGCAAAGCACCCCCACAACATGATGCTGCCCCCCCCGTGCTTCACAGTTGGGATTGTGTTTTTCGGCTTGCAAGCCTCCCCCTTTTTCCTCCAAACATAACGATGGTCATTATGGCCAAAGAATTCTATTTGTGTTTCATCAGACCAGAGGACATTTCTCCAAAAAGTACGATCTTTGTCCCCATGTGCATTTGCAAACCGTAGTTTGGCTTTTTTATGCCGGTTTTGGAGCAGTGGCTTCTTCCTTGCTGAGTGACCTTTCAGGTTATGTTGATACAGGACTCGTTTTACTGTGGATATAGAAACATTTGTACCTGTTTTCTCCAGCATCTTCACAAGGTCCCTTGCTGTCATTCTGGGATTGATTTGGACTTTTTGCGCCACAGTATGTTCATCTCTAGGAGACAGAACGCGTCACCTTCCTGAGTGGTATGACGGCTGCGTGGTCCCATGATGTTTATACTTGTGTACTATTGTTTGTACAGATGAATGTGGTACCTTCAGGTATTTGGAAATTGCTCCCAAGGATGAATTGTGAAGGTCTACACATTTTTTAGCTGATTATTTTGATTTTCCCATGATGTCAAGCAAAGAGGCACTGAGTTTGAAGGTATGCCTTGAAATACATCCACAGGTACACCTCCAATTGACTCAAATTATGTCAATTAGCCTATCAGAAGCTTCTAAAGCCATGACATACTTTTCTGGAATTTTCCAAGCTGTTTAAAGGCATAGTCAACTTAGTGTATGTAAACTTCTGACCTACTGGAATTGTGATACAGTGAATTGTAAGTGAAATATTCTGTCTGTAAACAATTAGTGGAAAAATTACTTGTGTCATGCACTAAGTAGATGTCCTAACCGACTTGCCAAAACTATTGTTTGTTTTTCAAGAAATTTGTGGAGTAGTTGAAAAACAAGTTTTAATGACTCCAACCTATGTGTGTGTAAACTTCTGACTTCAACTGTAGGTTTGCTACTTGCTACATGGCAAGCAGTTGCTTCATTGAAAGTCAGCGCGGTCCACATTGTCCCGGAACAAAGCAAAGTCAACACAGCTCCTGTAATGCTGGAAACGTTCAATAGCGTCCTCCATTTGAGATTGCCGAGCCAGCTAAGCTAGCTGGGCTTTTGCGTCTCTCCCCTATATGGAATCTGGCAGGATTCCAGGACAGATAGCAGCGCTCACAGCAGTTTAGTCCAACCACAGGATTAAAAAATAAATAAAAGTATATAAAAACACTGTCATCTTTTAAAACGAGGTTCGGCATTCGACAGCGTTCAACAACGACAAACATACGTTGCGCTCTGATGACGTAGTGATTGCCTATTGATTGCCTATTAATTGACTAAGTACAACACACAAAATCACACAGTAACTTTTTCAACAAACTGAATCAGTTTTCATCTTAAAACACCTTTCATATAAAGTCATTGCCTTTCCCAATGCAATGCTCACAATACTTTTCATAGGATTCTCTTCTCATTTGTTTAAATATATTTTACCATCACTTAATCAAACTGTGCTTGATGGTTAATCACTTAACCGTTTGGTAAACCTTTAGATTTTAAACTTGTTTGTGTACCACAGTGGTTCCCAAGCGTACCCCCTTTAGCACCAGGGTCAGCGCACTCTCAAATGTTTTTTTTTGCCATCATTATAAGCCTGCCACACACACACTATACGATACATTTATTAAGCGTAAGAATGAGTGTGAGTTTTTGTCACAACCCTGCTTGTGGGAAGTGACAAAGAGCTCTTATAGGACCAGGGTACAAATAATAATATAATAATAATCAATATTTTTTCTCTTTATTTAGCCATCTTACATATGAAACCTATGAAACTTATTTGTTCATCAAAAATTGTGAATAACTCACCACAGGTTAATACGAAGGGTGTGCTTGAAAGGATGCACATAACTCTGCAATGTTGGGTTGTATTGGAGAGAGTCTCAGTCTTAAATAATTTTCCACACACAGTCTGTGCCTGTATTTAGTTTTCATGCTAGTGAGTGAATCCACTCTCACATAGGTACGTGGTTGCAAAGGGCATCAGTATCTTAACAGCACGATTTGCAAGACACTCTGAGTGCAGCCCTATCCAGAAATCTGGCATTGGCTTCTGATTCAATTGAATTTTCACAGAACCGCTTGTTGCAATTTCGATGACGCTCTTGTTCAGATATCGGTAAGTGGACTGGAGGCAGGGCATGAAAGGGATAAAGAATCCAGTTGTTTGTGTCGGCCGTTTCGGGAAATACTGCCGTAGTTGTGCACCCAACTCACTCAGGTGCTTCGCTATATCACATTTGACATTGTCCGTAAGCTTGAGTTCATTTGCACACAAAATATCATACAATGATGGAAAGACCTGTGTGTTGTCCTTGTTAATTCAGACAGAAAAGAGTTCCAACTTCTTAATCATGGCTTCGATTTTATCCCGCGCATTGAATATAGTTGTGGAGAGTCCCTGTAATCCTAGATTCAGATCATTCAGACAAGAAAAAACATCCCCCAGATAGGACACTCATGTGAGAAACTTGTCATCATGCAAGTGGTCAGACAAGTGAAAATTATAGGCAGTAAAGAAAACTGTCAATACTTTGCCCCTTGATAACCAGCGCTCTTCTGTATGTTGTTAAAGCTTGACATGGTCGCTGCCCATATCATTGCATAATGCAGAAAATACATGAGAGTTCAGGGGCCTTGCTTTAACAAAGTTAACCATTTTCACTGTAGTGTCCAAAACGTATTTCAAGCTGTCAGGCATTCCCTTGGCAGCAAGAGCCTCTCGGTGGATGCTGCACTGTACCCAAGTGGCGTCGGGAGCAACTGCTTGCACTCCACTATGTCTCCCTCTCAAAGTCCATTTGATGTCACAAAGCTGTCCAGTACTTAAAAAATATCCACTCAAGTTGTCCTGGTTTCCAGTGGTTTGCAGAAGAGGATGTCTTCCTTAATTGACCCCCCATAAACGTAACGGACATATACCAGGAGGTGTGCCAGGCCCGCCAAGTCCGTTGACTCATCCAGCTATTACACATATAATTCACTGGCTTGTATGCGAAGCAGTAATTGTTTCAAAACATCTCCTGCCATGTCACTGATGCGTCGTGAAACAGTATTGTTTGATGAAGACATTTTCTGTGTAGTTCTTTTGGCCTTTTCCCCAAGCATTGCCACAGCCATATCCGCAGTAACAGGAAGAATTAAGTCCTCCACAATAGTATGCGGCTTGCCTGTCCTAGCCACTCGGTAGTGCACCATATTAGATGCTTCTAGCCCCTTCTTATTAATGGTATCTGTTGCTTTTATACATGTCTTACTACTCGAAAGTTGTCTTTATTCTCGCACCAAAAACTCCCGTGGCTTATTTTTCGAATTGTCATGTTTCACTTCTAAATGTCTGCGCAAGAGTGAAGGTTTCCTGCGGGAGAGTAAGTAGCTGTATTTGAAACTGTGTTGTTACTTCACTTAACACTAGATGGTTTAATTATATTTTTGGCAGTGAAACAATGCTACTCAGGCGAGAAAAAAACCTCACTCAAATGTATAGCCCCATTGGATAATCTAATATTTTCAATGGGGCTATAATTAAAAAAAAATGTGAATCACATTTTTATTTGGCATACTCCTGACGGCATTGTGCGTACCCCTGGCGGTACTATATATGGATTTTGAGAACCACATACATAAAATATCTGCTTGTGAAGTATAAACATCTAAATTACATGTATGATACATGATAACCATACATAATGACTACTACATAATGAATATTGATTTCATATAGTAGTAACCACAATTGGTCACCATATAAAAGGGTGTGTGTGAACACTTGTAATTTATTTCAACATGGAGCAGGATAGACAGCAAGGGAGAGGAAGAAATCAAAGAGCTCGTGGACAAGGGGCCTGTCAGAGAGGTCGTCATGGGCCCCATCAAAGAGGTCAAAGAGGTGGGCATGGGCCCCATCAGAGGTCAAAGAGGTGAGCGTGAACGTACTTTGGTGAGAAAAGTGCAAATCAATCCCAGAACAACAGCAAAGGACCTTGTGAAGATGCTGGAGGAAACAGGTACAAAAGTATCTATATCCACAGTAAAACGAGTCCTATATGGACATAACCTGAAAGGCCGCTCAGCAAGGAAGAAGCCACTGCTCCAAAACCGGCATAAAAAAGTCAGACTACGGTTTACAACTGCACATGGGGACAAAGATCGTACTTTTTGGAGAAATGTCCTCTGGTCTGATGAAACAAAAATAGAATTGTTTGGCCATAATGACCATTATGTTTGGAGGAAAAAGGGGGAGGCTTGCAAGCCGAAAAACACCATTCCAACCATGAAGCACGGGGGTGGCAGCATTATGTTGTGGGGGTGCTTTGCTGCAGGAGGGACTGGTGCACTTCACAAAATAGATGGCATCATGAGGGTGGAAAATTATGTGGATATATTGAAGCAACATCGCAAAACATCAGTCAGGAAGTTAAAGCTTGGTCGCAAATGGGGCTTAAGTACAACAAAGTCAAGGTATTGGATCACAAAGCCCTGACCTCAATCCTATAGAAAATTTGTGGGCAGAACTGAAAAAGCGTGTGTGAGCAAGGAGGCCTACAAACCTGACTCAGTTACTCCAGCTCTGTCAGGAGGAATAGGCCAAAATTCACCCAACTTATTGTCGGAAGCTTGTGGAAGGCTACCCGAAACGTTTGATCCAAGTTAAACCATTTAAAGGCAATGCTACCAAATACTATTTGAGTGTATGTAAACTTCTGACCCACTGGGAATGTGATGAAAGAAGTAAAAGCTTTTTACTAGGATTAAATGTCAGGAATTGTGAAAAAGTGAGTTTAAATGTATTTGTCTGAGGTGTATGTATACATCCGACTTCAACTGTATGTAAAAGGACAGTTTGCGTAAAAAAGATAGTCACACTTTCTTTGAATTGCCTGTGACTAATTCATTTTGACTAAAATATGTGTGGTTATAGTTATAGAACAAGGACAGTGGCTTATTGATTTTCATGAAAAAGGATGTGGTTTAATCAACAATGAAAGAAAATTCCAGATTTTTTTAAAGATGAAAAAAGGCTTTTTACAGGCACAGCAGTATTGCACAATTGAAATCACAACATTGCAATCTTTCAGTGCAAATTAGAAAATATAAAAAATAACAATGACATTTTGCTACAAATGTACTGGGTCCTGTGAGTCAGATAGATCAATTTCTGTCTGTCTGCGCAGAGTGCAAAAGGGTCCTGAACAGACTGAATTCTGGGTACAGTAATCATTGTGCAAGAGGTACAAACCTGCACTTCCTCCACCAAGATGACACTGGTGAAAATGTATGGATCCAACTTGGGAATTTTGATGTGTCTGGGGAAAATGCTATTCCTATTTATGGTCTCTACCCATATTAAGATGGATGGACAGTATGGACCATGCCTTCACTCAACACATATATATCTAGAGTACATGGAACCATTGGCTAACTGTCGGAGAAGTTTCCATACCAGTTTCAGAAGGTGACAGTTGAGCTTTCAGTTGTTCTCTTGGAAAGCATCTCTAGACACGACTACATACACCCTTCTGAGATACAGTACTTTGAAATGAGGTTTTTGGTTTCATTTGGCAACACCAAAAAAGAATAGACAGTCATACAATATATAAAACATGGCAGAGCAGTAAAATGTTGGTACCAAGACAAACATGACTGAATGAAACACATCACTTCTCAAAATTGGGTTTGCAGAAATGTCATCAAACAATACCATCAACCTTACATTTCATCTACATGGTCAGCAAAACATTTTTTTTTAATAAATGTAAAAGGCAGATTTTTGGCACGTAAAACCTTGAATGAGCTGTAAGTGCTATGCTATTTTAAAAATAGTCTTTCATCATCACATGTTATACTGTCAACATGCAATTTCCTGGATAATGTTTATTGAACTGTGGGTGTGGAATAGGTTTTCACATCAAATACCAACAGACTGACAGATAGGAGCCATTGGAATCAAAAGGGTGACCAAGGTAGTTGGTCTGAACCACACCAATACTGTACTTTACAATAGGAACCAACCAGCAAAATGACAGTATAATCAATCTTTGGGTCACATTTGGGGACACATACAATGTAAAACCCATGATGCAGAATGTGGTAACATTTAACATGTAACATCCAAAGTAACCCTACTTCACTTTCTTAAAATATATATTTTTTAACATTCATTCTACCACAGATCAGAAATACAAAAATGTTTCAAGAATTTTGTAAAGAACATTTGGTGGTTTTTCTCACTGTCTATCCATCTATGTTCTCAAGCATTGTGATTGATCCCACCCATTCAAACCTGCGTTGAATCCACTGTCTCTCTATGCCTGTTCCTCTGGCTAATGTCGGCTCAGAGTTTGGTTCTCTTCCAGCAAAGCTTCTATGAGCTTTTAATGACCTAGCAACACTGCACTAGACTTGTCTGGGCCAACATGAGTGTCAGCTGGGCTAACAAAGCACTGACAACAGCAGGTCTGAGCCAGAGGCTAAATGATAACAGGAATTATGTTTGACAGCTGATAAGGGCAGGCAGAAACAAATGAGACAACAGTAAAATACGTTGTTTCAAGAAGTTACATTGTTTGCCCTAATTCATGTAGATCTACTTTGATTTAATTATATATCTTTCTTATAGGCATTGTAGTTGCTTTCAAATGTTTTTTTTCTGTTCTCTCAATGACTACTAACATCCATGCTATTGCTCTTAATACTGAATATGTTTGGAAAGGAAATGCATTTTTTAAAAATGGCGTCTTCAGTTATTGCTCGAGGTTAATACCTAAAGGGTTCATATAAAGACTATTGGAGTGCACACTGAATCATTGTCTAAAACTACTGGACTTAAAAACACTTTCAATGGAGACTCTCCATTAAACAGACTTCATCTGGGTCCATGGAACCGGCAATGGAACCGACTGCATCAAAGGAGAATTGCAGGTTAGTTTTGGGAGGGAAACAGTGAGTTGCCATGAGGACCAGGAGGAACAGACACAGCGCAGACTCTACACATCTGACCATGGGTAAACTCACAAACAAACACAAAGAAAGAAAACAGCGCAGTAAAGAGAAGCTGTACAAGGTATATGTAACCTCCACAAAGCCTTATCCACAGCGTTATCCCTGTGAGCGCTCCGCCATGGGACACTCCATCTTTGGTTCTTTGATTAGGCTAAGCTTTCCAGATCCGTGCAGGAAACATAGGTGCAAAATTCCAGGTGTTGTTGAATTTCCAAAGAAAGTATTCCCAAAGCATTACAGATTCCCTGTCCCAATTAATGCTGGAGGCCATTCAAGGTCAAAAACCATCAAGACAAAGTTGTAAAGGTTCACATATGAAGGAGAGTCCATTCTGAAAATTTGACAATTTTACATATTCATATATGTATAGGGTCTTTAACAGAATTCTCCCAGGTTCTACAGTATGTGCCTGCTGGGTGCTCCAGAGGATGGGATTGGGGCTTCTGTCTGTCAATCATCTTCTCCGCAGGATTATCTGTAATAGTCGTCCAATCAGAAGACCCATCCACAGTAGGAAGGCGGGCTCTTGGTGCATCTGGTGCAGGTTTCCCTGGGCAACCTGACCGTTTCTGCCTGCAAGGCGCTGTGGAGGACACAGAGAAAGGAGCCGTGTTACATCCTCTTGTACATACAGTATAACCACGAAAGATACTACACAAACAGAGCATTCAACATTATTGCCACAACACACAGCGTAATATCGCCACTCACCTTTAATCCAGACATATGATTCAAACAAATTGCACTAATAAACAGATTTTTCCTCAGTGAACCCATGGGGGTCTTGGCTGACCACCATAAAGACCCCTGCTGTGTATAGAAGACAGACAGCTGAGGTTTGCTGATAATACTGGACACGGCTGAGCTCAACTGTGGTCAGTGTGCCAGTCCTTTCATGACACACATGCAACCCTAACAAACACAGGAAGCAGGCCAACACAACTCAACATCCTGCCCCACCTCACCCCAAACCCCTGCTCCCTCTCCGGGTGTTAGGATCAGTGGGTTAACTCCACACTTAAGACCAGAGGCCCAGGCAATCAAATGAAACGTTCTTATATGTGTTTGCTCCTGTGAAACTGCCAGGATGAGCTTGTGTACAGTATGTGTGTTTGTTAATTATGTGTACACAGTATTGAATTATATAAGCACAATTGAGCATTAAATGAGCAACCAAGGTAAAAGTATTTACCCTTTCAATATGAGGGTTGATGTTCTGCTCTTTGTGTCAACATTGCTGTGTTGGGCAGAGGCCCTGCAAACTACCACACTAGAGCCTTGGGCTGAACTGAACCATGAGTCATACTTCTTAATGAGAAAAACAGGGCAGCAGCACGGTCATAAAAGCCATTCTATTAGGTCAGCTACTTCAGCTTCAGATGGAAGAGGTACTTGATGACCTAAACATAAATAGGGCCATTTTTACTGTGAGATGAATGGAGAGATTAGGGAAGAGATTGAGCCATTCTATTAGGTCTTTAGCAGTGACTTGACCAGGTCATAGGGTCCTGATAATGGTGGATGAGTGGACTACTCCCTCCTCAGAGACAATTACCTCTGCAGAAATGGCAAAGGGGAGATGAAAACAGGTGGCTGTCTTGGCCCGGCCGTCACGTTGGCCTGCGGTCACTAGTTTGGCAGGGCTCTTGCAATAAGCGTTGGTCATTTCCACTGTGGCCTCTTTGGCAGAAGGGACTGAGGAAACACCAAGTCTGAGTTCGACTTTTATCAGAAACTATGTTTCTGACAGGAACTGTGCTGAAGTATGACTGGGGTATCGCTCCATTAGTGAATCACTGCATGTGTGTGGATTCAGAGCAGCTGGGCAGGGAGCCATACAGTGCTGACATTTAGGAACTAATGCAAGGGGGATATCAACGCTTTGTTTTAGCTGAAATGAGTCATGCCAAGAACCACAAAAGCCTGGAGTGACTGTGAACAGTGTCTGAGGAAACAGGTGATGAGGAAGTGGAGTTAAATGGAAGTGCATTAACCCTTCGGTAAGAAAGACAGAGCAGAACTGGGAACCTTGCAAGACCCCATTCACTTTCGGGCCAAAAATGATGAGTTCATGAAAGAAATGGCAGATCGATGGTTTGGCTCGATATAAAATGATTGCTCTGAAAGATTTAACAAGAACATAAAACACACTGTTGAAAGGTTGTTTGATTAGAACATACAGTGCATTCAGAAAGTATTCAGACCCCTTCACTTTATCCACATTTTGTTACATTACAGCCTTATTCTAACATTGATGAACGTATTTTTTCCCTCATCAATCTACACACAGTACCCCATAATGACAAAGCAAAAACAATTTTACATTTATTTTTTTAAAACATTTTTGCACATTTATAAAAATACAAAAAAACTGAAATACCTTTTCTTTTTACATACAGTTGAAGTCAGAAGTTTACATACACCTTAGCCAAATACATTTAAACTCACTTTTTCACAATTCCTGACATTTAATCCGAATAAAAATTCCTGTCTTAGGTCAGTTAGGATCACCACTTTATTTTAAGAATGTGAAATGTCAGAATAATAGTAGAGAGAATGATTCATTTAAGCTTTTATTTCTTTCATCACATTCCCAGTGGGTCAGAAGTTAACATACACTCAAATAGTATTTGGTAGCATTGCCTTTAAATTGTTTAACTTGGGTCAAACATTTCGGGTAGCCTTCCACAAGCTTCCCACAATAAGTTGGGTGAATTTTGGCCCATTCCTCCTTTCTATAGGATTGAGGTCAGAGCTTTGTGATGGCCACTCCAATACCTTGACTTTGTTGACCTTAAGCCATTTTGCCACAACTTTGGAAGTCTGCTTAAGGTCATTGTCCATTTGGAAGACCCATTTGCGACCAAGCTTTAACTTCCTGACTGATGTCTTGAGATGTTGCTTCAATATAGCCACATCATTTTCCTTTGTCATGATGCCATCTATTTTGTGAAGTGCACCAGTCCCTCCTGCAGCAAAGCACCCCCACAACATGATGCTGCCACCCCCGGGCTTCACGCTTGGGATGGTGATCTTCGGCTTGCAAGCCTCCCCCTTTTTCCTCCAAACATAACGATGGTCATTATGGCCAAATAGTTCTATTTTTGTTTCATCAGACCAGAAGAGAGGACATTTCTCCCAAAAGTACCATATTTGTCCCCATGTGCAGTTGCAAACCGTAGTCTGGCTTTTTTATGGCGGTTTTGGAGCAGTGGCTTCTTCCTTGCTGAGTGGCCTTTCAGGTTATGTCGATATAGGACTCGTTTTACTGTGGATATAGATACATTTGTACCTGTTTTCTCCAGCATCGTCACAGGGTCCTTTGCTGTCGTTCTGGGATTGATTTGCACTTTTGCACCACAGTGTGTTCATCTCTAGGAGATTTGGCTGATTTCTTTTGATTTTTCCCATGATGTCAAGCAAAGAGGCACTGCGTTTGAAGGTAGGCCTTGAAATACATCCACAGGTACACCTCCAATTGACTCAAATGATGTCAATTAGTCTATCAGAAGCTTCTAAAGCCATGACATAATTTTCTGAAATTTTCCAAGCTGTTTAATGCACAGTCAACTTAGTGTATGTAAACTTCTGACCCACTGGAATTGTGATACAGTGAATTATAAGTGAAATAATCTGTCTGTAAACAATTGTTGGAAAAATGACTTGTGTCATGCACAAAGTAGATGTCCTAACCGACTTGCCAAAAGTATTGTTTGTTAACAAGAAATGTGTGGAGTGGTTGAAAAACTAGTTTTATTGACTCCAACTTAAGTGTATGTAAACTTCCGACTACAACTGTAAGTATTCAGACCCTTTACTCAGTACTTTGTTTTACTGAGATTTTAATAGAATGAGAAAGAGGATAGATGTCTGTACTTACTGTAAGCTTGACTAATTAAACCGTTCCAGGCAGTGGTTTCAACACAGGGTAAACACATAGACTTGATCCAGATATTTGGCCATTGAGTCTGAGGGTAAAACCTCTCTGGTGGGTATTATATTATTGTGACTCAATATTGCATTTTGTATTGCATTATATAACTAGTACACACAGTATGTAATCACATGCCACTTAACACCCTGAGGCATGCAACACGAGAGGCTGGCGTAATGCAAATCAATAGGTGAATGACACCTTTAGTAATTTGTTATTAGTTGTGTAAAACTGACTGAAGGAGGGGAGGTGGATCAACTTAAATATGGGATCAATGTAGCTTTCATGTTTTGGCAGTGATGACGTTAATACACAAATTCACTGAATACTGACCGTTTCACCCACAACCAGCTAATTGGCACAATATTACAAAACATTAACACTTTTAAATCTAATGGATCTGGGCCTGAGTATTCAGCTGTTTCTGTTCCCAAACTGTGTGGTATTCAGGTACCTACTGACTGACTAATCTCTCTCTGACAATTGATCTGGTGTGAGAGAAATCTGCAACACCACATGCAAGCAAAACAAAAACTTACAAGGCCAGAAGAACACTGAAAAACAATTTGACCAAACTGGGAGAGCAGCCACAATTTGAAGTAGAAGACGTGCAATTAAAGTGACTCGCTAATACGTTCGCAGATGTCTGCCTGCAATTGCTGCCTGAGGAAAAACAAAGTTGTCACTGATACTCATCGAATGTGTTTTTATTTGATTAAAACAAGTAATTATGTAGATGCTTAAAATAGTTTTTTAAAAACAGACAAACTTCTCTCTCCCTCATTCTTCAAGACAAAGACTGCAGGTCCTAAAACAAAATAGCATTGCGTCACAAATAAGAGGGTGCTTATTTGCTGCTTCCTACTGAAAATCCCTTTGAGGAACAAACCCAATTTAAAAATAAAATAGAAACTCCACAAAGACGTGAGCTGCCATGTGAATGTTCATATAATGGCAAAATACAGACGTTAGTTATCTTAGAATAACAACATGTTTCTGTGGCCAGACATCTGCTTTGCATTAGCAGGGCGCTTGTCCTTTTGGGTCTCACACTACTATTTGCCATATTCACCACTGGAGAGACGTCTCACACCGCCATCTGCCATATTCACCACTGGAGAGACGTCTCACACCGCCATCTGCCATATTCACCACTGGAGAGACGTCTCACACCGCCATCTGCCATATTCACCACTGGAGAGACGTCTCACACCGCCATCTGCCATATTCACCACTGGAGAGACGTCTCACACCGCCATCTGCCATATTCACCACTGGAGAGACGTCTCACACCGCCATCTGCCATATTCACCACTGGAGAGACGTCTCACACCGCCATCTGCCATATTCACCACTGGAGAGACGTCTCACACCGCCATCTGCCATATTCACCACTGGAGAGACGTCTCACACCGCCATCTGCCATATTCACCACTGGAGAGACGTCTCACACCGCCATCTGCCATATTCACCACTGGAGAGACGTCTCACACCGCCATCTGCCATATTCACCACTGGAGAGACGTCTCACACCGCCATCTGCCATATTCACCACTGGAGAGACGTCTCACACCGCCATCTGCCATATTCACCACTGGAGAGACGTCTCACACCGCCATCTGCCATATTCACCACTGGAGAGACGTCTCACACCACCATCTGCCATATTCACCACTGGAGAGACGTCTCACACCGCCATCTGCCATATTCACCACTGGAGAGACGTCTCACACCGCCATCTGCCATATTCACCACTGGAGAGACGTCTCACACCGCCATCTGCCATATTCACCACTGGAGAGACGTCTCACACTACCATCTGCCATATTCACCACTGGAGAGACGTCTCACACCGCCATCTGCCATATTCACCACTGGAGAGACGTCTCACACCGCCATCTGCCATATTCACCACTGGAGAGACGTCTCACACCGCCATCTGCCATATTCACCACTGGAGAGACGTCTCACACTACCATCTGCCATATTCACCACTGGAGAGACGTCTCACCAGACCTTGGCTCAAATAGTACTTGGGATTCTTTCAAATACTTTAGCTGCGCTTGATTGAGCTGGCCTGGTGCAATAGAATCACTCAAAAAGTACAAACCCTGTCCATCTGGAACTCTGGAAAGGCTCAGTTAAACGCTCAAAATGTTTGAAAGAAAACAAATGATTTGTGTACCTCTAGCAGGAGGAGTGCCCTGAATTAAAAGCCTCCTATATCAGCCCATAGGACAGAGAACCTACACATGAAAATCTAACTTCACAGCGATGCAACCACTAAACACCTACGCAAGCATCACAGAACCAGAGAAAGGGAGTATGGAGACACCCAAACCCACAACACACTCAAACGCTCAACAGTGGATCAGCTCCACTCAGAAGTTCTTTCCAGCGCCTCACACAAGCATGACACCCGTTGGAGCCTGGGTTCAAACTGACCCTGGGAGAAGATGACACGGAGGGGTGGGGCTGAGTGCGTCTCCATGGCGCTGGGTGAGTGAGGCCTGTAAAGGCAGACCAGTGGATAATTAGAGCCCACAGTTGGCTCCCTGAGAGCCTTAACCACAGGGCAGTCACGTAGTCCTGCAATTCTGCAACACAACCAATCACTCACTAACCAGCTCCACTGCCCCGTCATTGTAACCTGACCCTTCCTCCTGACAGTCTCAAACCCCCGGGCTTGGCCTCTTTGACCTTGAGCACACACTCAGACAGCCCTAAGAGTATTTTCCATGATGGCTATTAGGCAGAGAAGGAATGGTGTGTGTGTGTGTGTGTGTGTGTGTGTGTGTGTGTGTGTGTGTGTGTGTGTGTGTGTGTGTGTGGCAAAACAAAACCTGGACATCGCTAGAGTAATGCAGGTCACTGGTCAGTTCTGTGGGTGGCCAGAGGCCATAGAGCCAATCAGAAGGAAGGACAGGGAAGTGTCACAGATGACACATACCTGTGTATCAGTAAACAAAGTGTGCAGGAGGTTTTTTGATTTACCTTACGTGACACCTGAAAACACACAAACACTTTGTCAACAATGAAATGACTCACTTTATAGTCACTAGCTAGGAAGTACTAGAGCTCATCCAGATACAAGCATTATGACAGTTATTGGCAGTTGACAATCTATACATAGAACTGTATGAAACACCTGCATTTGCCAGTAACACACAATGCAATCACCTGTAAAAAGTTATGTAATAGACAATTGTGACAGATGGGAAAAGTACAAGACAGCTCTAGATTCTAGAAAGGGACAGTCTTTCAGAATTCCTCTCCCTGATCGCAACCAAACACCTGAGACCAGACCAGAACATGGAACACAATATGTTCTGCTTTTTATTGGGATTTTTGTTCTCGAAATACATAAACCTCCCTCTATACAAGAGAGATATTTACATGTACCAAACAAACACACACACACACACACGCACACACACACCGAGAGAAACCCTGTTCTGTTCTACAGCCTCACCTGTTGAAAGGTGTGTAAATATTTAGTTCTCCCCAGACACCCAGACGCCAGTAGTAACACATTATTAGTGGGAAATGCTTATGCACTCATTAGAAGTAAATATTTCTGGGGGGTTTTGTGAGAAAATACAAAGTCCAGTCATCAGTTCACATATTTGATTATACAGACAAACCTTCCCCTTTTATGGGTACTAGGCAGTGTACCTTGGGGATGGTGATGAAGAAAACAGAATAGAAATGTCCATGACGGGGTTATGAACTGGCAAGAAAAACAGTTTTCAACAAATTCCATGCACAGTCACATTGAAACTCCCTAAAATGCATGCAACATGCACAGTCACATTGGAACCCCCTTAAATGCATGCAACATGCACAGTCACATTGAAACTCCCTAAAATGCATGCAACATGCACTGTCACATTGAAACTCCCTAAAATGCATGCAACATGCACTGTCACATTGAAACTCCCTAAAATGCATGCAACATGCACAGTCACATTGAAACTCCCTAAAATGCATGCAACATGCACAGTCACATTGAAACTCCCTAAAATGCATGCAACATGCACTGTCACATTGAAACTCCCTAAAATGCATGCAACATGCACAGTCACATTGAAACTCCCTAAAATGCATGCAACATGCACAGTCACATTGAAACTCCCTAAAATGCATGCAACATGCACAGTCACATTGAAACTCCCTAAAATGCATGCAACATGCACTGTCACATTGAAACTCCCTAAAATGCATGCAACATGCACTGTCACACTGAAACTCCCTAAAATGCATGCAACATGCACTGTCACATTGAAACTCCCTAAAATGCATGCAACATGCACTGTCACACTGAAACTCCCTAAAATGCATGCAACATGCACTGTCACACTGAAACTCCCTAAAATGCATGCAACATGCACTGTCACATTGAAACTCCCTAAAATGCATGCAACATGCACTGTCACACTGAAACTCCCTAAAATGCATGCAACATGCACTGTCACACTGAAACTCCCTAAAATGCATGCAACATGCACAGTCACATTGAAACTCCCTAAAATGCATGCAACATGCACAGTCACATTGAAACTCCCTAAAATGCATGCAACATGCACAGTCAACAGCTTTCAAACAGATGTGGGGCAGCAATTAGCCCAGCGTCTAAGAGCTTTGGACCAGTAACCGAAATGTCGCTGATTCGAATCCCTGAGCCGACTAGGTGAAACATCTTTCAATGTTCCTTTGAGTAAAGCACTGAACCCTAATTGCTCCTGTAAGTTGCTCTGGAAAAGAGTGTCTAAATGACGCAAATGTTAAAAAACATTTTATGGGTCTTTCATATCAGCCAATTCAAGACTGCGTAGAAGGAGAGTGACAAGAATGGAGCATGGAAGAAGATTCCCTATAAACTAAAAATTCCCACAAAAAAAGTTACCCAACAAAACTCTTAGTATAATTAGTGTTCAAGTGTAAGATCTGAACAGAGTTATGAAATTAACCAGGAAATGGGTAACCCCGGGTAAGATGAATCACCACCTGACAGAGATTGTTTTAGCTACAAAGAGCCTGTCCTGTAGCAGATGTTGGATCTTAATTGTATCACTCTTTTGTTGCTGAGAATGTTCCTGGAAACTCAGAGTTTTGTGATATACATAAATTAACAAAAAAACTGCACTAATACGGTTAAATTAGTGCTATACTTTTCATGTAGCCTCTCTCTCTCTCTGTCGCTCTCTCTCTGTCGCTCTCTCTCTGTCGCTCTCTCTCTGTCGCTCTCTCTCTGTCGCTCTCTCTCCCTCCCTCTCTCCACACAACCTTTTCATGTAGCCTCTCTCTCTCTCTCTCTCTGTCGCTCTCTCTCTGTCGCTCTCTCTCCGTCGCTCTCTCTCCCTCCCTCTCTCCACACAACCTTTCCATGTAGCCTCTCTCTCTCTCACCCTCTCTCTCTCTCTGTCGCTCTCTCTCCCTCCCTCTCTCCACACAACCTTTTCATGTCGGTGTTGAAGGCAGTCTCCTGCTGGGTGTGTCTTTGAAAATTAGGCCGGTCGCGTAACAGCTGATACATTCACCCCTCCACGGCATGTCATAGTGAGCTCACTGAAAATGATTAAGGTATGCAAATACAATTATTTTGGTAACAACACATTATTCTTATGCACTGTATTATAAATAATGTTCTAAAGCCAGAGTGCCCTCAGTACATAAGAAACGAGAGCACAGAATGCTAGGTCAAGGAGACAAATAGAAATCATCTAGAATGGCACATGTTGAACTGAGCACCTTATCAGCTCCATTTGATCCAGTGCAGTCCTTGACAGGGTTTGTAAATAAGGTGATGCAACCTCCAGAAATGTAAAGTAGCAAGAGAAATGTAAAGTAGCAAGAGAAAGAAACCAACTTATAGCTAGCTGCACAGGCAATTTCTTCAACGATGCTGTCATGATTTCGGCAGCAGGTCTGCGAAAACGCTTAAATTATTGACACTATCTAATTGGAAGATTAACTTTCCCTTGCACTGTAGTGACCATCATTGATTTTTTATTTTACCTTTATTTAACTAATTTGATTGTGATATAAATTGTTTTTGCAGTGCCTGTGTATCGTATCCTATGAGAGTGGTTGACAGCCACACACTCCCTTAGGGATATTTGAACTGAAGCTACCAATTCCCTGAAAGTGATTGTTTAATTAATTGTTTTCCCCCGAGAAACTACTTATCATCAGGATATATGGGTCTCTTTTTAGGATCCTCCCGTCTGTAAGTCTCCGTGCCGGTGTAACACTCACCCTATGTATGAAGAGGTTGTTAAACTCATCTCCAATGCGCTGAAGCTCCTGACCGATGAGTATCTCTGGCCGCATGTCCGCCGCAGTCGGTGGCGGGCGTGCTCTATAGGGCCGGAGGGGGCTGGGCCACACGTCTGGGGGACAAAGAACAAAATGCTCTCAGAACTCATTGGAACACAATCTAATAACAAAGACCAAGCTACAACAATACTAAGAGGAGTCCGGTATGACTCTCTGCTTATGTACTATAGTGTGCTTTAGTTATGAATGTGTTCGGATCTCTTGTTATGACTCATGTGTCATGAACCATATGTCTAATATTTCTCATATCCCTCAAGGGCCCTACAATATCAGTTGCACCATATGTTAATATGGAAACACTTTACTGCAAGTAGCCTGGCATAATGGCTTTATATCACTGTCATAAAAGAGACGTAACAATAACACATAGCACAGTGTCCATGATGAGTGTAAGACTATTGTTATGAAATGTTATCTTTTGTTATCTTATGACAATCTTATGAGTGTGTTTTAAAGGCTATTTGTCAAGAAACCTCAAGTAAAGTTGTCAAAATCTAAATGTAATTTAATGCACCAAAGGCATACGGTATATTACAGATACAGTATATATAGAGCAAGGATCATCAACTAGGTTCAGCCGCGGGATGATTATTTCTTAAGCGGATGTTCGGGGGTCTGGAAAAAAGAATGACTAATAATTTGTAGTCGCCAAATTCACCACAAGAAGCCCAAACAGATATAATGTTTGACTAAAACATAATCATGTCGAACCTTGCTTACATTTGTATACGGATCACGTTTCTCTCGATTATGTGCGGGAATACTTGTGAACAGATTTCTAAAATTAAAATCACTTGGAGCAGATTTCCTGGTGTTTTTAGTCCATTATATCCAACAATAAAACAAAAATAAATGTAAAAAACATGTTTTTTTTCTTATTTGCTCACAAAACTTGGTGGCCCAAATAAAAACCACCTGTCAGTTGGGGAACGCTGACATAGACTATCAGATATTACACCTCACTTGTGGTTTTCTATACGTGTGCTAGGATCAATCATATCTGGTATTCAGAAAAGAAAGTCTGAGTAAAAAAAAACAGGTAAACAATTCCTCCCCAGCGTCTGTCTCCCTCAGGCAATAACAGGCGGTGGTAATAAAACTGGAGAACATTGATGTTATTCTCCACAAACAAACTCTTCAGACTTTATCTTAAGAAATGGCTTTGAGTGGGGCCCAAAGATAGAAAAGTTGTTTCCAAACGGGTTCTTTGACTGTCCCCATAGGATAAACTTTTTGGGTTCCAAGTAGAACTCTCTGTGGAAAGCCTTCTATATAGAACCCAAAAGGGTTCTACCTGGAACCAAAGGGGTTCTACGTGGATCCAAAATGGGTTAACCTATGGGGACAGCCAAAGAACCCTTTTAGGTTCTAGATAGCACCTTTTTTTTCTAAGAGTGTACCCATTAAAGAAAAATTTCACCCCAAAAAATATATGTTGGTAGTGGTAGCAGAGCGCATCATACTGGATGTATTTAGAAAGTTATATATCTTGAAAACTTGATTGTTGACATGCAAAATATTCCTACGGTGTAATAAAACAAATACCAAAAGGAGTTTTCCTTTAAGGGTAGTCTCTTTGGGATTAGAGATGTGTGTGAAACAGTACAGATAGAGATGTATCTGTCCCTCATATCAGCTGGCTCCTAAGGAGAATGAGCAGGGAGGAAGCCCTGTTTGCTGTTGACCAAATACACAGAGGGCTATTTGACTGGCCTCTACTCCAACTCACTATATGTGGCCTCTACTCCAACTCAGGACATGTGGTCAGATAAAAGTACACAGGTGAATTAGGCTGCTCAAACACATATATTATGAACGAAGGGGGCAAGAAGCAGTGCCTGTTTGTCCCAGTGTATTTCCTTTTGCTTGTCTTCTATGGCCACTGGCTTTGTCGGGGAATGTTATTGAGGTTGAGTGTAAATCTGTGTGCACGTACAGGTGCCGTTAACAAACACATGCGCACTCACACTCCTTGGTGGCTTGTTATAACACAACTCAGTAAACGCAGTGCAGATACTGATCTAAAAAAACTTCCTGCCGAGGTTGAATCCAACTATTGGCTCATCGTCACGTTGTACATGAGTCTCGACCCATGCAGACATCGTAATGACTACGGTATTTATGTAAATATAACTACAGACATTACAAACAACACCAGGACCAATTAGCGCGCAATAATCCAAGACGCATCCGTGCATAATAGCCCGCCGCCCCCCCATATCAATAAATACGATACAGAATCAATGGTCCTTAGTACATTGTAATAGTCTGGGAACGTCGTCAAAAAGTGTACTTTCTGATTGCCACAAGGGCAGCGTAAATAGTTTATCATGTGCGCCATGCCATGCCTCGAAGCCAGCGCTCTGAATTGTGAGTAACAATTTTTATTTGTGCGACACCAGCAAGCGTGCGTGCTTTACCATAATCTCGCCAGGTCTCCAGTGCTCGAGACATGCGCTGCAGTGCGTGGGTAATGACTTGGCTAGATGGGCTCGGAGTCTGTGTCGACTTGTTATCTTTCAATAGCGGGGAGCTTGGAATAGAATCGCTGTCAAACGTAAAATATCCACTGGAGGACCTGGACAGTGTTCTGAACACCGGCGACCTCGACTGGAAACCAAGCAGACTATTCGGAATCATTATTCCTCCCCGTGACTGCTGGTCCCCTTCGCAGGACTGGGGGTTGTCAGACGGTTCGGCACGGGAGGCTGCTCCGCCACCGGGATGCGACTCTCCGCTTTTCCCTCTCTCAATTAGGGTGGTTGTGCCATTTGGACCGATTTTGTGGTCTGTAGGATAGATCAAGTATCAGAGTTAGGCTATTTAAAATATATATATATATATATTTGTCCGTGCATTGTCATTATTTGTTGGAGATTTCCTCTCCTGGAATCAAAAATCTAAAAACAGCCATCATTTCTAGAAAACGTAGACTAATAAAACAAAACGCGCATGGCTAAATATCCCGCAGGGTCGAGTCCAGTGTCCAGTCTATCCAAGTTTTTGATTCGGCCGTAACTTCTTCCTCTCCACGTACCTCCATTGTTTGTACAGAAGTGCTGATTGCAGCATTTCTAGCAGGGAAAAACCATTTGTATGAAATTACAAGCCGTAGTAACTGCGTCACAACCCAAACTCCAAGCCAAGTTAACTTCTTCTATCCGAAATGAAAGTTGTGAATAGCCTATTGTGGATCCCCATGAAAAATCTAGATATAGTCATGTTTTCGAAATTAATCTGATCGTTACTTGTATTCCATACTCGAATTGGTTCCAAATTGCTCATGAAGGACCGCAGGCAGTGTACTATTTTTTCACTATTATGCCTATAGGCTATCTGTCGACTTTATAATACATTCAGTAGCCTACTATATCACAAATACTTACTCATATCAAACACATTCAAAGTTAAATCGAAAGCCGCATTTTAGAGACAACCAAAACGCAGAGATAGTCAGACAACGAACAATAGAGTACAAGCACATCAAGCAGTTTCTTGCTGGAGAGTCTGCACACATTTGTTATGAAAAGTTCTCTACGAACATGTGTTGAAAGCAGACCTGATTGGATTAGAGCCTTTGTGACTGGCAGGCGATTGGATTAGCTAAATGAAACGCATCCAAAATCATAGGCTAGCCTACTGGTCCATTATCGCCACCCACAGGTTGCAGTAGTAGCCTCTTTTATTTATTTTTTTATTTTGTCTTGAAAATGGAAATACATGTTGACCCCTTGCCTATATATCACTGAATCACCTGAGAACAGGAGTCCCATTGTCGTTCAACTTCAACAGGTGATTAATTTATTGCTGGATCGTCTGAGAAGAATGAGGGTAGGTTAAAGTGGAAAACAAAAGGGAAACAAACAGGTACCTTTCATCCCTATCCTCAAAATAAAAACGGCCTATTGGCGTATTATAGGCGATATAATATCAGGCATCGCACTGTAACCGAGAATAAAGTAGACCAATAGGCCTACAAAAATATCGCAGTTTAAATCTCAGGCAGCAGTTGAAAAAAAATGTGAATATGGTCTTTATTTGTCATTAAATTCAAGTCCAACGCGTTCAGTGTTTCAATGTTTTCTAGGACGATGATAATAGGCTACTAAAGATAATCAGGAACGATTGACATCGGTTAAGATCGTATAATTCTCACACGCTAAACCGCTGTGCAGACACCGGGGTGGACTTTATCAAAACAAGTACGAACTTTCTCCAATTAATGTCAAAGCGCTGTCGCGGCGAGGCGTGCGGTGTGAGCGGAATAAGATACTTTTGTTGCATTACGAAAACACACGATATGGTAGCCTACGAAGTAAATGCATTTAGACAAGACACCATAGTTCTCTAAATAACAATTAATGAGGCTATCTTGGATATTTTTCTCAGAATCACGGTTTTCTTGACAACTGAGTGAAGTCTAAAGTTGGGAGAACCGCGGTGCAATTTTCTGTTACATTGTCTATTCTTAGTCTACTGAAATTATAGCATTTTTAAAAACAGTAAATGCATATGCGATATCCTGATGTTCATTTTGCACTCACCTGGACGAATCGGACATGTCCTAAACCGCTTTAGTAGCGGGACATAAGAGTTGTCAATAACAGTAAAATATCTGAAAATCCACCTTTGAACTCCTCACACCTCCGACACGCAAAAGATTAGAGCCCACACAGTGTCTTTTTAATCAGAAAACTGCGATGTCAACATCGAAAGAATAGTGGTTCCGGCTTGTAAAAACAGATCCTTGTAAAAACAGATCCTTGTAAAAACAGATCCTTCAAAATGTAGGTTGGGTGAAGGAAGGGAAAAAGCGTTCGACTCCTTTGTCTCCGGTGTGGATATCTCAGCTGAGGATACTTCCTTGCTGTAGCAGCTCACTCGCAACTGATATAAAAAGTTTTAACGTCTGGTCGGTGTCAAGAGTGGGGTGACGCCTGTGTGCCATCCTCCGCCTCTTGACCCGCCTACTCTTTCAATGGGTGGGATCTCAGCCTCCTTTCAAAGCATCCTTTCAAGTGTCCAGAAAAACCTTCTCTCCCTCTATTTAGCCTATCTATTGATCCTGCTCCTGGTAACTGTTAACCTACTCTTGTTGCCATGTTGATATTACCATGAGTATATTACCATAGTATGAATACATTTCTGCTATCAGTCACCTTTCAGCCTTGTTTACACTGCTACTATTTGCTATTATTTACTATTATTATGTATCCTGCAATCAGTCACTTTCTCCCAATCCCCGCCTACATGTACATATCAACCTCAACTACTCCAGTATCCCTGCACACTGTACATTTGGTACAGACACTGACCCTGTATATACTGTTTTAGTGTTTTTTCTAGTTCTACTGTTTTGATATTGAATACTGTATCATTGGGAAAGGGCTCACAAGTTAAGCATTTCACTGTACTTGTGCATGTCACAAATAAGCCTTGATAAAACTTGAAACTCTCCCTCTCTCTCTGTAGGTGAACAGTTTACAATATTGTAGTAGTACATTAGCCTACTGAATTCAAAGAGGGGCAACTTCACATGTCAAGATCCTATACTGTACCTACGAACATTTCAGTTGTCAGAGAAATTCTGAGGGTCTCTTTCTATTAAAATAAACTCCATTAGATGATAATACATTTCAGCCAAATAGTTTTACAGATAATCAACATTGAGAAGAATTGTAACTTTCTAGAATCATTTAGTACACATCATTGAGCCCATGAGATAGTTGTTGGATCGGTTCTTCACACTTTCGCCCACACATTCTCAGTTAGAAGAACAGCTATTTCACAAGACAGTGTTAAAAAGCCAGCTACTCCTTCTCACAATCATGCATGTGTTGATCATTTGCACAATGAAACACTAATTATATAACTGGTTCACAACAAATTAAAACACAGCATTGTATGTAATTTTATGAATATTGAGCAGACTACTTTAACTTCTTGTTTTAACTGTTGACTGCAAGTCTTCAACAAAGATAAAAAATGAAAAAGAGAAAACATGAGCGAAACAAGATACACTATAAAGCACATTTATTCCTATTAAGTACATTTATTAAGAGCAGTGACAATTGATTTTCAGATATGACAAAGATACAGTAGAAAACTGATGACACTTTGTCATGGAACAGTTTAAATGTATATGCAAGCACAAGTAACCTACAGAGCAAACAATGTTGGTTCATCAAGAGTCGATCAACATTACAGGCCTACATGTTATACAGACAACTGATCAGAAAATTGAAGGATATAAAGTAGCCTACACTTCCCACATGTATTGTGTCACAAACCATTTGCTCACTGTGCTCATATTAATAAAATATATTATAAACATATCTTGTGTCATTTCCATTTTTGTATGTTGTTGAATCAAACAGCTGGCCATCACGGTCTAGCCGGTGTTGGTGAGGGAAAGTGTCTGGCAGAGAGATTCACAGTCAAAGTGTGTCTCTATATACGCTGTGGATTTTATTGGTTGGGTGGGTGATTACACATAGCTCACTGGTCCACTTTGTGAAGTTACCACATGCTTATAGCATTGCAGCCTACCTGTCTATTGAGTCAGTCTGCTCCCATACACCTACGGTCTGGTCTCAGGCTAGGTCTCAGCAAGTAAGGGAAACAAGTATCAAATGGTACATTACATTAGTCTGCCTTAATATTAAGGCAAATAGAGTTGTTAAAATGTAGTTGTGTCTCACTAGTGTCATGAATACATTTAATTTCAAAGCTTTTTTTTGTACAAACAAAATTAGCACATTTTCAATAAGCAACACTGATTGTGTCAAGCTATTCTGAGCCACAAAGGCATCCACTGTATGTAATGGATTGGACCAAGCAAACTACAAAAGCTCCCAAATGCACACATATCAAATAAAACCCAATGATTTGACAGTATAACAAACATGAAGCATTTCAACATTTCTTTGAGAACTGATAAGAGATTTAAATAGAAATTAATCAAAATGAGACTGTCCCGTGTATTATGCCTGCGGCTAATGGCACTAGTCTAGACAACAACTGGGTCTGTAGTCTTCAGACCTTGTCCAGATTAGGCAAAATATCATGGGCTCTGTTCTAATATCCACACTAAGTCACTTAGAATGCATGCATGCCAAATAAGTTGCTTTATTCTAAGTGGTATGCTAATATGGACATTGTAACATAGCCCATGGCTCTTCACTGAGACCAGGATGAGTCAAGCAGTGAGCAAGGCCCGTATCCACAAAGTGTCTCAGAGTAGGAGTGCTGATCTAGGATCAGTTTAGCCCTTTAGATCATGATGAACAATATTATATGGACAAATCCTAGATCAGCACAGTGGGGCTCATAACTTGGAGGCTCTGATGGGGTGCTCCGGTGCAGAGTAGAAGGCCCACTCAGCCCGGGGGTTGGCCACCCCAGCAATTGGCGCCTGGATGCAGCAGGAGGGAACGTTGAAGTCAGACACCACCTTCAGGGCCTCATCCTTCACCAATCTACACAGCTCCAACAGCTGGAGGGCAAACACAATAGGAGTCAATTACATTTACATAAATCAATGCAATCAATGTGAGAAAATGGTTAGCCATGGATAAAGCTGATATGAATTTCCTTGTAAGTAGCTTGTGTCAAAGGTTGAATTGGTGGTTTTTATAATGGTTATCTATTGGAATTCTAGACAATTTAGGGCAAGGTATAGACAACTATTGCAAATGAATCTGATTTGATTTGAGATGAACTTCAAGTCAAAGTTCAGTACAATCTTCTACTTTTCACAACAGTCCCCAGAAGGGGGAATGATTCAGCATCTTGAGTAAGAAGCATTGGCCATCACGGTATTGGCGGTACAGACACAGACAATGGTCAACTCTGGGCAGACAGTTGGCAGGTGTTGTATTGCACTGAGGATCTAAGTGTTCCAGTAGCATACAGTGGATGCCAGACTGACTCAAGGAGCTAAATAGCAGAGCCCATTGTCTTTAGAGTTCAGACTTTCAACAGATTCAACTGCCTATCAACAAAGTGTACTTGCATGATTGGGGGCGTTATGAGAGTTTGTAAAAGATAACAATGGGACATCATAGTGCAGAATGACTTAGTCTTCCTAACTGTAACTGCTAAAACAATGTGTCAGACTTTCTTGGTTTCCACTAGTTACCACAGCCACAAAGTCATTTTGGCTATATCATAAAAATGTATGAGAGGGGGGTAAATGGCCTTAATTTAAGGTTAAGGTTAGGCATAAGGTTAGCAGTGTGGTTAAGGTTAGGTTTATGGCTATGGTTAGGTAGAACATCTCCTTTTAAGAAGATACATTGTAGAAAGAGGCAGGCTTTGTGACTGTGGTAACTAGTGACGACAGACTTTCTTGCTTTGATATTCAAAGTCTCTTGTTCTAAGAAAATGCTGGAACCAACACCCAATCTGAGCTATCTGTGTTCACTGTGCATCTAAACAGGAAGGTAACTACACAGCAATAGGCAAACCTAATTATAGCAATAAACATTGAGATTAGCAATTGACTAATGTCACAGGTGCAGGCAGCCTCCCTCATTGGCCGACCAGTTTTCCATTGCTGTTATGCGGACAGTCATACTAATCATAATCTCAGGAGGGCCTATGATGTCATTGACAGCCTTATGGGACAGGGGTGTGGGAGAAGAGTTGCCTGTGGATAATTCAGAAACCCATTAAAACCAATGTGGTGGAAAGGGTGAGTAATGCACGCCAACCCCACAAATCACTGAGACAGTGTGAACAAATAGAACACAATGATGGGTATATTTCTTAAGACTAGAAACATCTTATTTTTTCCCCTTATATGCTGTAATTAATTTATTGAACATTTTTCAGCTCAACACTTAGTAAGCAATTCAGTTTGTGAAGTGAGGCAACAGCAAGCATAATTGTTTAAAAAAATCCAAAATATTAGCCAATCATAGGCCTGACTAAATGTAGATCCTCAATTCTGCTTTCACGTAGTTAATCTAGTATCATGTCACTGTTCATAGAGGTCTCTAGTTGTGTGGAGAATCTTCATTTCATGAACAGTGATTGCTCCCTCAGATTCACAGCTTGTTCAAGACCCATTGTAATGCCTGCCACCTAGTGGCTCTTAAGCAGAAAAGCACTAGCACATTTGACTCCATTATGTCGACTACGAGACAATCTACTGTGCATTCAAAAAACAAAGTATGTACCTGTCCATCTGGTATTTGTTACCATACATTTGTGCTATTTTCTTCCCCTCCAGGACACAGGGAAGTTTATAGATTGTGAAATACTGCAATACAACTTGGATATCATTTAGTCCTAAAAAAGTAACCTACTGATGAAAAAACAGAGACCAGGCCTGTGATAAAGTGTTCAATTTAACCAACTTTTCAGTCTTTTATTTGCATAACCCCATCTTATCTGTGGTCTATTAGGCACTAAATGATGCTTGGGCATGTTTGACGTGTAATTGCACTTTGCACCTTTCTAAAGAGCCCCCCCCCCCTATAAAAGGTACTGAAGGGTGTCAACCTGTCTCTCTGTTGATCATATATCCTTCCTCACTCACTCTCTCTCTCGCTCTCTCTGAAGTCTCATTACCCCCTTCTCACCCTACTTGTCAAAGATGAAAGGAGCGCAGCACCCAGACTAGAGAAAGCAAGAGGAGCGGCAGGTTTAAACAAACAGGGAGAGAAAGAGGAGCCAGAGGAAAGGTCACCATCTCCACATTGATGGGGGGACCGAGGGAGAGTCAGCATTAATAGTCTGTGTCAGCTAGTGAGCAGTGGCTATAAGGTTAAGAGTGTGTGTGTGTGTGTGTGTGAGCGTGCGTGCGTGTGTTTGGGGTTATTGACGACTAGTTATTTACAGCTACAGCAGTCCACCCCTGGCAGAGCCCAGGTTCCCATGCAGTGAACCCCATTACCCCCACGTGGCTGGAAGGGCTGGACACATGCTGAGAAAACCACATCTATATGTTACAACTGTTCTCTTTAGTAAGCCTTAAGAAAGACCACGTGGAGCCACCATGCTAATAAACTATCTATCTCAAAGTCAATTGTTTCACAACAACAGACATCCTTGTTATGAAGTAGAGGAATAGAGGGCTACATTAGAGAACACCAGGCTTTTACAACTCCCTCATAAAGTCTCTCTGACTCAAGCAGACTGTTACTACACAGTATCAAAAACAAAATACAGGGACCGTCAGGAACAGTTCCAATATTGAGCTGACAAGAACAGCAACAGCAAGCAGCAGTGTGTGGGTGTGTTGGCACACATAAACTGTAGGTGCGTGCATAGAGATCAATCTGATGATCATCACCCACCTCGCCTAGTGTACAGGAGGAGCCGGTTTCTGTCCAGGCTCACACAGTACAGTGAGGTAGGCAGGGTTTTGACTAGATGGGATACAGCTTTGTCAGATTTGACTTTTTGTCGAAGGTTAGGAGAACTTACGCAGCAGGTTAGGAGAATTACAGTAGCAGGTTAGGAGAATAAGGTTAAGGTTAGGAAAAGGGTTTCAGTTAGGTAAAATGCAAAACAATTATACTTTTGACATCAAAAGCTGTATCCCTTCTAGCCAGGACCGGTGGGCAAGGGCATTTGCATAGCCTGTTTAATACTGCTGCCTGTGTGGTGATAAGCAAAGACAGTCACTCTTATCTGTTCTGTTTTTCAGTGACTCTCACTCCACCTTCAGAGGAACTCACCTATGAGGGATGAGGATATGAGGCTTAGATATGCAGGAAATGGAAGTTACAGCAGATTGGCCCGTTACATAACAACACAAGTTAAATATAGATAAATACCTGACATAAGGAGTGTGGGAACCAAGCCTGTGTAAATGTCTGAACACAGCCTACCACTTCTATTCTGAAATATATATCATTCTCTCTACTAACAGATGTAGCATCTTCATTTGATGACCCTATTGCAGGAGAACCTTCCTTGTAGTGTATTGAGGTTTAAAAAGGCTTCTAAAATGTGTTAAATCAACTTGATTTTCCCTTGTGAAAATCAACCTCTACAAAAAGGTCCATTCATTTTAATCCACATAATAATTCACATTTTCTGTTGAGGCAGGATTATTTTCCTGATGTAGCAAACTATTAATTTCCTACATCTGTACACTTTTCCTACTAACTTTGTTCAGGGTCTACAGTGATATTTTCATCTGTTCCAATGATCTAGTCCAGGACCATGTTAAATAACTGTCTCCTCAGATATGACTGTTCCCAGTGGCCGCTCTGGCAGTAATGAGGGGTATTGACACAGCAAGCAGCAGCCATTTTGTTCCTCTGGAGGCAGTGTAAACACATAGCCTGAGCACCTGCTGGTTAGATGCTAGCACAGTGGTGTCGACTCCCCCTACTTATCGGCTCCGACGTGCTCTGCAGGGTGGGATAGCGCTCGTCATAAACACTGCTGTTTGATCACAGCTAGCTGTGAACAACTGGAATAACAGTGGGAATACAAGGGGCTATGGAAGTGGGGTTCTTGTTTTTGACCAATGCTAATTATCTATCTGAAGTTAGCATTTTTCACAGTTGTTCTCTGACGGTAAAACAACAAGACTTCAGGGAAACTGACTAATCACTGTTTATCCCTCCACGTGGGTACACACACATAGAAGGAAGACATACAAGAACATATGCATGCAGTCTATTCTATAGGGCAGATATCTTACCTGGGTGCGTATCTGTCGGCTGGTAGCGGGGGTCAGGTAGTGATGCTCTAGATACCAGGCTCTCTCCTGGTACACCAGACTGGTGCCATGGAGGAGGCAGAACTAAGGAGAAGCAAAGACAGACAATCAAGCAATGGTAAAAATATGTCATAGTGAAATGTGTCACGTTCTACCTGCTACCTTAACGAAAAGGCTGTGGATGAGAACATCCTCTATAGTAACACACAAGTTGTGCTTATCAGTTGTTCAAATGAAGACAAAAGGGATATTTGATTTAACAATAGAGTTGATGTTTCAATTGCGAAATGCAACTAGGTAATACAACTATTGCATTATATCAGTTAAACACAGAGGCCCCCAACTTAATGCAACACACACACACACACACACACACACACACACACACACACACACACACACACACACACACACACACACACACACACACACACACACACACACACACACACACACACACACACACACACACACACACACACACGCATCCGGTTATTGTGTTAGAATAACATGTTTGTTCCTGTCTGGTCAGAGCTGGTACTGTGTATTCTGAGGACCATGAAGGAAATGGAAAAACAGAAACGAGTGGTCTAATATCTTGTCTCTTCAGAGGTGATGGTGATGACAGCAAACCGCCACAGAAGATCAAAAGAGAGGAGTGGAAAATAGACAGAGAAAGAGAGAGAGAGAGAGAGAGAGACAGGAGAGAGCGAGAGAAAGAGAGAGACAGGAGAGAGAGAGACAGGAGAGAGAGAGAGAGAGAGAGAGAGAGAGAGAGAGAAGGAAAGAGAGAGAGAGAGAGAGAGAGAGAAAGAGAGCGAGAGAGACAGGAGAGAGCGAGAGAAAGAGAGAGACAGGAGAGAGCGAGAGAAAGAGAGAGACAGGAGAGAGAGAGAGAGAGAGAGAGAGAGAGAGAGAGAGAAGGAAAGAGAGAGATAGCAGCCCCTCAACTCTACACGGTGGACAATTGACCTCTAAATAAAGAACACAGTTCAGGAGGTTTATCACGTTTCGGCAGCTTTGCTCATTTCCTTGGTTCACACAGTTCGGCTAGTGAAGGGTTGCCCACTGCGTGAGAGTAGTCAAAACCGAACATGACCACACAGTCCATCATCTCGGAAACCCAGAACTAAAATCTTGCGTAATTGCGTACAATGCTCGATTAAGTTCTGGGGGAGATGTTAAGAGAAAGATACTAACTCGAACTGTAAAATCTCCACCCCCCCCCCTATACGGAAACTCTCTGCAAGTTTCAGGCAAGGCTATGACCCAAATGTCCCCTCTCCTTCCAAAATGCTACAGATGTGAGCACCTGCAGGGCTGGATTAAGAAATCATAGCCCCCTAACCTAATTGAGTTTCCCATTAAGGGTTGATATGAACAGCTGTTTTTCCAATGTCATGTCACAGTGCCACTGCCATCATTAAAAGTCAAGCATATCTCTCCACACAGAGGAGACACAGCATGTGCTATGTATGAGAAATACAATGCATTTGATATCACTAGCAATGTCAACATCCGTACATCAGATGTGTGACACTGCACTTTCGATACTTAAGTGAGATGTATGCCAAGTGCCTTCGGAAAGTATTCAGACCCTGTGACTTTTTCCACATTTTGTTACAGCCTTATTCTAAAATGTATTAAATATTTTTTCCCCTCATCAATCTATACACAATACCCCATAACTGAAATAGTATTCAGACTCTTTACTCAGTACTTTGTTGAAGCAGCAATTACAGTATCGAGTCTTCTTGGGTATAGCTCTACAAGCTTGGCACACCTGTATTTGGGGAGTTTCTCCCATTCTTCTCTGCAGATCCTCTCAAGCTCTGCCAGGTTGGATGGGGAGCGTTGCTGCGCAGATATTTTCAGGTCTCTCCAGAGATGTTAGATCGGGTTCAAGTCTGGGCTCTGGCTGGGCCACTCAAGGACATTCAGAGACTTGTCCCGAAGCCACTTCTGTGTTGTCTTGGCTGTGTTTAGGGTCGTTGTCCTGTTGGAAGGTGAACCTTTGCCCTAGTCTGAGAGCAGGTTTTCATCAAGGATCTCTCTGTACTTTGCTCCGTTCATCTTTGCCTCGATCCTGACTAGTCTCCCAGGCCCTGCCTCTGAATAACATCCACACAACATGATGCTGCCACCACCATGCTTCACTGTAGGGATGGTGCCAGGTTTCCTCCAGACGTGACGCTTGGCATTTAGGCCAAAGAGTTCAGTCTTGGTTTCATCAGACCAGAGAATCTTGTTTCTCATTCTCATTTCTCACTTTAGGTGCCTTTTGGCAAACTCCAAGCGGGCTGTCATGTGCCTTTTACTGAGGAGTGGCTTCTGTCTGGCCACTCTACCATAAAGACCTGCTTGGTGGAGTGCTGCAGAGATGGTTGTCCTTCTGGATTGTTCTCCCATCTCCACACAGGAACCCTGGAGCTCTGTCAGAGTGACCATTGTGCTCTTGGTCACCTCCCTGATCAAGGCCCTTCTCCCCGATTGCTCAGTTTGGCCAGGTGGCCAGCTCTAGGATAGAGTGTTGGTGGTTCCAAACTTTTTCCATTTAAGAATGATGGAAGCCACTGTGTTCTTGGGGACCTTCAATGCTGCAGACGTTTTTTGGTACCCTTCCCTAGATCTGTGCCTTGACACAATCCTGTCTCGGAGCTCTACGGACAATTCTTTCAACTTCATGGCTTGGTTTTTGCTCTGACATGTACTGTCAGCTGTGGGACCTTACATAGACAGGTATGTGCCTTTACAAATCATGTCCAACCAATTGAATTTACCTCAGGTGGACTCCAATCAAGTTGAAGAAACATCACAAGGATGATCAATGACGAGGATGCACCTGAGGTCAAGGATCTGAATACTTATGTAAATAAGATATTTCTGTTTTTTATTTGGACTAAATTAGCAAAAGTCTAAAAAACTGCTTTTGCTTTGCCATTATGCGGTATTGTGTGTCGAGGATTTCTTTTTATTTAATCAATTTTTGAATAAGGCTGTAATGTAACAAAATGTGGAAAAGGTTAAGGGGTCTGAATACTTACCGAAGGCCCTGTAACTGGTGAACTGTGACAGGTGCATTGTGAAAACCTAACTGTGCATTGTTGTAGTTTAACGGTCTGCACAATGGACAAGTAGTCACAGTATCTGCAATGAGCAATGTTTTTTTTTCCTCTATGGTTTTGGTGGGGAACAGTAATACCCATTTAGCAGGATGAAACTCAAGGACCCTAGTAAAAGCTCTTTTGTTTGAGAACAGCTGTGTCACTGTTGCTGGTTCTGTACTGTCCAACAAGCTGTATTGATTGATTTGTTTGTTGCATAAGATGTAGTGTTTCATTGATGCACAACGAGTCACATGGAGAGAAGCTTCAGGGACACTTGAGGCTCTCTGTGCTTATACAACAGACAAAGGCTGTATCAGGGAGGGTTTGAACTGCCCTACAGCCTAGAGTAATTCCTTTGAAAATAAATATTGCCGAGAGTTGATTCAATGTGTAATTGTACAAGTTAAGTAATATGGGGGAAAACATCCTAGCAACAACATTTTAGGGGAGCATCAACAACATTGTGGAAACACCTAAGGCTTCGTTGGATAGACATCAAGAAGGTGTCCACAAGATAAATACTCTGATAAACAGCTGATGTGTTGTTCACTCACAGTTTCTGTTGACCAAAACTTAAATTAAGAATCACCATTGAACGCCCTTCTTATTCCCATTGTAACGTATACTGAGTCCTCAAAAAAGGGGATTTCCAACTCTGTGTCATCACATTAAACATAACTCAGATTTTTTAAATATCACGTCCTTGTATTCAGATGTTGGGTTCAAATCACTGGCTTCACTTTACAATGTAATGAATAAACTATTGGTAAGTAGAGTACATATTAAATTAGCATTCCAGCACTTTTTTTAAGCATTGAAACGTATTTATAACTATTTATAATGGATTATTCATGGGAGTTATTGAAGTCTAATCTTCACCAAGAAATGTGAGTAACATTGCACATCCTCAGATAAACGGTGTTAGTTCAGTACATATACACGTAAATCTAACCAGTGTAAGAGCTGGCATAAAACATTACTGGGTGAAGATGAGGTAATCAGTAGACATCAAACTCAATCGATCAAATTAAATAAATACTATTGATATGATATCTGTTTAGAGTGGTTGCAATTCATAACAATTTTGTAACCATGCGTGTGGAACAAAGTAATAGAATCATATGATGTAGCATCATTTGGAATCTGGGTCTGACTTTTGTCTCCAGGCGCTAGGTCAGACAATTGGTCAGACATTGGTGCTCCCTACGGCCACTTACATGATTCTACTTAAAATGTTAAGAGAAAACATTTTTATTTCTAAAAACAAAAAGTCAGACACAGATTCCAAATGATGCTACATCATATGATTCCATTTGATTCAATACACGAAGCAATGGTTTCAAAACAGATGCCTACCATCTCCATAATGAATAGGCCAACCAAAAAATTGCGTAGTCATTTCGAGATTCCAATAGATAACTCTGACATTTTTTTATTTTCTCATGTGACAAAAGTGACAGTAAAACATTGTGAACCAGAAATCTTTAACATTAACACAGATATCGTCATTTGTCCAAATGATCAGTGACGAAAAATCTGCGTTGCTACTCCGATTTATGTTACGTCACTCCACAAGGAACTACACGGTCCATAAAATATGGTTCGTAACCAGTAATGTTTAATTATTGGCAACTTTCTCTTTCTTGAGTGAACTGAATGCTAATTTCCCGGTGTGTGTGTGATTTATTGTGGTAAATGAGGACGAGGGGTGTTTGTGGCAGCTCTCGTCAAATATGAGGTCTGGCCCATTATGACATTGTGTTGACATTGCTGTGTGAATAGCACACGGAAGCGTCAGGCCTCTCTCTCTGTTCCCACTCTCTTCCTATTATGCAAAACTGGTAACCTGGCAAAAAGGGCTGGACAGAAACTTATCACAAGGTCATTAAGTTTCTTATCGATAACAGTCCTCCCAAAATGCTCTTTAAAGGCAGGTCTACATGGTAAGTATTAGAGCATCGTGGGGCCATCAGAGATGATTTGACATCAGATTGGATGTCTGACCTTGTAAGCAACGTTGCTTGGAGCAATCTGAAACTGACTAAAACCACAACACAGCACTGACTATAAGAACGGCATAGGAAGACTGCATTTGAGCCATATTCAAATCAAATAGGACCGCCAATATACACTACATAACCAAAAGTACGTGGACCTGCTCGTCGAACATCTCATTTCAAAATCATGGGAATTAATATGGAGTTGATCCCCCCCTTTTCTGCTATAACAGCCTTCACTCTTCTGGGAAGGTTTTCCACTAGATGTTGGAACATTGCTGCGGGGACTTGCTTCCATTCAGCCACAAAAGCATTAGTGAGGTCGGGCACTAATGTTGGGCAATTAGGCCTGGCTCGCAGATGGCGTTCCAATTCATCCCAAAGGTGTTTGATGGGGTTGAAGTCAGGGCTCTGTGCAGGCCAGTGAAGTTCTTACACACCGATCTCGACAATCCATGGACCTCTGTATGGACCTCGTCCAGTTATGTGGTTTTGTGTGGCCTATCAATTCGCGGCTGAGCCGTTGTTGCTCCTAGACGTTTCCACTTCACAGTAACAGCACATACAGTTGACCAGGGCAGCTCTAGCAGAAATTTGACAAACGTACTTGTTGGAAAAGTGGCATCCTATGACGGTGTCACTTTGAAAGACCCTGAACTCTTCAGTAAGGCCATTCTATTGCCAATGTTTGTCTATGGAGATTGCATGGCAGTGCGCTCAATGTATGTATTATGTAAGGCGCTAACCATGTAGTTTAACATAGGGTATGTACTTACTATGGGACCTACATTATGACTTCCAAGTTTCTATGAGGTCAGATTATAGTCAGGCTTTCTGGACACAGCCTTGCTACATCATATTGGTGTACAATATTAGCCTCAGTCCCAGTCATGCTCTAATGTGTTAAAGGACCCTGATGACAGGCCAATTGTATCCCAACATTACGGCCATATCTGTCTGACCCAAAATAAAAGGGTTGAGTGATATGAACAGCACAAACCATGTTATTGTGGTAATCACACGATCGGTCGAGCAGATGCGACCGTTGGCGTTTGAAAGCAGTAAACTGTTAGGCCTGTTAGAAGCATAACGATTTAATTCCACTTAATGTGGAATGAGTCAATGGAGGCACTTTTTAGTCTACTCACAGAGTTCGAACACTGCTCAGGTTTTTATCTCTATTATGTTAACAGAGTCATCACCACAGCTCTGGTTTCTGTATGTGCTTTAATGTTTTTGCTTACTGCATGGTGTATGAATATCACTGTAGAAAACTATTTTGCTTTTTGGATTCCTGGTGTTTTCCAAGTAGTCTTGTTGTCAATACTGAGATGCTTAAGGGCAATTCCATGGTAACAGAATTTCACTTCAGTTTAACAAGCCATAAAACTCTGCACAGTCAATCATTTACACAGTAAATCAAATGAAAACATTTACTGGAAAAACTGTGCAGATGAAAAGTTTGTAAAGATTTCAGTGGAAATTGTTAAAAGTAGTCATTGTGCATAGAGTTCTATGGTTTGTTAAACATTGAAATCAATGGTTTTTGTTTGGTATAGATTTTATAATGAAAAATCTGAGTCTATGTAATTGCCCTTAAGCAGTGTTGGAATGTGAACATTTCCAACGCTAGGCTCATTGAACAGACCGCAGGTATGACATCAGTCAGCTTCCGCTTCAATAGCTAAAGAGTTCAAGACAACTCGGAACTTGGAAACTCAGAAATGTCCGACTTGGAAACTCATTGTAGAAAGATGAGCTCAGAGTTTCCCTCAAAATTATCAGATTCAACCAATAGGAAGCTATATGGAGAGAAAAAAATCTTTGCATATTTCAACTCGGAGGTTCCAAGTTGTCTTGAAAGCACCATGAGCATCAGGAGTATACAGACGTCATCCACCATGCCCAACCTGTCTGTCCAACGAGAGGAAATCATAGGATGCCTCCCTTCTGACTCCAAGTATGTGACATTTACATAAGGCTACTATTTTGCATCCACACACTGACTGTCTGCCAGTTCTACACAATGTTCTAACACTGAAACCAAACGTGTGTTTATTTGAGTAGTTCACATGCAACCAGAAGCATCACACAAAAACAAAAACGTACCATCTTGAAAACGTATGATATTTTAAGAGCAGTAGAGGGTGTTTACCATCCTAAAATGAAGTATGACCTTAATGCAGCCCATAACATACAGTCAGAGATACAGAGGAGAGACCATGATAGTACCCACAGAAAGGGGCTTATCTGCCTATGCAGGACTCAAGGCAGCCTGGCTAAGGCAAAGCAGCAAAGTAATCAACCACATACAGGATGGGTAGATAGCTGTGTAGGTTGTATACTAGGAGCAGCTGACACTATGCTTGAAGCAAATATACAGTACCTTCAAAAAGTATTCACACCCCTTGACTTTTTCCACATTTTGTTGTGTTACAGCCTGAATGTAAAATGGATGACATTTACATTTTTGTGTCACTAGCCTACACACCCCATAATGTTAAAGTGGAATTATGTTTTTAGAAATATTTACAAATGAATTACAAATGCAAAGCTGAAATGTCTTGAGTCAATAAGTATTCAATCCCTTTTGTTATGACAAGCCTAAATAAGTTCAGGAGTAAAAATGTGCCTAACAAGTCACATAATAAGTTGCATGAACTCACTCCGTCTGCAATAATAATGTTTACACAATTGTCTGTAACGTGAGACAAAAAATTTAATTAAATCTATTTTAAATTCAGGCTGTAACACAACAAAATGTGGAATAAGTCAAGGGGTATGATTAATTTCTGAAGGCACTGAAAGGGAATCGCAACTGAACCCACACACGTGGCAGAGGGACAGCTTATTCACACTCCATGATGGTCAGTGCTTCCCTATATTACATTTAGCAGCGATAGCCCACTAAATTGTTTCCACCACTGCAAAAAAATGAGGTAATGTTTTTTATATACAGTACCAGTCCAAAGTTTGGACCCACCAATTCATAAGGGTTTTTCTTTATTTTTACTATTTTCTACATTGTAGAATAATAGTGAAGACATCAAAACTATGAAATAACACATTTGGAATCATGTCATAATCAAAAATGTGTTAAACAAATCTAAAACTATTTTATATTTGAGATTCTACAAAGTAGCCACCTTTGGCCCTGATGACAGCTTTGCACACACTCTTGGCATTCTCTCAACCAGCTTCATGAGAAAGTAAACTGGAAATCATTTCAATTAACAGGTGTGCCTTGTTAAGTTCATTTGTGGAATTTCTTTCCTTCCTAATCCATTTGAGCCAATCAGTTGTGTTGTGACAAGGCATGGGTGGTATACAGAAGACAGCCCTATTTGGTAAAAGACCAAGTCCATATAATGGCACGAACAGCTCAAATAAGCAAAGAGAAATCAGAGTCCATCATTACTTTAAGACATGAAGGTCAGTCAATCCAGAAAATGTCAAGAACTTTAAAGTGTCTTCAAGTGTAGTCATAAAAACCATCAAGCGCTATGATGAAACTGGCTCTCATGAGGACCGCCACAGGAAAGGAAGACCCAGAGTCACCTCTGCTATGATGAAACTGGCTCTCATGAGGACCGCCACAGGAAAGTAAGACCCAGAGTTACAGTTGAAGTCGGGGAGGTTTACATACACCTTAGCCAAATACATTTAAAAACTCAGTTTTTCACAATTCCTGACATTTAATCAGAGTAAAAATTCCCTGTCTTAAGTCAGTTAGGATCACCACTTTATTTTAAGAATGTGAAATGTCAGAATAGTAGTAGAGAGAATGATTTATTTCAGCTTTTATTTCTTTCATCACATTCCCAGTGGGTCAGAAGTTTACATACACTCAATTTGTATTTGGTAGCGTTGCCTTTAAATTGTTTAACTTGGGTCAAACGTTTCGGGTAGCCTTCCACAAGCTTCCGACAATAAGTTGGGTGAATTTTGGCCTATTCCTCCTGACAGAGCTGGTGTAACTGAGTCAGGTTTGTAGGCCTCCTTGCTCACACACACTTTTTCTGTTCTGCCCACACATTTTCTATATACCTTGACTTTGTTGTCCTTAAGCCATTTTGCCACAACTTTGGAAGTATGCTTGGGGTCATTGTCCATTTGGAAGACACATTTGCGACCAAGCTTTAACCACTGATGTCTTGAGATGTTGCTTCAATATATCCACATAATTTTCCACCCTCATGATGCCATCTATTTTGTGAAGTATACCAGTCCTTCCTGCAGCAAAGCACCCTCACAACATGATGCTGCCACCCCCGTGCTTCACGGTTGGGATGGTATTCTTCGGCTTGCAAGCCTCCCCTCCCCCTTTTTCCTCCAAACATAACAATGGTCATTATGACCAAACAGTTCTATTTTTGTTTCATCAGACCAGAGGACATTTCTCCAAAAAGTACGATCTTTGTCCCCATGTGCATTTGCAAACCGTAGTCTGGCTTTTTTATGGTGGCTTTGGAGCAGTGGCTTCTTCCTTGCTGAGTGGCCTTTCAGGTTATGTCGATATAGGACTCATTTTACTGTGGATATAGATACATTTGTACCTGTTTCCTCCAGCATCTTCACAAGATCCTTTGCTGCACTTTTCGCACCACAGTATGTTCATCTCTAGGAGACAGAACGCGTCTCCTTCCTGAGCAGTATGACAGCTGCATGGTCCCATACTTGTGTACAGATGAACGTGGTATCTTCAGGTATTTGGAAATTGCTCCCAAGGATGAACCAGACTTGTGGAGGTCTACAATTTTTTTTCTGAGGTCTTAGCTGATTATTTGGATTTTCCCATGATGTCAAGCAAAGAGGCACTGCGTTTGAAAGTAGGACTTGAAATACATCCACAGGTACACCTCCAATTGACTCATATTATGTCAATTAGCCTATCAGAAGCTTCTAAAGCCATGACATCTTCTTCTCACCTAATACCTTTTTTGCACTATTGGTTAGAGCCTGTAAGTAAGCATTTCACTGTAAGGTCTACTACACCTGTTGTATTCGGCGCACGTGACAAATAAACTTTGATTTGATTATGGAATTTTCCAAACTGTTTAAAGGCACAGTCAACTTAGTGTACGTAAACTTCTAACCCACTGGAATTGTGATATAATTGAAATGTAAACAATTGTTGAAAAAATTACTTGTGTCATGCACAAAGTAGAGGTCCTAATCGACTTGCCAAAACTATAGTTTGTTAACAAGAAATTTGTGGAGAGGTTGAAAAACGAGTTTTAATGACTCCAACCTAAGTATGTAAACTTCCAACTTCAACTGTACCTCTGCTGCAGAATATATGTTCATTAGAGTTACCAGCCAGAAATTGCAGCCCAAATAAATGCTTCACGGAGATCAAGTAACAGACATCTCAGCATCAACTGTTCAGAGGAGAGTGCGTGAATCAGGCCTTCATGGTTGAATTGTTGCAAAGAAACCACTACTAAAGGACACCAATTAGAAAAAGAGACTTGCTTGGGGCAAGAAATACGAGCAATGGACATTAGACTGGTGGAAATCTGTCTTTTGGTCTGATGAGTCCAAATTTGAGATTTTTGGTTTCAACTGCCGTGTCTTTGTGAGACGCAGAGTAGGTGAACTGATGATCTCTGCATGTGTAGTTCCCACTGTGAAGTATGGAGGAGGTGGTGTGATGGTGGGGGATGCTTTGCTGGTGACACTGTCAGTGATTTATTTAGAATTCAAGGTACACTTAACTAGCCATGGCTACCACAGCATTCTTCAGCGATACACCATCGCATTTGGTTTGCGCTTAGTGGGACTATCATTTGTTTTTCAACAGGACAATGATCCAACACACCTCCAGGCTGTGTAAAGGCTATTTGACCAAGAAGGAGCGTGATGGAGTGCTGCATCAGGTGATCTGGCTTCCACAATCACCCGACCTCAACCCAATTGAGATGGTTTGGGATGAGTTGGACTGCAGAGTGAAGGAAAAGCAGCCAACAAGTGCTCAGCATATGTGGGAACTCCTTCAAGACTGTTGGAAAAGCATTCCAGGTGAAGCTGGTTGAGAGAATGCCAATAGTGTGCGAAGCTATCATCAAGGCAAAGTGTGGCTACTTTGAAGAATCGAATATGTATTTTAATTTGCTTAACATTTTTTTGGTTACTACATGATTCCATATGGGTTATTTCATAGATTTGTAGAAAATAGTACAAATAAAGAAAAACTCTTGAATGAGTAGGTGTGTCCAATCTTTTGACTGGTACTGTATTTCTGCGGAGACGCGCTTTTAAATGGATAGTCGTGGGCTCAATGACTGGAAGTCTATGGAAACAGCTAGCATTTCTTTGCACTAACGCTAGTAGCAATGCACTCCCCTTCGCTACACTTGCCACCACTACTGAAAAATTCATTTTTTTATTTTTTTATTTCACCTTTATTTAACCAGGTAGGCAAGTTGAGAACAAGTTCTCATTTACAATTCATTGGGAAAACACTGATGGTACAGCAATGCAGAAAATGTATACAAATTAAAATTCTACTGCATAGGGTATTAAGTGAGAATTGTACTGTTTTCTCAACCTGTTTTTTACGAGGACAAGTAAGAATTATGGGAAAAAGAACATTAAGACTTTTGCATTCTATAATTGTATTCTTTGTAAAAACACAAAATGTGAACAGGACAGGTGTGACTAGGTTATACAGTAGGTTCATATGAGGACTTATCACATTATTACCGTGTAAGGAACTCATGAAACGTGTTCAAAGTGTTGTTTCTGAGAACTTTCCATAGGACCTAACTGATGACTCAAAAGCAGAGCTTCTGGTTTCCTATTGAACGGTGAGAGACAGAAGAGTGGAAAACTAGTTTCACACATACCTTCGTTAGCAAGGTGTGGTCTTCTTCGACTGGGCACTCTTGAACGGCCAGAGCAAACTGCTCCAGAGTTACTATGGAAACAAACAAAAAATCAGTGAGGCTAAGCAAAAATATTACCCAGCTAGGCAGTGGGTCACTATTGTTCAGCCTCAATGCAGTGACAGTCACACAGAACAACATTTCATGGAAACATAATGAAATATTGGGTTCTCTTTTACTGTTCGTTGCTTTGTAATACAAAACAGGATACCATATGCTCATAATGAATTATAGTCAGTAGATAATGAATAAGAATGTGATGATCGACTAAATAAATCTTAACAATTTATGAACAATAAACACACTTAAGAAAGTGTTGAGGAAAACAAATTTTGCACCCACAAAAGTATCTGAATATGAATCTTGTGTAAATAACATAGAACTGAATCCCTGTTCAGAATCAATATATGTCGGTCGGCCAATTGTGGTGGGGAGACCTACAACTACAACAACAGTATTAGAGGACCATGCCATCTAGTCATAGTGATACTAGGTATAAGCACTAACCCACGTCAAGGCCATCATCATCACACTGGGTTATGTGCTACTGCACCACCAAGAGACAACTACTATGCAACTTCACTGCAATTGAGGAAACTTTTTTTCAAGTCCTGTCAAAGCTGTAGGGCAAAGGCATTATATTGCTAAGGAATGGAATATAACAACAAAACCCGTTCACTCTGAGGGTGCCTCTATGTATCAGTCAGCCTCCAGACCGCTCTTAGCTTTCAAACATCAGACACCTTTGTGCTCTTTAGTACCTTGCGGCTGGTTAAGGTTGTAAGACTGCTTGTGTGTGTGTGTGCCGATGTGTGTGCCGATGTGTGTGCCTGTCAGTTTGTGTGTGCCTGGGAGTTTGTGTTTGCTTGTGTGTGTGTGTGTGTGTGTGTGTGTGTGCCTGTGAGTTTGTGCGTGCATGTGAGTTTGTGTGTGTGTTCCTATGAGTTTGTGTGTGTGTGTGTGTGTGTGTGTGTGTGCACCTGTGTATGTGCGTGTGTGTGTGTGTATGCTTGTGTGTGTGTGTGTGTGCGCCTGTATGTGTGTGTGTGTGTGTGTGTATGCTTGTGTGTGTGTGTGTGTGTGTATGCTTGTGTGTGTGCGCCTGTGTGTGTGTATGCTTGTGTGTGTGTGTGTGTGTGTGTGTGTGCGTGCGCCTGTGTGTGCGTGTGTGTGTGTGTGCGCCTGTGTGTGTGCGTGTGTGGGATGAAAGTGAGAGAAGGGAAAGGTTATGGTCTTTAAGAGACAGTGGTGTCTTTACATAGTCCCACTGGTTCAAAACACAAACCCCTACACTTATGCACACAGTTTTAGTACACAAAAACAGATTCTGCTATCTTACTTTTCAATACGTAATGACCACTATATTCGCTCATCTACTTAACGCCTAGGAGAGTTACAAAAATGCACATATGATTCAGATAATCAAATCAAATCGTATTTGTTACATACACATGTTTAGCAGATGTTATTGCCGGTGTAGCGAAATGCTTGTGTTTCTAGCTTCCACAGTGCGGTAATATCTAAACTAATCAACTAGTCTCGATGCACAGATGAATCATATGCTAATGCTAGGCCGGAAGAAAAAGCCTGCACAGTGCACACCCTGTAACTCTCCAGGACCAGGGTAGGCTGTAGTCTACCCACCTGTAACTCTCCAGGACCAGGGTAGGCTGTAGTCTACCCACCTGTAACTCTCCAGGACCAGGGTAGGCTGTAGTCTACCCACCTGTAACTCTCCAATACCAGGGTAGGCTGTAGTCTACCCACCTGTAACTCTCCAATACCAGGGTAGGCTGTAGTCTACCCACCTGTAACTCTCCAGGACCAGGGTAGGCTGTAGTCTACCCACCTGTAACTCTCCACGACCAGGGTAGGCTGTAGTCTACCCACCTCTGTGTATGTGTGCTAAGGCCAGGCTGGTCACATGATGAAGACAGGAGTTCCAGGCATCAAAAAACTCCTCTCTTTTCTTCTCTACCTGCAGGAGACAATGGACAGAGCAATATAAGGCTTCATTAAGAGTTGATAAAGTCTTGATCAAACCTTTCCAAAACCAACTGTGAATCAATTTAGACCTAGCTGTATCAACATCAAACAGACGTTTGACAAACTGGTGCTAAAATAGTAAATTCATGCTTTCAACATTTCTGTTGTTGGACTTCTCTTATTGTAGTCCATGCCTTTAGATGAGATGGACTGACCTTGTTGTAGAGTCTGGTTGCTAGGCTGCGCTGTAGAACCCTCTCCCTATAGGACACTGCTTTCAGCAGGAAACTCAGGTCCCCCACCGTATCTACATTGAACCCAAGGAAACTACCGAAGATGGACATGAACAACATTATCAACCTGAACAAATTCTATCATTGCACAATTCTATAGACATGAGGAAAGTGGGCAGTTAGTGTACTATTTTAGTGTACTAAAGCACTCACACACACACACACACTTCCATAAGTGGGTACAAGCAAGACTATTCTCTCATGAAGGACTTTTTTAGATAAATTGTTTTCATTGTACAGTATGTTCAAGTAAATAGGCAGAATAAACAGCATTGGACAAATAACAACTGCATCGTCAGTACACGTCCAACACATTTTCACATGATGTTCAGTAAAAACAAAGCAAATAACAAATGAGAAAATAAACCCTAAATGAAACCCACCCCATCCACCCACCCAAGTGACCTGTTCGATTTAACTCCTTAAAGCAAGAGCCCTTTCACTTTCAGCAGGGTTTGACCACATTGTTAAGGTTCTTTCATTAACGACTTCTAATAACTTTCAAGATGGTCTCATAACCAGCCAAGCACAGGGATTGTGTAAAAGTTGTACACACTAAACGGACATGACACCTAGACATCTCACCAGATAGTGGAAAACCACACTACCATAGTAGCAGTGTGTAAAATGAAAGGGGGACTCTATTCTGGGAAACAGTAGCATCTTAAAAGAACATATATCTTAATGTTCCACTTCACAATAAGATGAATGAGTTCGTGTGATAGCTTGTGAGAAAAGAGATGTGGTTTCCCCTACTAGGAAATATGAGAATATACAAATAAATATGAGAATACATGTGAATAAATGATGTATTTGAGAGGAGTTGAGAGTGTGGACAAATGTCTGGGCTTTTCTGTTGTATAGAAGACTCAGCATTATATTTTGAATGCTAAATTCTAGAGGTTTATTGGTGTTTAGTGAGTCTAAAACTGTCCCCATAAGCAATAAATAGCTCACGTGAATGTACTTATTTGACACACAAAGAATAGAAGACAGTGGCATAAAAAGCAGTGTACTGTATACATTTTGAACCCATTTCCTAAAGTGTAGCTAATAAAAATAAAATAAAAATGGTTTTGTCACATACACCTGATAGGTACAGTGAAATGTGTTGTTTTATAGGGTCAGCCATAGTAGTACAGCGTCCCTGGAGAAAATGAGGGTTAAGTTCCTTGCTCAAGTGCAAATCGATAGATTTTTCACCTTGTCAGCTTGGGTATTTGAACCTGCGACCTTTCATTTACTGGCCCAATGCTTTAACCTCTAGGATACCTGCCACCTTCAATATATGACCCTCTAACGATCTTGTGGCGTTGAGTGGCGTTCACTGACCTGGTTCTGAGCCTGTCAGACACTGAGCTCGTCCAGGTTTTGATGAGTCCGCCCACCACACTGTTTCCCAGCTGCCTGGTGAACTGGGTCATGAGCTCCTTTACCACCACCTGGGACAGGTCAGAGGTCAAAAGTTGAGTGCTTGAATGCTGAGTTGCCAAACATGCAAACCTCTGTTGTACTAGTACAGTTACATGTATTTAAGAATGGGGACAATGGTGGATGATCAGGATTTATATTGGATAAATGTATAGATATGCTGCATGTCAACATTCATTGTGAAAAACAAGGCTGGGGGAAGCTAAACTGAACTGAAGCGGTCTATAGCTAGCACCAAGACATATTTTAACCGCTCATACAGTAGCATAACTAGTCTTTCAATGTAGAGCTGGATGATTAATTGCCATCTCATGATAGGTGAAACACTTGCAATGTCATAAATGGGCAAATCCACTTTTGGAACTGTAAAAGAGAGACCCTATACAATCTGGAACACCCTTCATGTTTAAATTTGGGTAAAATGTCAGTTTGGGTCAGCTGTGGTCTTCTTCATGCTTTCAGGTCAGTAGTAAACTGATTAAATGTGGTTGGGGACTGTCATCTTCATTAGGGGTGCAGTTTGGATACTGTTAGTGGAGGGTTGAGTTGAGTTCAGCTGGCATAGCCTCCTCTCTCCTTGTGACTGCAGTCCAGACAGATAGACACCTTAGTTCCCATAAATATTTAATTATGTTTGACTTTGCACTGTGTTTGACTTCAAGTTCCCACTCCGATCCTTCCCACTGCAATTTTTCATACTTCACTTTGCACTACATGTCCTATACATCTTACCTTTGATATATATGAAGCAAAATAAAATAGTGACTATACTGTACAACAATATCGAAATGATAAGAACATATAATTGCACAACAGTTGGTCTGACACAAAACCACCTTCATGTTCAGTCACACCCTTGTAAATACATTCTGTCAACCAAATTAACCACCTGTCTACAGAAATATCATTCTCCATAATTAAATCAAACTGGGACAATGATTTCACTATCCACTTGATGGTTTATGAATATTTCCCAGGGTCTGCGAATAATTTTAGTTTATGATGAGCTATTCTGATTTCTGAGTCTCCCTCAACAGCACTGTATCTGAATGGTGACCTTGTTCCTATTATCTCAGAGTTCAGAGAGTCGTGTGTGTGTGTGTGTGTGTGTGTGTGTAGTACACTCATCACTTGCTTTGTAGTTCCACTCTACACTCGCAAACAAGGAGAAATCGCCCTCATCCCCAATAAGCCAAAAATAATAATATCCAATTGTGTGATAACACATACTAATGAAATTCTCTCAAAGCACAATTCCTTTATCAAGTTGCAGGGGCTTCACTCTAGAAAATGTCAGTATATAGTTTTTGCCAAAACTAAGGTTCAACTGACTGTTTTGAGAAATAAAGGCAGACTCTGTGAGCTCTATCAACTTATCTGTCTAGGAGCCATGGTTAGTATACAGTAAATGTGAAAATCACATTACCAGTTTAAAACATTTCACATCAAAAGTGTGATGAACAGCAAAACAACATAAGTACTTATAGTTTTAGAGAAGGTGTGAGTAAAATATTGAAGAGGACTTTGCCCTCTTTGGTTCTTTTACCTGTAACATGACGACGTTGTCCCCTTCAAATGTGACAAAGACATCAGAGTCACACTTCAGAGCAGGGATTCGGTTCTCCATCATAAAACCCTAACAAAGGTCAGAACCCAGAGAAACACGTCATCCACTGATATAAAGACACACTTAATTTATATACAGTTGTAATGGGTTTCACATTCACATGTCCAATTCATGTACGTAAATAAAATTCAATTAGTGGTCAACAACCCTGGTCCTAAAATGCCACAGATTATGTAAGCTTCCATTCCACTAGCACTAGAACACCCAATTCCACAAATCATGGTACAGGGACCAGCAAGATTGTCAACTAATATGTCGACCAATGAAATAATAGATCAACACTAGTTGGTCATTTCACATGAAGAAAAAGTGTGTGACTTGCTTCAGCTCTTTGAAAGTATTTTCTGGTAGTGGAAGAAGTTTAAAATGTATTACTGAAGTGAAGTGGTGAAATATTGTCAAAGTTAAATATATTAAAATATCTGGTCGGATTACTTCGACAAACTACTATATCAACAGTACTAATTTGGAGTGTAAGATTACTGCACTTTTATTCACATTCTTACGAGAAAACCACAGTATATGACAACTGTAATAATTACTCATAAGGAATTAGAAAAGTTTTGGGCTATTATTGGGGAGAGAAATAGGATGGTGCCTTTAGTGGAAGAAGTTTAGACTCTTTTTTTGTTGCTATAGTAACCTCCCTTCAACGATACATTTATTTCATAACCAAATTATAAAGCTGTTGAAAAGAAAGTTATGACTGGATGGATCGCTCAATAAATAGGATGTATAAATACATGGATAGATACATAAAGTAAGGACACAGAATTAAAGACCTAATGGATGGAGGAATGATGGGATAAATGCAAAGATAAAGGAAGTTATGGAATATGGATGAATGGACATTTTCAGTATAATGAGAGTTGTGAATGTGTTGTGCAAGTCAGTGTGTCTTGCTTTACACCACACAAAGAATGTTTGAAATCAAAACAAAGGCGTCTCCAATCCTACTTCCGTGTCCTAGTCAAGGAATTGTAGAAAATTCCTTGGTTCTAGAGGGTGGTGAGCACAGAATTGCACATCAGCGCCACCAGCTGGATGAGGGTTTAGCACTGTGCAAGGCAGCCTACAGACAAGTACTAAAGGTAAACGATAACTACATGTAGACAAACAGTGGTAGGTTAGTTCAGTGGGTCGGGGTGAGCTGTGTGGCATAGTAAGTCTTATGTGCTCCCCCATTGTTCAATTTACAAGTTCTGAAAAGTTCCATGGCAGTTAATTCAACAGTGTGAAGTTAGTAACAACATCACCTCATTTAGCTAAAACAGCAGTACCTCTTGATTGGTAGTAGATAATTCTGTTCTGATTTAAATAGCAGAGAAGTAGACCGAGATGTCATACCCATCTCTTTAGACAACTTAAAGGGTAAGTTGTTTGTAGAAGTTGAGACAAAAAGTAGTTGATGACGTTACTAAAAAAGCTATCATGTTTTATTAGTAGAAGATTATTCTGTTCTGATTCCAGATTTGAATAGCAGAGAAATAGACCAAGATGTCTAAGTTGTCTAAAGTGCTGGGAAGGTGGTAAAAAATTCAGTTGTTTGTACAAATTTGGATATTTGGTTTGCTTATGCAGTTACTAAAACAGCTGTAACATTTGATCGGTAGGAGACATTTTGTTCCTACTTCAGACTTGAATAACAGAGAAGTAGACGAAAATGTCTTACCCTCCAACATTTTGTCTAACTTGTTGGGAAAGTGGTAAAAATGTCAGTTGTTTATAAAATGTTAGAGGAAATGTTAATGATGAGGTTACTTAAAGAGCTGTAACGTTTGATCGGTACCAGATCATTCAGTTCTGATTTCAGATTTGAACAGCAGAGAAGTAGAGGAAGATTTCACATGCTCTAATTGTTTGTCTAAGTTGTTGGGAAAGTGGTCAAAGTAGCTGATTTGTATCAAAAGTGACATTGTTTATAGTGAATAGAATAGAATGTTGGGAGTGGTGATGTCACAATGGGACCTTAAAAATGCTGAGGAAATCCCATGAAAGTGGATGGATGACAACAAAAAAAAAGGACAAAGTGTAAAAAATATCAGAAATCATTCTTACAATATCTAAAGAATATTATGACTTGAGAAATGGAGACTCAAAGATGTTAATTGTTTCATAAATAATAATAAAAAAACATTTCAAAACAGCTTCACTTTTGAAAGCAGTGAAATAAACAGGTAAAAGTCAGACAGTGTCAGTACAAAATGCGGTCTGTGTAGGATCAGACACTCAAGAGATGCGAGCACTCCCACATGACAAGGCGCAGCGTTGTGGTTTCCCAAGTTGCCCTTAGATCACCTCAACGAGAAACACTCAAACCTATTCATCACAGCATTAGGGACTTATTACAATGAAACTATCCCCTACAACAGCAGTATTGAATCAACTGAAAGAGTAGACAGAAATGACCTCCAAGAACCCTCTGCACTCTACATGGACATGGTCACAGTCGCATCCAAAAACAAGATCCAGAACTAGACAATGGATCTGGGTCTTTAAATTAAAGAAACATGGTTAGCAGATGACTGGGGAGTAGTGGTATTTAAATAGGATTGGAATAATGTGCGTCACATACACATGTACAGTGGGGGAAAAAAGTATTTAGTCAGCCACCAATTGTGCAAGTTCTCCCACTTAAAAAGATGACAGAGGCCTGTAATTTTCATCATAGGTACACTTCAACTATGACAGACAAAATGAGAAAAAAAATCCAGAAAATCACATTGTAGGATTTTTAATGAATTTATTTGCACATTATGGTGGAAAATAAGTATTTGGTCAATAACAAAAGTTTATCTCAATACTTTGTTATATACCCTTTGTTGGCAATGACAGAGGTCAAATGTTTTCTGTAAGTTTTCACACACTGTTGCTGGTATTTTGGCCCATTCCCCCATGCAGATCTCCTCTAGAGCAGTGATGTTTTGGGGCTGTTGCTGGGCAACACAGACTTTCTATTCCTTCCAAAGATTTTCTATGGGGTTGAGATCTGGAGACTGGCTAGGCCACTCCAGGACCTTGAAATGCTTCTTACGAAGCCACTCCTTCGTTGCCCGGGCGGTGTGTTTGGGATCATTGTCATGCTGAAAGACCCAGCCACGTTTCATCTTCAATGCCCTTGCTGATGGAAGGAGGTTTTCACTCAAAATCTCACGATACATGGCCCCATTCATTCCTTCCTTTACACGGATCAGTCGTCCTGGTCCCTTTGCAGAAAAACAGACCCAAAGCATGATGTTTCCACCCCCATGCTTCACAGTAGGTATGGTGTTCTTTGGATGCAACTCAGCATTCTTTGTCTTCCAAACACGACGAGTAGAGTTCTTACCAAAAAGTTATATTTTGGTTTCATCTGACCATATGACATTCTCCCAATCTTCTTCTGGATCATCCAAATGCTCTCTAGCAAACTTCAGATGGGCCTTGACATGTACTGGCTTAAGCAGGGGGACACGTCTGGCACTGCAGGATTTGAGTCCCTGGCGGCGTAGTGTGTTACTGATGGTAGGCTTTGTTACTTTGGTCCCAGCTCTCTGCAGGTCATTCACTAGGTCCCCACGTGTGGTTCTGGGATTTTTGCTCACCGTTCTTGTGATCATTTTGACCCCACAGGGTGAGATCTTGCGTGGAGCCCCAGATCGAGGAGGATTATCAGTGGTCTTGTAGGTCTTCCATTTCCTAATAATTGCTCCCACAGTTGATTTCTTCAAACCAAGCTGCTTACCTATTGCAGATTCAGTCTTCCCAGCCTGGTGCAGGTCTACAATTTTGTTTCTGGTGTCCTTTGACAGCTCTTTGGTCTTGGCCATAGTGGAGTTTGGAGTGTGACTGTTTGAGGTTGTGGACAGGTGTCTTTTATACTGATAACAAGTTCAAACAGGTGCCATTAATACAGGTAACGAGTGGAGGACAGTGGAGCCTCTTAAAGAAGAAGTTACAGGTCTGTGAGAGCCAGAAATCTTGCTTGTTTGTAGGTGACCAAATACTTATTTTCCACCATAACTTGCAAATAAATTCATTAAAAAGCCTACAATGTGATTTTCTGGATTTTTCTCATTTTGTCTGTCATAGTTGAAGTGTACCTTTGATGAAAATTACAGGCCTCTCTCATCTTTTTAAGTGGGAGAACTTGCACAATTGGTGGCTGACTAAATACTTTTTGCCCCACTATATGCACGCAGGCATGCACACCCACACACACAAGCAGGCATGCACACCCACACACACAAGCAAACGTGCACACACACACCATGCCCCCGGTGCACTCGCGGCACTCTTGAAGGCAGGCGAGGTTCTCCCAGGTACTATAGGCTTTGAGTCCAGCAACCAGAGCCTGGAGAGAACTATTGTTTTGCAGAACCTCCCCTTTGCACAGAGCATGGTCCATCGTACATGCTGCAAACCTGAAACACACACACACACACAAAATGGACACATTACATAAGACATTAGAACACATTCCTAGTATGATGTTCTATAATTATAATACCATATAATTGTGAGGGGCATACCTTCAAAAGAAAAAGGAGAGAATATGTACAGACAAAACACTAACAGACAGAACACTGACACTACAATGCATCATCATAGTGACAAGACTATCATTTACTGGCATTAGATACACCTGCTCTTTTCACCACTATGTCAGTTAACATCAAACCCATCAGCATGTGGGGGAAATAACACTGTTTAAGAGTAGTGTCTCTCTTTATATATCCCAGCGTAGGGCCATGAGAGTAGAGGCAGTTTCAAGTGGTGTTTGACTACAGTTCTCTCTGATATTGACGTGTGTAGAGCAAAAAAACCTGAAGCCCATAAGCCGAAACACATAGGTTTTACTTTTTGCCATAAAGAAGCAGTTTTATTTACTCATTCCATTGTCAAGCAAGGTAGCGGCAGCGATCCCTTCCCTTTACACTATAGAGGAAGTGCTAACATTACCTGGTGGTGAAGGTGAGAGCCAGAGCTGCAGCCAGGTGAGGCATCAGTCTGAGGTACTGGGTCTGGTGCTCAATGATCTTCACCTCCTGCTGGTCCTTAGGCCCAAACTGACGCCGACTGGAGGGAGAGAGAGAGAGGAGGGAAAGAGAGAGAGGAGGGAAAGAGAGGAGGGTGAGAGAGAGAGGAGGGAAAGAGAGAGGAGGGAAAGAGAGGGAGGAAAATGTGTGTGCGAACGGGAGAGAGTAGAGCGTGAAATAGACTCACATTTTGTGTGTATGTGTATGCTTGCGTGTGTGTGTGTGTGCGCACATTTGTTGTACTGTGAATATGTACAGTGCCTTCAGAAAGTATTTATAACACATTGAAATATTCCACATTTAGTTGTGTTACAGCCTGAATTCAAAATTGATTTAATAGTTTTTTTTTCTCACCCATCTACACACAATACATACATAACAATACCCCATAATGACAAAGTGAAAACACGTTTTTAGAAATGTTTGCAAATGTATTGAAAACGCAGAAATATCAAATGTACATAAGTATTCACACTCCTGAAACACCTTTGGCAGCGATTACAACTAAGTCTCTAAGACCTTTCCACACCTGGATTGTGCAACATTTGCCCATTATTCTTTTCAAAATTCTTCAAGTGTTGTCAAATTGATTGATGATCATTGCTCGACAACCTTTTTCAGGTCTTGTCATAGATTTTCAAGTAGATGTAAGTCAAAACTGTAACATAGTCACTCAGGAACATTCACGGTCTTCTTGGTAAGCAACTCCAGTGTAGATTTGGCCTTGTGTTTTAGGTTATTGACATGATGAATTTAGGTTGTGTTTTAGGTTATTGACCTGTTTATGAAACAGGCTTGCCGCTATGAATTTCTATTTCTTTTATACCCTGAAAAACTCCCCAGTCCTTAACAATTACAAGCATACCCATAACATGATGCAGCCACCACTATGCTTGAACATATGTAGAGCGAGGAAAGGGGGATACCTAGTCAGTTGTACAACTGAATGCCTCTCTGAATCAGAGAGGTGCGGGGGAGGCTGCCTTAAATCGACATCCACGTCTTCAGTGCCCGGGGAACAGTGGGTTAACTGCCTTGCTTAGGGGCACAACGGCAGAGTTGTTCAGTATTACTTTAGTGCCTTGTTGCAAACAGGATGCATGTTTTGGAATATTTTTATTCTGTGCAGGCTTCCTTCTTTTCACTCTGTCAGTTAGGTTAGTATTGTGGAGTAACTACAATGTTATTGAACCATCCTCTGTTTTCTCCTACCACAGCTATTAAAAACCTCTACAGGATTGGTGTCCCTAAACCCAGACGGTTGTTGCTCAATACGTGATAATGTGACTAGAAAACGTTGTATACAACAGCCAACTTTCCACGACATAGACATGTCTTATATGGGCAGAAAGCTACATTTGTGTTAATCTAACTGCAGTGTCCAATTTACAGTAGCTATTACAGAAAACAAATAACATGCTATTGTTTGAGGATAGTGCACAACAACAAAACACTTTTATCACGGCAACTGGTTTGATACATTCAGTAATCTTGCTCTGATTTCTCATCTTGAGGGTCCCAGAGATAAAATGTAACATAGTTTTGTTTGATCAAATACATTTCTTATTTCAAATGTAGGAACTGGGGTCTACAGTTTGACCCCACTGCTGTCTTTGGCTCCACACCCACCCGGCCATCTTGATGTGTGAAAGTTAGTGTATTTTCCAGAGGGAAGCTAATGATTCATCATGTATAACATTCCTGGGAGTGTGTAAACTTAAATGTTTATTTACCATAGCATTTTTGTATATTTTCTATAGTTATATACTTCAAATGTATAAATATACCAATTCGGCACATTAGGGCAAACTCCTGGCAGACTTGATGTAATTATTCACTGGATCAGTCTATAACTTTGCACAAACTGCTGCCATCTTGTGGACAAAATCTAAATTACACCTAGAGTTCTCTCTCAATGTATGGCCTTTCTCTTGCATTTCAAAGATGGAACAAAAAAAAATGAAAACACATATTTTTTGATTGTATTATCTTTTACCAGATCTAATCTCCTACATTAATTTCACATTTCCACAAACTTCAAAGTGTTTCCTGAGCTACAGGCAGTTAGATTTGGGAATGTAATTTTAGGCATAAATTGAAAAAAAAACTGCCAGATCCTTAAGAGGTTTTAAATTCTGTAACTTCTTTAAAGTCATCATTGGCCTCCCTGAGCAATTTCCTTCTTCTCCGGCAACTGAGTTAGGCAGGACGCCTGCATCTTTGTAGTGATTGGGTGTATTGATACACCATCCTAAGTGTAAACACTAACATCACCATGCTCAAAGTGTGTATAAGGTAGTAAACACTTGTGTATAAGGTGATAGTTTTGGAATTGTTAGCTAGATTACTCGTTGGTTATTACTGCATTGTCGGAACTAGAAGCACAAGCATTTCGCTACACTCGCGTTAACATCTGCTAACCATGTGTATGTGACAAATAAAATTTGATTTGATTTATTCAATTTCTGCTTTTTTTACCCTTCTACCAATAGGTGCCCTTCTTTGCAAGGCATTGTAAAACCTCCCTGGTCTTTGTGGGTGAATCTGTGTTTTAAATTCATTGCATGACTGAGGGACATTACATATCTTGACTCAAGAAATGTCAGCTTTTCATTTTTAATTAATTGGAAACATTTTAATAAAACATTACTTCACTTTGACAATATGGAGTATTGTGTGTAGGCCAGGGATCTAAAATCTAAATGTAATCCATTTCAAATTCAAGCTGTAACACAACAAAACGTGGAAAAAGTCAAATCGGTGTGAATACTTTCTGAAGGCACTGTATGTGCTGATGTGGTGGAACATTAGTTTTGTGGAGTGTATGTTGAGTGTTGAGATGTGGTCACCGTCACACACATGCCTTGTTGTGCACCTGTTGCTCTGGAAGCATTACAAAGTTTATCTCTGAGTATATCTGCACAGGTGTCTCAGTGGGGAGAGTGGGGGAGGGTGGGGGGCAGATGAAGGCGATGGATGATGGTATAGACTGGTTTAGTGGGTACAAGTGAGTTTCAAAGAGATTGCAGGGAAAATGTAGATGCTGCAGTCTCGAAGGGATGGCACTGTTATCATCCCTACTCTGATTTCTAGACTGAGGAGCAAAATATACTAACCGAGATACTGTAAAGTTAATGTAATGTGACACTCCAATATACTTCAGCTGTATGGTTTAAGTTGTACACTAACTGTGTGATTGACAGTCCCATGTTACTAAATAATGTGTTAACCAGAAAGATCACACGGATGTTTCTACTATGTCAAGGTTTGTCCCCTGCCAGACCACAGAAGAGCACACACCTGGGTGTTTACACAGAGGGGAAGTCCTCACAGATGATGATCCCACAACCTCTCCTCAATGTATAGTAGACTCAACTCTGAAAACAAAGCTAACAGTGGTTACACAATGTACTGTTAAAACACAGCTAACCCCAATTGTACGGGGATAGCTGTGTTCTCTTTAATGCTAGTCACTGACAACACGACCATCATTATTCTCACTACCAAGACCACTAGCCCCACTTCAAGTTCCTAAAGGTTTTACTATGCGTGTTGGTGGTGCATTGGAGGGTTTAGTGGGGGGGGGGGGGGGGGGGGGGACAGGACGTGTGTCACAAAACAGGAAACGTGTCCTCCATGTGCAGTAGTCTGCATCAGTATTGTGATTACCTCCCTCCCCCTTTCTATCTCTCTCTGTGTGGGGGTGATTTGGGGTGATTTTTGGGGATGCCAACCACAGAGAAAACCCTCCCCTTTCCGCCAACCCACGCTCTCGCCCCCACATTGGAAACTTTAGCAGAACACACGCAACCCACACATGAGGATGCACAAAAACAGATATGGAAAAACAAGAGACTCCCTCAATAGGGCTGTCAAAAGAATGTGTGTTCTCAGAGGTAAACTAAATAATGCTCAATATCTATTGCTGTTTTCTTCCCATATTGAGCCGTTTGTTCTTTTGTTGATATTCAGAAGCATTTTAAACATAATAGGATTTGAATGGAGTTGAGTCAGCTCTGAATGGAAAAAATAACCATCTACATCATTTATTACATTGATTATGGGATGAGTTGGTGTGGAGCTAGTCTCGTGTTGCTATACCTCCAAAATCACGTCTTTGTCACGCCTCACTTGAAGGTCTGGAGAATTTCATACTGCAAAAACTGTTTGAATGGTCCACTTGCACCCAGATTTTGTTTGGATGTTACATTTCAAGAACCCTCCCCCCACACTCCCGTAGAAGGGCTGCTGTGTGTTATGTGTGCCACTGTTTTCCGTCCAGGTAGGACACATTTTGTAGAAAAGTTGGTTTCAAGTGCTCGTTTTCAAGTCATCAAGTGTGGCCGACAGTCTGCAATTTATATTTATTGAAATTGAGAGTGAATTATGCTTGTAAAGTCAAAGGTCACAACACGTTCTACACCGCTCTGGTGGCAAACACTTTTTGGCTCGTCTCCATTCATCCACTCTTTGCTACAACCAATAAATACCGAAAGGCACCCAAAAAAAACGAAGGAAGTGGGAGAACCTATTCAAGTAAGTAAATCAAAAAAAAATATGTAATGTAAAAAAGCAAAGTATTATTAACTAGCTAGCTGGCTATAGTATGCCACTTTGTAGGCTAACTCAGCTGAGCTGCTATTAAGGTAGCTAATTGACTTTACATACTGTTTAGCTAAGTTAATTAATTGTCATCAGCTAGCTAACTTCCTTTTAGCTAGCTATCTTGATGTAATCATTGTAAATTAAAAACACAGTCTCCAAATCCATTTGTAGATAACAGCCATGGAAGAGGGTGACATTGCAGCTCCAGCTGTCAGTAAAGGTAGAGTGTAGGCATTGATCAGTTCAGTGAAGTATGGAATGGGAGAGTTCTGATAGCGGCCTGTGTGTGTCATGGGAGTGTTCGGTTTGCTGCAGTTGCGGGTTGCCTGTCCAGTATTCTGCTGTCTCTAAAGTGTCTGTTTCTGTGTTGTATGCTCAAATTAACATTTCCTTTTTGTCTAGTTGTAAGATCTCCCATGTGTTTTATTTGATTGGTGGGTGGGGACAGGACGTGTGTCACAAAACAGGAAATGTGTCCTCCATGTGCAGTAGTCTGCATCGGTATTGTGATTACCTCCCTCTTTCTATCTCTCTCTGTGTGGGGGTGATTTGGGGTGATTTTTGGGGATGCCAACCACAGAGAAAACCCTCCCCTTTCCGCCAACCCACGCTCTCGCCCCCACATTGGAAACTTTAGCAGAACACACGCAACCCACACGTGAGGATGCACAAAAACAGATATGGAAAAACAAGAGACTCCCTCAATAGGGCTGTCAAAAGAATGTGTGTTCTCAGAGGTAAACTAAATAATGCTCAATATCTATTGCTGTTTTCTTCCCATATTGAGCCGTTTGTTCTTTTGTTGATATTCAGAAGCATTTTAAACATAATAGGATTTGAATGGAGTTGAGTCAGCTCTGAATGGAAAAAATAACCATCTACGTCGTTGTCAGGCCTCACTTGGAGGTCTGGAGAATTTCATACTGCAAAAACTGTTTGAATGGTCCACTTGCACCCAGATTTTGATTGGATGTTACATTTCAAGAACCCTCCCCCCACACTCCCGTAGAAGGGCTGCTGTGTGTTATGTGTGCCACTGTTTTCCGTCCAGGTAGGACACATTTTGAATAAAAGTAGGTTTCAAGTGCTCGTTTTCAAGTCATCAAGTGTGGCCGACAGTCTGCGATTTATATTTACTGAAGGTGAATTACGCTAGTAAAGTCAAACGTCACAACACATTCTACACCGCTCTGGTGACAAACACTCGAAAGTGTCTGTTTCTGTGTTGTATGCTCAAATTAACATTTCCTTTTTGTCTAGTTGTAAGATCTCCCATGTGTTTTATTTGATTGTTACTCTTCTACAGAATATCAACTATATGAATCCATTGTGCAGCTTATCATATGGCATGCATCGCCAATGCAGCCATAGGCCTACAATATGATGGCATTACTGGCTTTATGGGAATCTGTCATCTGAAGCAGAGAATAGCTAAACTCACACATTTACATGTTGAGCTAGCTATATGTTCTCAATTTAAAATGATACCAGTAGACAATGTATATGAGGTAAACAATATACCAGATTTTGTAGATTCCTTTTAAAGTGCTAACATATAATTTTTGGGGGGCAATTAGGCTACAGGAAATGAACATTACAGGTAACATATGAGGCTAATTTTATTTCACTTATGTTGCTCCTACAGCACTAATCTGGTGAGCACCTTTGGAGCTCCACCCAAGCGTGTGGGTGATTTTTGGGGATGCCAATTACAGAGAAAACCCTCCCCTTTCCCCCCACCCACGTTCTCGCCCTCACATTGGAAACTTTAGCAGAACACACGCAACCCACACATGAGGATGCACAAAAAACAACAACAGATACGGAAAAACAAGAGACTCCCTCAATAGGGCTGTCAAAATAATGTGTGTTTTCTGAGGTAAACAAAATAATGCTTATATCAATTGTTTTCTTTCTATATTGAGCTGTTTGTTATTTTGTTGACATTCAGAAGCATTTTACACATAATAGGAATTGAATGGAGTTGGGTCAGCTCTGAATGGAAAAAATAACCATCTACAGTGCATTCAGAAAGTATTCAGACTCCTTGACTTTTTCCACATTTTGTTACGTTACAGCCTTATTCTAAAATTGATTAAATAGTTTCACCCCCTCATCAATCTACACACAATAACCCATAATGACAAAGCAAAAACAGGTTGAGAAACTTATGCAAATGGATAAAAAAAAGGAAATAATCACATTTTCATAAGTATTCAGACCCTTTACTCAGTAATTTGTTGAAGCACCTTTGGCAGCAATTACAGCCTTAAGTCTTCTTGGGTTTGACGCTGGCACACCTGTTTTTGGGGAGTTTCTCCCATTCTTCTCTGCAGATCCTCTCAAGCTCTGTCAGGCTGGATATTTCAGGTCTCTCCAGAGTTGTTCAATCGGATTCAAGTCCGGGCTCTAGCTGGGCCACTCAAGGACATTCAGAGACTTGTCCCGAAGCCACTGCTGGGTTGTCTTGGATGTGTGCTTAGGGTCGTTGTCCTGTTGGAAGGTGAACCTTCGCCCCAGTCTAAGGCCCTGAGCACTCTGGAGCAGGTTTTCATCAAGGATCTCTCTGTAATTTGCTCTGTTCATCTTCCCCTCGATCCTGACTATTCTCCTAGTCCCTGTCGCTAAAAAGCATTCCCACAGCACCATGCTTCACTGTAGGGATGGTCCCAGGTGTCCACAGAGGAACTCTGCCAGAGTGGCCATTGGGTTCTTGGTCACCTCCCTGACCAAGGCCCTTCTCCCCTGATTGCTCAGTTTGGCCGGGGCTATATACAGAAGATAGCCCTATTTGGTAAAATACCTAGTCCATATTATGGCAATAACAGTTCAAATAAGCAAAGAGAAATGGCAGTCCATCATTACTTTAACACGTGAAGGTCAGTCAATCCAGAACATTAGAAGATCTTTGAAAGTTTCTTCAACTGCAGTCGCAAAAACCATCAAGCGCTATGATGAAACTGGCTCTCATGAGGACAACCACAAGAAAGGAAGACCCAGAGTTACCACTACTGCAGAGGATAAGTTCATTAGAGTTACCAGCCTCAGAAATTGCAGCCCAAATAAATGCTTCACACAGTTCAAGTAACAGACACATCTCAACATCAACTGTTCAGAGAAGACTGCGTGAGTCAGGCTTTCATGGTCGAATTGCTACAAAGAAACCACTACTAAAGGACACCAATAAGAAGAAGATACTTACTTGGGCCAAGAAACACAAGCAATGAACATTAGACTGGTGGAAATCTGTCCTTTGGTCTGATGAGTCCAAATATGAGATTTATGGTTCCAACCGCCATGTCTTTGAGAAGCAGAGTAGGTGAACGGATGATCTCACATGTGTGGTTCCCACTGTGAAGCATGGAGGAGGAGGTGTGATGGTGCTTTTCTGGTGACACTGGCTGTGATTTATTTAGAATTCAAGGCACACTTAACCAGCATGGCTACCACAGCATTATACCATCCCATCTGGTTTGCGCTTAGTGGGATCTATCATTTGTTTTTCAACAGGACAATAACCCAACACACCTCCAGGCTGTGTAAGGGCTATTTGACCAAGAAGGAGAGTGCTGCATTAGATGACTTGGCCTTCACAATCACCCGACCTCAACCCAATTAAGATGGTTTGGGATGAGTTGGACTGCAGGGTGAAGGAAAAGCAGCCAACAAGTGCTCATCATATGTGGGAACTCCTTCAAGACTGTTGGAAAAGCATTCCAGGTGAAGCTGGTTGAGAGAATGCCAAGAGTGTACAAAGCTGTCAAAGGCAACAGGTGGCTACTTTGAGGAATCTAAAATCTATAATATATTTTGATTTGTTTAACACTTTTTTGGTTACTACATGATTCCATGTGTTATTTCATAGTGTTGATGTCTTCACTATTATTCTACAATGTAGAAAATAGTAAAACATAAAGAAAAACCCTTGGATGGGTTCAACAAAATAAATATAGTAATAATAATAATAATAATAAGGTTCTTTTAATTTTATTTAACTTATGTTGCTCATATGGCACTAATCTGGTGAGCACCTTTGGAGCTCCACCCAAGCAAGGCATTTGATTGGTTTGATGTGTTGCGAGGCGTCACTGATTTCACCGGGTTCCGATCTGTCTTTAGATGATTTCTGCAATGGAACTTCCCCAGGCTTACTGTTTACGGAAGCCTGGTTCGCGACGAGGCTAGCGTGGAGCTAACCCATCACTTCTATCGGCTTTATGTAAACGTTCCACATTATGAAAAGTGCTACTGTGCATGAGCAGGAATACAAAAGACTACCACTAGAATGACTGTTTAGAACCTTTTCAGTTGAAATACAATGAAGAAAATCATATAATTCCAATCTCAATCACATCCATTGCATACAGTGCCTTGCGAAAGTATTCGGCCCCTTTGAACTTTGCAACCTTTTGCCACATTTCAGGCTTCAAACATAAGGATATAAAACTGTATTTTTTTGTGAAGAATCAACAACAAGTGGGACACAATCATGGATGACATTTATTGGATATTTCTAACTTTTTTAACAAATCAAAAACTGAAAAATTGGGCGTGCAAAATTATTCAGCCCCCTTAAGTTAATACTTTGTAGCGCCACCTTTTGCTGCGATTACAGCTGTAAGTCACTTGGGGTATGTCTCTATCAGTTTTGCACATCGAGAGACTGAAATTTTTTCCCATTCCTCCTTGCAAAACAGCTCGAGCTCAGTGAGGTTGGATGGAGAGCATTTGTGAACAGCAGTTTTCAGTTCTTTCCACAGATTCTCGATTGGATTCAGGTCTGGACTTTGACATTCTAACACCTGGATATGTTTATTTTTGAACCATTCCATTGTAGATTTTGCTTTATGTTTTGGATCATTGTCTTGTTGGAAGACAAATCTCCGTCCCAGTCTCAGGTCTTTTGCAGACTCCATCAGGTTTTCTTCCAGAATGGTCCTGTATTTGGCTCCATCCATCTTCCCATCAATTTTAACCATCTTCCCTGTCCCTGCTGAAGAAAAGCAGGCCCAAACCATGATGCTGCCACCACCATGTTTGACAGTGGGGGTGGTGTGTTCAGGATGATGAGCTGTGTTGCTTTTACGCCAAACATAACGTTTTGCATTGTTGCCAAAAAGTTCAATTTTGGTTTCATCTGACCAGAGCACCTTCTTCCACATGTTTGGTGTGTCTCCCAGGTGGCTTGTGGCAAACTTTAAACGACACTTTTTATGGATATCTTTAAGAAATGGCCACTCTTCCATAAAGGCCAGATTTGTGCAATATTCGACTGATTGTTGTCCTATGGACAGAGTCTCCCACCTCAGCTGTAGATCTCTGCAGTTCATCCAGAGTGATCATGGGCCTCTTGGCTGCATCTCTGATCAGTCTTCTCCTTGTATGAGCTGAAAGTTTAGAGGGACGGCCAGGTCTTGGTAGATTTGCATTGGTCTGATACTCCTTCCATTTCAATATTATCGCTTGCACAGCGCTCCTTGGGATGTTTAAAGCTTGTGAAATCTTTTTGTATCCAAATCCGGCTTTAAACTTCTTCACAACAGTATCTCGGACCTGCCTGGTGTGTTCCTTGTTCTTCATGATGCTCTCTGCGCTTTTAACGGACCTCTGAGACTATCACAGTGCAGGTGCATTTATATGGAGACTTGATTACACACAGGTGGATTGTATTTATCATCATTAGTCATTTAGGTCAACATTGGATCATTCAGAGATCCTCACTGAACTTCTGGAGAGAGTTTGCTGCACTGAAAGTAAAGGGGCTAAATAATTTTGCACGCCCAATTTTTCAGTTTTTGATTTGTTAAAAAAGTTTGAAATATCCAATAAATGTTGTTCCACTTCATGATTGTGTCCCACTTGTTGTTGATTCTTCACAAAAAAATACAGTTTTATATCTTTATGTTTGAAGCCTGAAATGTGGCAAAAGGTCGCAAAGTTCAAGGGGGCCGAATACTTTCGCAAGGCACTGTATGTGCATACATGCATTTGTCAAATGAAATGTAAAAGCAACTCATTTTTAGTTAATGTGGGATGTATGGGAGCGTCAGAAGTGCACTGGGGCAGCAGGTAGCCTAGAGGTTAAAATGTTGCTGGTTCGAATCTCCGAGCCGACTAGGTGAAACATCTGCCGATGTGCCCTTGAGCAAGGCACTTAACCGTAATCGCTCCTGTAAGGCGGTCTGGAGAAGAGTGTTGACTAAAATGTAAATGTACTGTACCTGTGGCTGTAACGCACTGCAATGATGAGGCCCAACTGTCGGTGAGAAAAACAACAGACACTGTAAGATCTCTACACAGAACAGCGCTGATGCTACATGCCTTTATCTGTAGGTAAAGCTTCAGTGCAAAATCATATCCACATTTGTTTTGTGTAAAGTTCTTACAGACCCAAAAACAAAACCATAAGCTTAAATATGAAACAGTGTTTATTTGAAACTGTCTATGGACCATAATGTACTATTTTATTTCACTTAAAAGACAGCTGCAAACTTTGTACAGGTTCAAAGACTAAGTTACTGTGACCCACAGCCAATACACACTGATAAGATCCGTCTAAAAGTCCACCATAGACATAATCTGGGCCAGATCTATTAACAGCTCTGATTTCTATGCTTCTCTGCTCTCCCCAAGCTAATAACAGTCCATCATATTTTGAAGAAGTCAGATCTGTTTTAGCAACTCATTCAGAGTATGACAATTCTATTTATGCAACCATCCAACATCACCAAAGGGTCACCTGTGGTCAGAGCTTTGTATGATTGTCTCTTGGTTACCTGCCAGACTTGGGACACAACCTGGAATTCAGTCCCGTCATTGGGTATACACAGCAGACTATGACGCCAACCCATCTGGCCTAGATTTACCCAGACTGAGGCCCATAATCCACTCAAACTGCAGATGACTGAGCTGATTTCTCTCATTAGAATAGCACGTAGAACATAAAAGAAGGTGTAACAAAGGCAGTGTTATGCTTTGTCCCTGTGACGGTGTTGAGGGAGGTAACGTAAATCAAGACTGCCCTCTAGCTGTCACTAACCATCACAGTAAGATGGTAAACATGGTCAAAGCTAAAGAGAGCTAATCAGTTTACATACACTAGCCTAAATCATAATGCACATGGCCTTGTAAACTCACCTTCATGGCAGCTATGGCCTGGACAGTGAGCCCCAGCCTGGTAGGGGTGAGAGCAGCCAACATGGCATTAAAACGTTTGCTCTTGTTCTGGACAGGAGAAGAGTACAGCCCATCTGCCGACACACAGCCAAACCTGGAGCAGGAGGGTCATAAAACACATTGATGCTGCATACTGTACACTGTACACAGCTAGGAATCATTTAAGTGAGGATGATGTCTAGAATGCATTCAACTTCCAATGGTAGTTATAGAGATCTGTTTAATGACCCGGCAGTGGAGCACATGTTACAGTCCACTCACTTGCTGAGCAGGTTTGTCCTCGGTATCCTGACATTGTCAAATATCAAGATGCCATTGTCAACCCCGTGTAAGCCTGTGACAACACACAGCATGGCTAAGTTTCAAATGTTCAATGAAAATCCACGTATTAATACACAACGGTGTGCATTTGTGACAGGAATGATTGTCTCACAGCATCATATTCATGTGTTTGTCATACAGTCGGAAGAAGAACGCTGCTTAGATGAAAAACAGGCCATTGAAAACTAGCTACCTTCTTTGTGCTTCATGTCAATGGCTGTCACTCCAGGATTCATGACTCCATGTCGGTCTCGGATTGGAACAATAAAACAGTGAGGACCTATGGCGATGAATAAAACATGTTAACACACATTAGTAAATGCGCAGGGGCTATTGCTAAATACAATCCATAGCAGACAGACTGTTGTATTGAGTGAGTCCCACCTTGGGAATCTCCATTGATGATGAGCTGAGCGAACACAGAGGCGTAATTCCCCTTCATGGAGTTTCCGATGTACATCTTCTGGGCATCCTCACACGGTGTGTGGATGATGAACTCCTGAAGGCCAACAGATGAATGTATAACTAAATATGATGATATCGATGCTTCTTTTGGACTCCATGAGTACAGGGATCAGTAAAGAAAGACATGAAACACAGACGAAGAGGGAACATACTGTATGTACTAGATATGACCTGCACATTTCACATACATAACTACATCAATATGTAACACAATATGATCTAGTCCACTGTGTTACGGACCACGTACAACAGACTATCATTTGGGGTATGTGGTAGATTGTCCTCTGCACATAGTGTAACTGTAACTAGTGGAATTAGTTACAGTTAGAATTTCATCCTAACCCAACTGACTGGTACAGTTGGTCCATGTTGAGTGGTGAAAAGAGGTCGCTGCCTTGTGGAACCAAACGACTGTCCATCAGTTCAGAATTCCGCATTGCCTCAATGGTGTCACATGATTCGTGAGTGTGTTATGCATGTTATTAAGCTGACCTGTGTAGATGGCTCGTAGCAGGCCTCTGTAAGGATTCCCCGGACGTTACTCCCATGACCCCTCTCTGTCATGGCAAACATCCCAGTGAACTCCGAATCCTGACAGAAGTCACACCCAGTCATTCAACCAAAACAATTAGGATGATGATTTGACAAAGAGTTAAAAATCAAAGGCTAAATCCATTGTTGTATCAGATAAATAACAACATCCAATGGTAATATGTGCTGTGGATGAATGAATGTGTATGGCGGAAAAAGCTATATACAAGTGCATGCATTGTAAGAATGTAACGACAAGAGGCAGACATTGAACAAAAGCTATAAATGATCTGTTATATTACTTTGCATGTGAGCTGTGTGAGTGGCTGTGGACACATACCGTAACCGGGAGATACCATTTTTTCTTCTGACCAGGGCTTCCAAGGTTTGTGACTGCACCACCAAACAAGCCACAGACAACACCCAACTGTGGACCAGAGGGGAGAACACCAAAGAGCACTGTACAGACAGCGAGTACACACAGCCGGTACAGTGTAATCATACATGGATTTGGTTATGTAAATAAATGCCTATGACAAGCTGTGTGTGTGTGTGTGTGTGTGTGTGTGTGTGTGTGTGTGTGTGTGTGTTGGAGAAGTCAATTAGCATACCTTTACTCCAGTGGACATATCTGCAGAGCATATCAGTTCAGTGATACCCAAGCTCTTGGCTATGAAGCCTGGTTGTTTCTCTTCCATCTAAAACCCCTCAATACATAAAAACGCAGGTTCAGAACTGAACAACACCCAGACAAACATTTGCAATTGCAAGGTGTAAAATTGGTATCAGTTGAGGGGTGTAAGACTGAATTCGTTCACCTGATCTTTGAGGTGATGTCGCATTAGTGGCCTCGTTAAGACATACTCCAGTCTCTCCACCGTCAAATCTCTATTCTGGTCCAACGTGAGACCATAACTGTAGAATAAAAATGTATTACATTTTAGTATGTGACAGAACTTAACATGAACAATGAACTGAAAATGAACATCGCAGCGGGAAATTAGCATTATTTTTAGGGTGGGTATAATTTGTGGAACGTTCCAACAGGAATCCGTTCCAAAAACTTCGTAAATAACAAGGTTGCCAACAAGCAACGCATACAGAGTCGTATAACAGTAGGATGAGATACCGGGTAGGGAGTGAGCTATGTAATTACGTTTTTCACTCACCACGTTTATTCGGAAAAAATGTCTTTTCGTTCTAGTAGCCTCCACCATTTCTCATTCGTTGGTTTAGTTATTATTTCCGGTGTTCCTGCATTTGCGGGTGAACTCTGTTGCGCCTCAATTGGGGAATCGCTGTGGTTGAAATGTAACTAATGACCGCAAGCCCCAGTATTTTATTAGCTAGGTGGCTTGTACACAATTGTTACCGATGATACTGTATATACCTACTCGTACTACAGAAGCATGCATTGTATTTTGCCAAGTTCTCTCTGTGTTAATCCTTTCCCCCAAATATAGCAGGTAACTTGTGTCTATGTCGATGTTTTTGAGTTAATCTTGCCTAGTTAAATAAAGATAAAATAATTTAGAACATGTAAAATATATACTTTGACCTATTTCAGGTAACCCCAAGATGCTTGATTCACTACACCTGCTTTTGAATGACTTTCCAGTCGTTTTTGCTTTACATTCCGACTTTTGAACGTCTGTTTATTGGACATATATATTAGTGTCTAATAAAAAATAGCAACTTATGTAAAGCATCCCATCTGTGTTGTAAGAAAAATGTGTTATGTAAAAAATAAGAAATAAAAGTAACAAATAATTAAAGATCAGCAGTAAAATAAAAATAGCAAGGCTATATACATGGGGTACCGGTGTTCCTTTCAAGTCCAGTGGTGTAAATTACTTAACAAAAATGTATTTAAACTACTCCACTACATTTTGTTTATATCTGGTTTTTTTGTATCTGTACTTTTACTCTTTCTGTTTCTTTACAACATTCAATTTTACTTCGCCACATTTTTAAAGAAATTAATATATTTTTTACTCCATACAGTTTCCCTGGCACCCAAAAGTACTTTATGCATTTGAATGCTAAGCCGGACAGGAAAATGGTCCAATTCACACACTTATCAAGAGAACATCCCTACTGCCTCTGATCTAGCGGACTCACTAAACACATGCTTCGTTTGTAAATTATGTCTGAGTGTTCCCATGGCTATTTCATAATTAAAAATACAAGAGAATTGTGCTGTCTGGTTTGCTTAATATATGGAAGGTCAAATAATTTATACTTTTACCACTGACACTTAAGTATCTTTTAGCAATGAGGTTTACTTAGTATTTTACTGGTTCACTTTTACTTGAGACATTTTCTATTAACATATCTTTACTTTTACTCAAGAATGACAATTGGGTACTTTTTCAACCACTGTTCAAGAAGTTTAGCACCCAATACCCAACATTCACTTGGTGGCTTGAAGTAGGAGTGCTGAACTAGGATCTGTTTAGCATTTGTGAGTAGAATGAATAACATTACTTTGACGGGGTGTGGGGGGGTACTGATTCCAGTTCAGCATTCTTAGCCTGAGACATTTCATAAATGCGTACAGAGGAGCACTTTTCTACGATCAGCTTTGCCTAGATCATTCTGAATCAGTTGTCTCTGGAATAACTTTATATGGACAGCGGTGGGTTTGTTTGTAGATCAGCACTCCTTCTCAACACCAGTTGCTGTACCCTAACATTTTAGTATCCAATTTCCCTTAATGTCTATGTCCTTCCGGAACCCCACCTCAACATTGTTCTGTCAAGGCAACAAAAGCAAGTTGGCATGCTCTTGAAATGAATTTAACTCACAACCTCTCCTTTGGGAATTCACCACCATATCTACAACTATTTTTAAACTATCTTAACATGTGGCTTTCTTCAGGCGGACCAAGACTAGGAACACTTTTGAATGGTCTACAAAGAATGGCCCCAGGTAAAAGTTGGCTTTTGCAGAGTATGTTTGTATTGTTACTCCACAGCATAGTATGCTATCACAACTCTACTGAAATGACATTTGAAACAAGGTGTCACTTCATTCTTGCTTTTTGATGGGAACTAGCCCCTTTTCACCTACATACCTCTGGTTTGCTCTTTCAGACCCACAAAGGCAACAAGAAAGAAGTTGCTACATTAACTGTTTCTCTGGGATTTGAACTAGGGGGTACATACCTCAAGTTAGCTCTTTCATGACAACAAAAGGCAACATCAAAAATGTCTCTAAAAAATGCTCTCCTCAGATTTGAACTCTCAAAGTCTGGTTTGGGGAGCAAATGCCATAACCACTACTCTACCAGAGAGACATACACTCGATGTTAAGGGGTACTTCAAAATGCACACATCAAAGACAACATTTCAGAGGTTAGAGAATGGTGTGGGGGCTTGTACTTCTTGGGTCCACCAACCGTTCCTCAATCTTCTTTTGATGACTACAAACAGAGATTATGAATCTTCAAAACCTACACTATAGGATGGATGTGTTTAGGAACAGGGGACGAAATTCGAAAGAGGCGTATTTCCAATTACCAACAAATAGACACTAGAAATGTTATTCCAAAATCTTAATATTGGAACTTTGGCCCTTCATTTGCCTACTACTGCCTATAAACTATCATAACACGTGGGTTTTTTCTTGGGGACAAGGTATCGGAACGCTTTTGAATGGTCTACAAAGCATGCCCCCAGGTCAAAGTTGGCTTTGACTCAAAATTGCTAAACCTTTCCCTGCACAATGGCAAAATGGCCACAATTGAAATGTAAATAATTCAACAATTTAAATTTCTCTCCAGCATCAAGAGGGGGGAGGACACAACAACACTTTGCCAGCGAGGTGGGCAGCCCCCAAACCAAATATTGGTTAGGACAGAGGGGGACCTGGGACTTCATCCACAAATCATCTCACAGTAATTGCTGATCTAGGATGTGTCTATAATCTTATTCTTGTTGTAAACTGCAAAACTGATCCAAGAGGGACACTCCTACTCTGAGACACTTGATACGTAAGGCCCCAGGTAAGATTGAATGTTAACACTTGGCCCCTGGGGTTGAGTGGGGTCATGTGGGTATCAAACTTCCTGCTAATGAATTTATCTGGAGTAGGAGTGATGAGTTATTGCTGATGTGGACGAGGTAGAGGCTCAAGTGTTTCCACTGTACAAGATATCTGTGGAATGGTTACAGACAATTTACAGGTGAGAGGTCAAATAACATGCAATATGCAAATAACAGGATTGGGTTGTGTAGCTGACAGTAGTGGCTCGCTCAATCTTTATATATATCCTTCCTTTTGTCCTCCCTAGAAGTAATCACTGATTAGAAATGACTAGACAGGTTAAAGCCATGTAGTGGAGCCCTTGGTTTCACCTGCCCATTCCTGTCTAAGCAATGATTACTTCAAGGAGGGAGGAAGGAGTTGCTCAGCAATTTGTATCAAACATTTCAGTTCTCCCAAAGTGCCCCCTTTCAATTGTCTGCATGAACAGGAAATATGGTGGAAACTCCTTTTGGGCCATGCATACGGCAATCTAATGCTTTTACATTTATGGCGAATAGTGAATCATATTATGTACGCCCTTCAGGAGAAGGGAGTGTTTGATGTCATTACACTAAATTGAAATATTGATCATCATAAGTGATGTCTTACAGACATCCCACCAAATGATGTTAAATATATTTCAAAAGGACAAATTACGAAAGACTACAAATGAAATGCATCACCCACATATGAAACATATTCAATGTCTACATGAACAAATATAGCAATTTGCAGAATAAATTAGCAATTTCAATTGTCATTGATTGTCTTTTCCCCTCATCCCAAATCACATGTCATGTCTACATCAAGTAGCACCTTTGCATCTAACTGCACCGTAGGTCAGCCCACATGGGTCAAGTGAGAGGGAAATTGTTTTTCACACGCTAGATCAAACAATGAAAGTTCAGCAGGATGTCATCTAGAATGTGGAAATTTAAGGCCCTTTGCAAGGGGTCAAAGGTCACAATAGGGCAGAATGGAAAGTATCACCAATAAGCAGAGACTGGATGTATTATTAGTGTATTTGTATACTGTTCTGCATATACACAGAAAGAACCTGGTTAATTTTTAATCCGTTAGTTGGAATTTCTCTACCCCACACTGTCAGATCGTCAAGTTGTAGGTCATGAATGTATTTGACAGGACAGTTGTGGTTAGCTAATGGCCAACTTTCACCAAAATTGAGAAATGTGTTGTTCTTGTGTATATGTAACACTTAAAGCATAATAAATGCAAAAAGTAACTAAATGTTTTCTGGTAGGGTCCACTACATCATAGGCCCTGTCCGGGGGATTCATAGGCCCTGTCCGGGGGATTCATAGGCCCTGTCCGGGGGATTCATAGGCCCTGTCCGGGGGATTCATAGGCCCTGTCCGGGGGAATCATAGGCCCTGTCCGGGGGAATCATAGGCCCTGTCCGGGGGAATCATAGGCCCTGTCCGGGGGAATCATAGGCCCTGTCCGGGGGAATCATAGGCCCTGTCCGGGGGAATCATAGGCCCTGTCCGGGGGAATCATAGGCCCTGTCCAGGGGATTCATAGGCCCTGTCCGGGGGAATCATTGGACATGGCTACAGTGTCTCCCTACGCCTCGTATCTCAGCCTCCAGTATTTATGCTGCAAAAGTTTGTGTCAGAGGGCTAGGGTCAATCTGTTATATCTGGAGTATTTCTCCTGTCTCATGAACCCTCTAATTCTCTCTCCCTCTCCCCCCCTCCCAGAGGACCTGAGCCCTGGAACCATGCCTCAGGACTTCCTGGCCTGATGACAACAACCTCTCCCGCAATGTGAGCAAGACAAAGGGGCTGATCATGGACTTTAGGAAAAGGAGGGCCGAACAGGCCCCCATTAACATCGACAGGGCTGAAGTGGAGTGAGTCGAGAGTTCCAAGTTCCTTGGTGTCCACATCACCAACAAACTATCATGGTTGAAACACACCAACACAGTTGTGAAGAGGGCACGACAAAACCTTTCCCCCTCAGGAGACTGACAATATTTAGCATGGATCCCCAGATCCTCAAAAAGTTCTACAGCTGCACCATCGAGAGCATCCTGAGAGGTTGTATAACCGCCTGGTACGGCAACTGCTGGGCATCTGGCCATAATGCGTACGGCCAAGTACATCACTGGGGCAAAGCTTCCTGACATCAAGGACCTATATATTAAGCGTTGTCACAGGAAGGGCCAAAAAATAGTCAAAGAGCCCCCCACCCCCCCAGTGTTTTTACACTGCTGCTACTCACTGTTAATTATAACTGCAAAGTCACTTTACAAATGACCTCAACTAACCTGTACCCCCGCACATTGACTCGGTACCGGTACCCCATTTATATAGCCTCGTTATTGTTATGTAATTGTCTTGTGTTACTTATGGATTTATTAAATTTTTTGACTTTAGTTTACTTAGGAAACAATTTCTTAACTCTATTTCTTGACCTGCATTGTTGGGTTTGGGCTTGTAAGTAAGACCTTCACGGTAAGGTCCACAGCTGTTGTATTTGCCGCATGTGACAAATAAAATTTGATTTGGCTTGGTTTTTGCCCTGGCATGCACTGTCAACTGTGGGACCTTATATAGACAGGTGTGTGCCTTTCCAAATCATGTCAAATCAATTGAATTTACCATAGCTGTACTCCAATGAAGTTGTAGAAACAGCTCTAGGATGATCAATGGAAACAGGATGCACCTGAGCTCAATTTGAGACTCATTGCAAAGGGGAAGAATCATTATGTAAATAAGGTATTTCTGTTTTTTAATTTGTAAATAATTTGCTAAAATGTATAAACCCAATATTCACTTTGTGATCATAGGGTATTGTGTGTAGATTGAGGGAAAATATTAACGTAATCGATTTTAGAATAAGGTTGTTAGGTTATAGCATGTGAAAAGTAGTGGTTATAGCATGTCTGGTAGAGTAGTGGTTATGGTGTTTGCTCCCCAAACCAGAGTTTGAGAGTTCAAATCTGAGGAGAGATTTGTTTTAGAGAAACATTTCTGATGTTGCCTTTTGTTGGCATGAAAGAGCTAACTTGAGGTTTGTTGGGGGTAGGGGTAGTTCCCATCAAATAGGACGGAAGTGACACCTTGTATAGAATGTCCTTTTAATAGAGTTGTGATAACATACTATGTCGTGGAGTAACAATATATTATCCTTGTCTGCAAAAGCCAACTTTGACCTGGGGGCATGCTTTGTAGACCATTCAAAAGCGTTCCGATACCTTGTCCCCAAGAAAAAACCCACGTGTTATGATAGTTTATAGGCAGTAGTAGGCAAATGAAGGGCCAAAGTTCCAATATTAAGATTTTGGAATAACATTTCTAGTGTCTATTTGTTGGTAATTGGAAATACGCCTCTTTCGAATTTCGTCCCCTGTTCCTAAACACATCCATCCTATAGTGTAGGTTTTGAAGATTCATAATCTCTGTTTGTAGTCATCAAAAGAAGATTGAGGAACGGTTGGTGGACCCAAGAAGTACAAGCCCCCACACCATTCTCTAACCTCTGAAATGTTGTCTTTGATGTGTGCATTTTGAAGTACCCCTTAACATCGAGTGTATGTCTCTCTGGTAGAGTAGTGGTTATGCCATTTGCTCCCCAAACCAGACTTTGAGAGTTCAAATCTGAGGAGAGCATTTTTTAGAGACATTTTTGATGTTGCCTTTTGTTGTCATGAAAGAGCTAACTTGAGGTATGTACCTCCTAGTTCAAATCCCAGAGAAACAGTTAATGTAGGAACTTCTTTCTTGTTGCCTTTGTGGGTCTGAAAGAGCAAACCAGAGGTATGTAGGGGAAAAGGGGCTAGTTCCCATCAAAAAGCAAGAATGAAGTGACACCTTGTTTCAAATGTCATTTCAGTAGAGTTGTGATAGCATACTATGCTGTGGAGTAACAATACAAACATACTCTGCAAAAGCCAACTTTTACCTGGGGCCATTCTTTGTAGACCATTCAAAAGTGTTCCTAGTCTTGGTCCGCCTGAAGAAAGCCACATGTTAAGATAGTTTAAAAATAGTTGTAGATATGGTGGTGAATTCCCAAAGGAGAGGTTGTGAGTTAAATTCATTTCAATAGCATGCCAACTTGCTTTTGTTGCCTTGACAGAACAATGTTGAGGTGGGGTTCCGGAAGGACATAGACATTAAGGGAAATTGGATACTAAAATGTTAGGGTACAGCAACTGGTGTTGAGAAGGAGTGCTGATCTACAAACAAACCCACCGCTGTCCATATAAAGTTATTCCAGAGACAACTGATTCAGAATGATCTAGGCAAAGCTGATCGTAGAAAAGTGCTCCTCTGTACGCATTTATGAAATGTCTCAGGCTAAGAATGCTGAACTGGAATCAGTACCCCCCCACACCCCGTCAAAGTAATGTTATTCATTCTACTCACAAATGCTAAACAAATCCTAGTTCAGCACTCCTACTTCAAGCCACCAAGTGAATGTTGGGTATTGGGTGCTAAACTTCTTGAACAGTGGTTGAAAAAGTACCCAATTGTCATTCTTGAGTAAAAGTAAAGATATGTTAATAGAAAATGTCTCAAGTAAAAGTGAACCAGTAAAATACTAAGTAAACCTCATTGCTAAAAGATACTTAAGTGTCAGTGGTAAAAGTATAAATTATTTGACCTTCCATATATTAAGCAAACCAGACAGCACAATTCTCTTGTATTTTTAATTATGAAATAGCCATGGGAACACTCAGACATAATTTACAAACGAAGCATGTGTTTAGTGAGTCCGCTAGATCAGAGGCAGTAGGGATGTTCTCTTAATAAGTGTGTGAATTGGACCATTTTCCTGTCCGGCTTAGCATTCAAATGCATAAAGTACTTTTGGGTGCCAGGGAAACTGTATGGAGTAAAAAATATATTAATTTCTTTAAAAATGTGGCGAAGTAAAATTGAATGTTGTAAAGAAACAGAAAGAGTAAAAGTACAGATACAAAAAAACCAGATATAAACAAAATGTAGTGGAGTAGTTTAAATACATTTTTGTTAAGTAATTTACACCACTGGACTTGAAAGGAACACCGGTACCCCATGTATATAGCCTTGCTATTTTTATTTTACTGCTGATCTTTAATTATTTGTTACTTTTATTTCTTATTTTTTACTTAACACATTTTTCTTACAACACAGATGGGATGCTTTACATAAGTTGCTATTTTTTATTAGACACTAATATATATGTCCAATAAACAGACGTTCAAAAGTCGGAATGTAAAGCAAAAACGACTGGAAAGTTATTCAAAAGCAGGTGTAGTGAATCAAGCATCTTGGGGTTACCTGAAATAGGTCAAAGTATATATTTTACATGTTCTAAATTATTTTATCTTTATTTAACTAGGCAAGATTAACTCAAAAACATCGACATAGACACAAGTTACCTGCTATATTTGGGGAAAAGGATTAACACAGAGAGAACTTGGCAAAATACAATGCATGCTTCTGTAGTACGAGTAGGTATATACAGTATCATCGGTAACAATTGTGTACAAGCCACCTAGCTAATAAAATACTGGGGCTTGCGGTCATTAGTTACATTTCAACCACAGCGATTCCCCAATTGAGGCGCAACAGAGTTCACCCGCAAATGCAGGAACACCGGAAATAATAACTAAACCAACGAATGAGAAATGGTGGAGGCTACTAGAACGAAGAGACATTTTTTCCGAATAAACGTGGTGAGTGAAAAACGTAATTACATAGCTCACTCCCTACCCGGTATCTCATTCTACTGTTATACGACTCTGTATGCGTTGCTTGTTGGCAACCTTGTTATTTACGAAGTTTTTGGAACGGATTCCTGTTGGAACGTTCCACAAATTATACCCACCCTTATTTTTATCCAGATGTGGGCGCAACGCGCAACAGCTGGTAGCCGCACAAGCCCTTTTCATAAAGCCGTGACATGATTTGCCAACCGCAGAAAACTGTAGATAGATACGTAAAAGAGCATGTCCTTAAACCTTAGCTACCACAGGATTAAATCGTGATGATCAACATATGATAGAAAAGTTGGATAAAACCACCAGTAAGAGATCACGAACCTGCTAGTTCGAAAGGGCTCGCCTTGGGATATTTCTTCACGAATATGATCTTTGGTTTCCCAAAATTCACCATCGAGGTATCTTGCAAGACTACTTGGAGTAGATTTGTCAGCCATTGATGTCTCATATGTCCTCTCTTGTTGGGAAATATCCATTGTCAAGCGGAGCACACAGAGCACAACCAGACACAACTGAAGATTGTCACTTTCATAGTCAACTTCCGCGTCCGGATGATGTCACTCGATGTGTAGCTGAAACGTGTACAAAATTATACATGGTTACGATTACACAGGCAACCCAATTCTGAAAGTTTTCCACTAATTGGTCTTTTGACCAATCTTCAGATCTTTTCACATTAGATAATTTTCAGAGCTGATCTGATTTCTCAAAACACCATTTAAAAAAAAAAAAAAATTATTAGGCTGTCTACACGCAGCAGTATCATATGTATTTTTTTTTATGTAAAATGCCTCTGTCAGCAAAATGAGAGAGAAAAGTGTTTGAGACAGACATGTAATGTTTATACATGCCCAGAACTTGCTCATAAATATTGATGATGTAGTGTACGTGTATAGGTAAATGGGAACAATTTAATCAACGATTCAATGAGTAAAACAATATTTGCATGTAATGCACTGCATCATTTCTTTAATGTCTCATCATAAAGTGCACTGAAACCCAGGAATTGAAATGTAATTATGTTGTGTGACTTACACTCACTAGATGTCAGCAGAGAATAGATTATAGCCAACAAACTGCAAACACTTGAGTAAACGAGGGATACAAAGTATATTGAAAGCAAGTGCTCCCATACAGGTGTGGTTCCTGAGTTAATTAAGCAATTAACATCCCTGAGCAGGCCCTTATTTAGACTACCATGGCCTGACCCCATAAAATGTAAACCACCTCAGTCACCAGATCTCAACCCAACTGAACACTTACGGGAGATTCTCGAGCTGTGCCTGAGACAGCGGTTTCCATCAACAAAGAACAAAATGTACTGAGGAAGAATGGTGTTGCATCCCTCCAATAGAGTTCCAGACACTTGTAGAATCTATGCCAAGGTGCATTGAAGCTGTTCTGGCTTGTGGTGGCCCAATACCCTATTAAGACGTTTTATGTTGGTGTTTCCTTTATTTTGGCAGTTACCTGTAGTATATGGTAGAGACTGTGAACGCAGAGGTAGGTCTACTCTATGTTACAAAACCAGTCTATTTTTTTAACATGGTATTTCTTGAGCTATTAAAATAAATGTGTGGACGTGTAATGCTTGACTGTCCACAGTGGATATTAATAGATTGATTATCTGATTGATTGACCAATTAACAGGGTGGTTGATTAACCAATATCTAGATATGTAGCTAGTAAAGATGCTTAGGCTTCATTTACACAGGCAGTCCAATTAAGATATTTTGCCAATTATTTGCATATCTGATACCACAAGAGTTTGGTGGCACCTTAATTGGGGAGGACATGCACGTGGTAATGGCCGGAGCGGCATAGGTGGAACGGTATCAACAACATCAAACACATGGTTTCCATTTGTTCCGTTCCAGCCATTATTATGAGCCATCCTTCCTTCAGCAGCCTCCACTGTCTGATACCTATCTGCTCTTTTGCCTAATGTGTAAACAGCAATAACAAAAAACATGGAATCTGATTTTTTGAATCCTGATCCTCCATATGCTGTCTCTGTCTGGATGCTCAGATGTGATTATTGCTTTTGCTCTGAAGTTCCTTGTTGTTGCACTTGACCTGCAATAACCTTCTTTCTTTTTTTAAAGCATCAGTGACAGGAGATGGTATCTGTGTGCTACCAGAGATCTGTATATAGTGTTGAGATGCTCATGTCTCCAGCTTAATTTTGGGACTCGTTGTCTAGCTTAGATTCAAAATAACATAATAGAAACGCATTGGGCTTATTTTGGCAAGAGTGAAACCTCTCGCTTTGCCTCTTCCTCTGCCTCTTCCTCTCTGGTGCTACTTCAGAGGTTACATCAGTGTGAATGTGCACATCAGATTACAGTCACATGTAAAACTGAGTGTGTGGATCAGAAATAGAAAGAAAATAAGATTTGGATTCTTAGAGTGGCTGTGTAAACACAGCCTTAGTCCCATGTTAAGAAAGTACCAATGGAAAACAACTAAAACATTATCAATAACAGGTAGCCTACAGTGCATTTGAACATTTTTGTTCTATATTGTACCGACTGGATATAGACATTCTTTCACTAAATCAAAACGGGTTTCACGGATAATGGAAATGATCAACTATAGGAAGAAATGGTGCCATCCCCAGTGTAGGCCCTCATACAGCACAAATATCATAGACAATATATATGGTGAATATCGCAATGTATACCGTATCTATGGTGAATATGGCAATGTATACCGTATCTATGGTGAATATCGCAATGTATACCATATCTGTGGTGAATATCGCAATGTATACCATATCTGTGGTGAATATCACAATATACTGTATATACTGTATGTATGGTGAATATCACATCAGTAGGCTACCATAGTCTCAGTTTTTGAAAATTTGATTGTCACTCTTTACAATTAAGAATTTATGGAACTTTTTACTTTAAATTTACAGACCGTCTCATCTTGGTCACCTTTTCCAAATGGAATAATTCTATTTGCTTTGAATCTAGTATTGTATGCATTGCAATCCAAGGGTTTTATTGCGTGCAACCTGTCGCATTGCTGGCCTGCAGTAAAGTAGGTTACCATATGATCTCAAATGTGTTATAGCAAGGACTTTGAGCATATGATTATTATAGTTGGTCATGTGACATGTCATTTGTAGAACTAGACTTTTTGACACATTCCATTACTCTGAACTGAAAAGTACAACATCTTGCACAGGTTGTTGGTGGCACCTTAATTGGGGAGGACGGGCACGTAGTAATGGCTGGAGCGGTATCAACATCAACACATGTTACTTTTACATGTTTTCACATGTTTCCATTCGCTCTATTCCAGCCATTTATGAGCCGTTTGCCCCTCAGTAGCCTCCACTGACATCTTGAAATGTTGTAAAATACATACAAGAAGGCCGATATCAATCAATTAACCAACTTTAATCTACAAACAGTGATATAAAAACAAGGATTACAAGGTAAAGAAATCTATCATGAAGTCTCATTGTCATGTCTACTTTTTCTCATGCAGTGGAGACTGGTGGGAGGAGCTATAGATTACAGGCTCATTGTAAAGGCTGAATGGAATTAATGGAACAGTATCAAACATATGGAAACCATGTTTGACTTTGTTACATATAATCCATTGCAACCATTACAAGGAGCCCATCCCTCTCTAGCTCCTCCCACCAGTCTCCACTCTTCTCATGTCACACTTTCACAAAAATGCCCTTCAATGGCTCCAGTGTAGGATAGCGGAATAAAGTGTTTCTGTAGTAACAAGTGTTGCACCACCAAATACCTCATTGTGAATGTCAGTTTAGCTACTGCATACCAGCCTGCCTGTTGGAGTTGAACTTCCCTGTCAGTGTTTCCTTTGTATCCTGTCTCAGCTCAGTAAGTGTTTGTCCAGTCTGCTGTCTACTTGCAGTACAGGTCATACTTTAGTTTGGCCCCCAGTGTTGTCCCTGCCAGGTGCTTCTTGAATGCTGTGTCCATCTCCTGGCTTTGGGCTAGGGTGAAATGGTTCTTCCAGTCCCCTACTTCACCTGGGGAGGAAATACCCATCAAAAACACATGAACAAGACAAACACATGATCAATGTACAGCAAGAGTGACATAACATTTTCTAGTACTATGTAGTTTGGACATAAAGCATGAGGCAAATTATCTTTAGATTACAGTTATTTTTAGATTACTGTTGACCTAGTCTTTAAGGTAGTGTGAGGTAGCCTACATATTGTAAAAAATATAACAGTTGTATCACTTTGCTTGATGTTAGGATTACCTCAACTTTACACCTAAGACATGCAGTACTGTGAGTATGAAACATACAATATATGGGTCTTTCCATGAAATTAGTTCCTTCTGTGTCCCTTTGATATTTTAATTAGAGATTGTGCACCAACATTGGATTTTAAAAGCCTGATTCATTAAATAAAGTGCTCTATAATATAGACCACATGGAAAATTCAATAAATCTTTTTAAAATGAATAAAGACTTGCTAAAGTGAAAAGAATTCAGCCTTTTCTGTGACTTCTTAGATTTGAACCCACTTAACCCCAACATTTCTCCAAGTTTTCACCATCATTGTAAAGCCCTAGTTATTTTTGTTGCTTTTGACAGTCATTTGTGAAGATTATTTATTTCATGTGATTTATGGAGAAAAAAATGTAAACCCGTCCCTCATTTTAAGGTCAACCCTATTACATGAACTGAACTCTCATTTTAATATGGTGAAACTATTCTTACTTTTTTCTAAAAGGAACATTGAACATCCTAGTCAAATCATAGTGTAAAAGCAGGTGAGCCTGTTCTGCTCTTTTAAGCCATTTTCTGATGTTTTGTGGTAGGAAACTGAGTGGGTTGAGCATAACATGTCAACCATGTTACCCACAGATAGGCAGGCTAGAAATGTTAACAATGAAAAAATGTTTACATTTGTATTCAATTGTCCCTCCCTGTTGCAGACAACAAGCGTCCATTCCCCCTGTCATAAGGGGATTTATGGCTGATTTTGGCACTTAATAATTAATTCAACCTATAGGAGGTCACCAAAGGTCAGAATGACAATGCTTTATTTCCCTGGAAAGGACAAGGGATGTTAAAGGATAGAGAGGACCAGGAGACCGGAGACATGAGTCTGTACTCATAGTCGACATACATATCAAGTGTTTGTTTGTGTTGCTATGATCCCACAATTTCTGTTTCCAGTGGGTGGTATTAAACAAACCCTGGAACAAAGCTCCCTCTATCCACATACAGCGCTCTTTCTCTCTCTTGCTCCCTCTGTCACTCTCTCACGCATACATACATGCACACACACCTTTCCTGAAGAAGACGTTGCCCATCTGGCCGTGTGAGGCCTTGGAGCTCTCCTTCATAGCATTGAAGGTGCTCTCCTCTGCGATGGTCTGGACCTGGGCATCACTGAGACTGAAACCAAAGAACTCAGAGACCCTTCGCACACCGTCACTCAGGTCCTGTGTGGGTCACAATTAACATGACAGAATGTAAATGACAGAAAGCAGACCGATCAAAACTAATGTCTGTATTCAAAACGAAAGGAATACCTGATACCTGTTTTAACTCCTCAAAGGTGACTATCATCACGTTAGGGTCATCCATTCTCCTCTCCCAGCCAAGTACATGGTCAAAATATGAACCCCAGGGAACTAGGAATAGGAAATTACTGTTCAGGTGAGGCTTTGTACTGTAAAGGTACAAATCTTACTGTAATACAACTGGCTCAAGTTATACTTTTGTATAAAGCAAACTCCAACATATAAACCCAATTTTCATAAGGGCTCTTCACATTAGGTACCTTTTCCACTCATAAACTCTGAGAAGAAGCAGTCCCAGGACTTTGCAGTGGGTAGCACTGGGTTCTTGTTTGAGAAGTGATAAAAGGAGACCACTGTGTCTTTCGGGTTCCTGAATATCACCAGCATCTGTTTTTGATCAACAGAAGACCATGCAATGACATGATAATGACAACAGTATATTTTTATAGACTGATCCAGAACATTCTTTAAAGTTTATATCCTGAGTGTAACGTCTGCTTCCAACCCACACCCTCAAACACGTAGATCCCCTGAATGCAGCTCACTTTCCAGCTCACACACTCAAACACATAGATCCCCTGAACGCCGCTCACTCTCCAGATTCTAATCACCTGAATACACACCTCTATGTCATTATCACACACTATTTAGTTCAGTTCTTTGCACCCTATCACCGTGAGGTATTGTTTGTTTTGTGACATGTCTTTCGCCGTGATTTACGCCTCCCGTGTATGATAGTTTTTGCCTGCCTCACTAACGAAGCCTTTTTGGCTATTCCCTGCCTGTACTTTAGCCTGTTATCAACCTATTTCCTGATCTCCTGGACTACGTTACTAGCCTTTTCACTGCCTGTACTATTGCCTTTGGACCCCCTGTGTAAGACCTTCTGCCTGCCCCTGGACCCAGCTACCTGCCTCCTCATGTGTATGACCTTCTGCCTGCCCCTGGACCCAGGTACCTGCCTCCTCCTGTGGTCCTTTTCAATAAACACCTGATGCTCCCTGTGCTTGAAACCAGCTCTCTGTCTCCCCTCGTGTTCATTACACTGAGGGAAGGGGAGGGCAGAGTTACGGCGAGTTGTGAGACACACTGTACTGCAAGTTGGAGGTTTTATATTTCAGTGTAGCATAGTTACTGTCTGCTGAAAAGTGTCCTACGTGTGTATGCTATTTGATTAATCCGTCTACCGTGTACTCTGTACAGTGTGTGCTTAATAAGTCTACCATGTACTCTGTACAGTGTGTGCTTAATCCGTCTACCGTGTACTCTGTACAGTGTGTGCTTAATCAGTCTACCATGTACTCTGTACAGTGTGTGCTTAATCAGTCTACCATGTACTCTGTACAGTGTGTGATTTGCAGTGTATGTGTCTGTGTGGTACGCTCTCTGCTGTGGCTGCCTCTGCAGAGAAACACTAGCTGCCATACTACACAGGAAAAGCTTTCACTCTTACACAACAGGGGAATTACACGTTGCTGTTTGGAGGAAGTTGCGATGGAATTTTGTATAAAAAGAGGAACTACTGTGGAGCATTGAAAAAAACTGTAAAAATGTCATAGTAATTGTGAGTTCCACAACAACACCTGTATTCTGGTTGAAAGTACATACCTTTGTTTTCTTTGTGGTGAAGGATTCAGGAATGTTATCTGGGTGCATGTGTGTCCCCAGAAATCTAGGGGACGGTGCTTGGTGAAAAACCTGCGAGATAGACAAGGCATCCATTTAACACTACGTGAGCCATGGTATGCTGTTGCTCTAACTAATCTAAACAGACACTGTGCAAACAGGCATGTTATATCATTTCAGGCACAGGAGCTCGCAAGTTCAGTGAACAAACTCTTCACTCCTGACACAGATAGCCATAGAAAACACTTTTATATGAATGAATCTCACTATATTCTCCACAGTTAATTGCATTCGATGTGAGAATCACGGGTGTATACTGTAGGTAGACCCCTCTTCTTGGATGAGGTCAAGCTGTGCTAACATTTCCACACACAGAGGCTCATGAGGGCATTCAGTGGAGGGCACTCACAGAACATGTGTTAGCAATTTACTAACATTCACTAACTAGCCTTATTGGATCACAGCATGATTGCAAAACCTGCATGTAATTATTGTGGCCAGTTACAGAACAGCAAAACGAAATTACTATTTAGCAGATGGGGATCTGTGAAACTCACTCCTCCGCCTGAATTGTCTCAACTTGCGCTGCTGACTAGATAGATGCATCGGGAGGGTGGTCACGTGTTTGCGAGGCAGACGTTCTGAGTTCGAGCCTCGGTATGAGCCGAATCAGGAGAAAGCGGCACTCGCTAAACAAGCAGTGTGACGTTCTTTACACCTGACCTTATAGACATTCTCTCTGTCTTGAAAACCTACTTTATAGACCTAAAGTTACCTGAACACCTCCCAATATAACTATAGAACCTCTTTATACTACAGGGGATCTGTGCATTTGTCACGTTCTGACCTTTATTTCCTTTGTTTTGTATTTATTTAGTATGGTCAGGGCGTGAGTTGGGTGGGCAGTCTGTTTGTTTTTCTATGTTTTGGGGTATTTCTATGTTTCGGCCTAGTATGGCTCTCAGAGGTTGTCATTAGTTGTCTCTGATTGAGAATCATACTTAGGTAGCCTGGGTTTCACTGTGTGTTTGTGGGTGATTGTTCCTGTCTCTGTGTTTGCACCAGATAGGACTGTTTTGGGTTTTCACGTTTCTTGTTTTTGTAGTGTTTGTGTTTATCCTTTTTGTCATTAAACATGAATCAACATAATCACGCTGCTTTTTGGTCCGCCTCTACTTCACCCGAAGAGAACCGTTACAGCATTAGTGAACCAAACAACCCATTAACAGCATTTCCAATAAACTACACATGTAGTATTTCTATATCTGACTTAATTGAGGCTGACAAACCTGCAGTGTTGCTAAAACTACAGGAAGTCAACCAGTATTGCACAAACCTGGAGCATTTCGGTCCCAAAGAACTCCATCAATGGAGGGAATTTGGACTCTGCTTTTTCACCAGTTGCTTGTGCTATTATTTTACGCAGCACCGCCACCATCCAATTAAAACCTGCCAGACACAGAGAACATTCAGGTCCATTTACACTTGAGCATTAAGAGAATGTTTTTCAATTTACACAGAGGGATCGGGAATAGAGAGGTGTAGTGTCCTTTGATATTCTTCTAAAAGTGTCATCATGTTTCACCATGAGACAAGAGTTATTATTGCATTATCCCAAAATATTTGCAATATCAGGGGCAATCCCACTCAGATATTGAGTCTAGTCATGGATAAAAAAACATTCTCCATTGAAAGTGCACTTTAGTCCAGTACTAGGCTTAATCTGGATCTAGGAAATCAGCCCCTAGTGTTTTGTAAGATCCATAAAATGGTTTCAGCAATAGTAGTACAGTGTCCCTGGAGCAAATTAGGATTAAGTGCCTTGCTCAAGTGCACAGACAGATGTTTCGCCTTGTTTACTTAGGTATTCAAACCAGCAACCTTTTGGTTACTGACCCAATGCTCTAACCACTAGGCTACCGGCCACCCAGCAGGTACATGACCACATAAACCATGTTTATGTCATATGCAGATGATTACAGAAACATGGGGCTTTGTCCTCATACAGGGCCCATAGAGTTAGATAGAGGACTCATCTTTGTATCTATGCCATTATGTTGTCTGTGACAGCCTGGGCAGCGTTGTTGAAACTATCTCCATTTGAAAGGAGTACTTTTTTTAATGATTTTGTGTTTGAAAAAAGCGTAAAGCTGATATTGGGGATTCACCTTCACTTGCATTATTTCATTATATTAAATTGACTGCATTATATGTGCATGTTCAGTTATCTTGATAGTGTCAAATAAGTGCATGTACTGTAGGGAGAGGGATGTCTCTATACAGCAGAGAGATGGATGAACCTCATCCGGAAAACCTGTGTGACTGACAGGGACCCCTTGGTTTTGTTTGTCCACCCGCCTCCTTGAGGATTGATCACAAGTTCTCAATGGGATTAAGGTCTGGGGAGTTTCCTGCCCATGGACCCAAAATATCAATGTTTTGTTTCCCTGAGCAACTTGGTTATCACTTTTGCCTTATGCTGGAAAAGGCATTGTTCGTCACAAAACTGTTCCTGGATGGTTGGGAGAAGTTGCTCTCTTGGAGGATGTGTTGGTACCATTCTTTATTCATGGCTCTGTTCTTAGGCATAATTGTGAGTGAGCCCAGTCCCTTGGCTGAGAAGCAACCCCACACTTTAATGGTCTCAGGATGCTTTACTGTTGGCATGACACAGGACTAATGGTAGCACTCACCTTGTCTTCTCTGGACAAGCTTTATTCCGGATGCCCCAAACAATCGGAAAGGGGATTCATCAGAGAAAATGACTTTACCACAGTTCTCAGCAGTCCAATCCCTGTACCTTTTGCAGAATATCAGTCTGTCCCTGATGTTTTTCCTGGAGAGAAGTGGCTTCTTTGCTGCCCTTCTTGACACCAGGCCATCCTCCAAAAGTCTTTACCTCACTGTGCGTGCAGATGCACTCACACCTGCCTGCTGCCATTCCTGAGCAAGCTCTGTACTGGTGTTGCCCCGATCCCGCACCTGAATCAACTTTAGGAGACTGTCCTGGCGCTTGCTGGACTTTCTTGGGCGCCCTGAAGCCTTCTTCACAACAATTGAACCGCTCTCCTTGAAGTTCTTGATGATCCGATAAATGGTTGATTTAGGTGCAATCTTACTGGCAGCAATATTCTTGCCCGTGAAGCCCTTTTTGCGCAAAGTAATGATGCCGGCACGTGTTTCCAAGCACCACCCTCCTTTTGAGGCTTCCAGTCTGTCATTTAAACGCAATCAGCATGACAGAGTGATCTCCAGCCTTGTCCTCGTCAACACTCACACCTGTATTAACGTTAACCAGTGTTATTAAATGAACTGTTGTTACAAGGTATTACATTAACCTGTGTTATTACATTAACCTGTGTTATTACATTAACTGTTGTTACAAGGTATTACATTAGCCAGTGTTATTACATTAACCTGTGTTATTACATTAACCTGTGTCATTACATTAACCTGTGTTATTACATTAATACATTAACCTGTGTTATTACATTAATACATTAACCTGTGTTATTACATTAAACGTTGTTGCAAGGTATTACATTGACCTGTGTTATTACATTAACCATTGTTACAAGGTATTACATTAGCCGGTGTTATTACATTCACCTGTGTTATTACATTCACCTGTGTTATTACATTAAACGTTGTTACAAGGTATTACATTGACCTGTGTCATGACATTCGCCGGTGTCATTACATTAACCTGTGTTATTACATTAACCTGTGTTATTACATTAACCTGTGTTATTACATTAACCAGTGTTATTACATTAATCGGTGTTAATATATTAACCTGTGTTGTTACATTAACCAGTGTTATTACATTAACCAGTGTTATTACATTAACCAGTGTTATTACATTAATCGGTGTTATTATATCAACCTGTGTTATTACATTAGCAGGTGTTATTACATTAACCAGTGTTATTGTTGTTACAAGGTATTACATTAACCAGTATTACTACATCAACCTGTGTTGTTACATTAACCCGTGTTATTACATTAACCAGTGTTATTACATTAACCAGTGTTATTACATTAACCAGTGTTATTACATTAATCGGTGTTAATATATTAACCTGTGTTATTACATTAGCAGGTGTTATTACATTAACCTGTGTTATTACATTAAACGTTGTTACAAGGTATTACATTAACCTGTGTTATTACATTAACCAGTGTTATTACATTAACCGGTGTTACAAGGTAATACATTAGCCGGTGCTATTACATTAGCCGGTGTTATTACATTAGCCGGTGTTATTACATTAGCCAGTGTTATTACATTAGCCGGTGTTATTACATTAACCTGTGTTATTACATTAACCAGTGTTATTACATTAACCAGTGTTATTACATTAACCGTTGTTACAAGGTATTACATTAACCTGTGTTATTACATTAACCAGTGTTATTACATTAACCAGTGTTATTACATTAACCGTTGTTACAAGGTATTACATAAGCCGGTGTTATTACATTAACCGGTGTTATTTCATTAACCAGTGTTATTACATTAACCTGTGTTATTACATTAACCTGTGTTATTACATTAACCGGTGTTATTTCATTAACCAGTGTTATTACATTAACCTGTGTTATTCCATTAACCAGTGTTATTACATTAACCTGTGTTATTCCATTAACCAGTGTTATTACATTAACCTGTGTTATTACATTAACCGTGGTTACAAGGTATTACATTAACCTGTGTTATTACATTAACCGTTGTTACAAGGGTGCCTCTCTGCCAGTGTGCCGAGCGGCCTGTGTTTAATTCAACATTCCTCAACACTGATTACCTTACTGACATAGTGTGCAGTGGAAAGAGCTGACAAAGCTGCACAACTGTGTTGTTTTGACAAGGTTATAACCAGAAACAGACTTTATTGCAACCATTTTTGCCTGACAGGGAGGGCCTACCGAAAAGCATACAGATCATATTCTGCAAGTCCAAACATTCAGAGGCCCATCCATTGTGAAACTGAATTTTAGATCACTTCAAACCCAGTTCGCAAGTCAAATACCTTTTGTCTGTCTCCTTTTTAAATACACAGCAAGACAAAATATCATAGGCTATGAGCTATGTGTAAGACACTATGAGTAAGTTTCATTACCCCAATTGTATTTTGAACTTGAACTTTGAGCCTATTATAAAAAAAGGTGCTATCTAGAACCTTAACCTTTTACTGCAGTGGGCTAAATCATGGTCATACAGCATTTCTTGGTAGTCTTACATCTACTTTGAGACAAAAGTATACACCTCACACACATGGTTATGGACTTACCTGGAGCCAAGAAACGTTCTACTTGGAACTAAATTTTTTTTTTTTATGGGGACAGCCGAAGAACCCTTTTGGAACCCTTTTTTCTAAGCGTGTACAGTAGGTATAGACAGAGAGTAGACTTGTAAATACCAAGTGGAACACTCATTTTTCCACTGATTAAACTTGATATAATAAGGTAGTCAGTGACTATTAGAAAACATAAATGCTTAATCAAGATGTTCATTGCCAAAGGATGTCTCTCAAGGAACTAACTACACATGACTTTACTAATGCACAATCTTCTGACCATCTGAATACAGTTTTTTCATTTAAATATTTTTTGACTTACCACATTTGGGATATGCAACTAATATGACATCATCTGCTCTTGCTTCCAGCCTCTCCATAGCCTTCAGGTTCTCCTCTGGACTCATGAGGACAGGGTACAGCACTCCGTTATATCTGTACAACTTATCCTCCTCCTTCATATCTTTAGCCAGTTCCATTTTGGACTGGATTTTGGCTGAGAAAGAACTGCTCATTTTGGATAATCCTGTAGAAAATCTCAAGCTTGAATCTTTTCAGTTTACACCTCCAGTGTATTTGTTCAGCTGGACTGCCACAAGCTCCACTCTGTTTATGAGTGTGGGTGTCTGTGTGCATGTGTGTGAATGTGGTTGTGTGTGTGAGAGTGAGTATAGTAAGAGGAGAAAGAGGTGTGTCCTTCACAGATAAAGCTTGCATGAGAAGTAGGAGTTTCCTGGTTTCTGTAGGGGTGTTGAGAAGGTCTGGTTTCCTGTGTGTGATATCTCAGATGTTGAAATGTCCTCCCATGAGTGTTTATATAAACCATTCATATGTGCAGGAATTTCCCTTAGAATCTAGTGGCCCCTATAGCTTCATCCACTCAAAGACTAAAGTAAATACTGTTGCCTCATTCACATTTCTCACCGCCACTTGATTAACCGTTTCAGTACAATGTGACTACTCATGTCCAGAAAGAAGCAAATAAGCTTCCTCTCTGGCCTCCCTCTTGACATGGTGCCACCAAATCAAACACACCCAGCGGGACATAAATCATGGCGTGTGGTCAGACTTCACATTTTCCCATACTCTTAATGGAAATTAATAATCTCTGTATAATAATGATTTTGGAAATGAGGCCCATTCAACAGTGCCGGTAATAGACAAGGTCATGGGGTCAGTGAACATTGAGATGGGAAAGTATTTACGGGTGTAAATAAATAAAATGGGAGGTTTTAGTTAGATGTTTCACTGCAAAGCGTATCCTGCTGGGATCTTGGTATGCATACGTCATTAATTCTCGCTTTTATTGTAGGTTATTGGACTACTCCTTACTGAGACATCTGCTGGTAATACAGGGGAACTAATGACAACCCATCAACCCCTAAAAGCCCAAAACAGAGGAGACAGAGAAGCATCTCTAGAGCAGAATGTTTTTGTGTTGCTTATATAGGCCTAGTTCTATGTGGCACAGGCTTTGTAATGAAAGTGCGCATTGGATGAGATGTTAACATGATGTGATATGTTATGACTGGGGTTATTCTGACCCTCTCCCATCGACGGGGCCAATACCCTTTTCCTGCATGACTTAGAGAGGTTGCATATACTGTATACCACCTACCTATACAGAGCACTATAATGGAACGACTCAAGTGCACATAAGGATGTTTTATCGCCCAAAACTGCACAGCAACCAGACTCAAACTCACCTTGACACATGTCAAAGCGTTTGGAGAGAATGATGGCATTTCTAAAAGATAAGGTCCTCCATGCTAAACATGAGAACCCCTAGCAGGCCTCCAGTCTCTCCAAGTGATTACAGGACTACAGGACTATTAATTCAATAAATGCGGATGCAGATCTGAACAGAAACACAGCACAATCAAGCCTTCTCCTATGGCTCTTCAGTGTTGTAGCAAGGCCATAACACTGTGATAACCTGGAGATAAATAATGTAAGAAACGTATGAGGTTCCGAGATACAGAGTGAAATACAGAGTAACTGTCGAACCAAACTGAACCATCACTGGCACGCAAAGGTTCAAGATCATTGACCACTGCCGATAGGCAGTCAAGTTCAGCCTTAATTTAGTTTGTTTTGTTTATTGGTAGATCAGCTTTAATATTGCAGATAGATTGTGGCTTCTATCAATGTAATTGTCTGCATCATTTCCAATCCCCCATATATTTTGGGGTAAATATCTATTTTTTATATATTTTCCTTCTTTACTATTTTCTCCGAACCCTTTCATCCCTCCACTAATTGGAGTAAAATAATGGACAACAACACTTAAGCTTCTACTTCCAGCTTATACATACTATAAACAATTTACAGACAGTTTATTTTACAATAATTATCTTGTTTTTTTGTTATTTTTAGTCCCACCCTTCAGCTCACCTCAACCCCATATATCTCTGAACACCATCCAGTTTTGATTTCTACTAGCCATTTTTTTCATTTTTTAACTATGCTGTGATATTTCACAAAAGTCCTGAACCTTTCCATTCTCATAGATTCTCCAGATTGTAAATTAAAGATAAAATGTTTCGCTAAGAGTATTGACTATTACTTTTCAAATCTCCCAGCAATGCTATTTGTAGAGTTAATTCCAGGTAAATGTTGTAATTCTTCAGCCATTCCTGAACCTGTGACCAAAAACAAGCTGCATATGGGCAGTACCAAAACAAGGGATCTAATGATTCTGTCTCTTCGCAGCAAAATCTGCGCAAAATCACACCCCTGAGTCAATACTTTGTAGAAGCACTGATGGCAGCAATTACAGCTGTCAGTCTTTCTGGGTAAGTCTCCGAGAGCTTTCCACACCTGAAATGTGGGTCTTCAACTCTGTCAAATTGGTTGTTGATAATTGCTAGACAACCATTTCCAGGTCTTGCCATAGATGTTCAAGTAGATTTAAAAGTCAAAACACTAAGTCGGCCACTCAGGAACATTCATTGTCTTCTTGGTAAGCAACTCCAGTGTAGATTTGGCTTGACATTTTAGGTTATTGTCCTGCTGAAAGGTGAATTAATCAAATCAAATCAAATCAAATTTTATTTGTCACATACACATGGTTAGCAGATGTTAATGCGAGTGTAGCGAAATGCTTGTGCTTCTAGTTCCGACAATGCAGTAATAACCAACAAGTAATCTAACTAACAATTCCAAAACTACTGTCTTATACACAGTGTAAGGGGATAAAGAATATGTACATAAGGATATATGAATGAGTGATGGTACAGAGCAGCATAGGCAGGATACAGTAGATGGTATCGAGTACAGTATATACATGAGGTGAGTATGTAAACAAAATGGCATAGTTAAAGTGGCTAGTGATACATGTATTACATAAGGATGCAGTCGATGATATAGAGTACAGTATATACGTATGCATATGAGATGAATAATGTAGGGTAAGTAACATTATATAAGGTAGCATTGTTTAAAGTGGCTAGTGATATATTTACATCATTTCCCATCAATTCCCATTATTAAAGTGGCTGGAGTTGAGTCAGTGTCAGTGTCAGTGTGTTGGCAGCAGCCACTCAATGTTAGGGGTGGCTGTTTAACAGTCTGATGGCCTTGAGATAGAAGCTGTTTTTCAGTCTCTCGGTCCCAGCTTTGATGCACCTGTACTGACCTCGCCTTCTAGATGATAGCGGGGTGAACAGGCAGTGGCTCGGGTGGTTGATGTCCTTGATGATCTTTATGGCCTTCCTGTAACATCGGGTGGTGTAGGTGTCCTGGAGGGCAGGTAGTTTGCCCCCGGTGATGCGTTGTGCAGACCTCACTACCCTCTGGAGAGCCTTACGGTTGTGGGCGGAGCAGTTGCCGTACCAGGCGGTGATACAGCCCGCCAGGATGCTCTCGATTGTGCATCTGTAGAAGTTTGTGAGTGCTTTTGGTGACAAACCGAATTTCTTCAGCCTCCTGAGGTTGAAGAGGCGCTGCTGCGCCTTCTTCACGATGCTGTCTGTGTGAGTGGACCAATTCAGTTTGTCTGTGATGTGTATGCCGAGGAACTTAAAACTTGCTACCCTCTCCACTACTGTTCCATCGATGTGGATAGGGGGGTGTTCCCTCTGCTGTTTCCTGAAGTCCACAATCATCTCCTTAGTTTTGTTGACGTTGAGTGTGAGGTTATTTTCCTGACACCACACTCCGAGGGCCCTCACCTCCTCCCTGTAGGCCGTCTCGTCGTTGTTGGTAATCAAGCCTACCACTGTTGTGTCGTCCGCAAACTTGATGATTGAGTTGGAGGCGTGCGTGGCCACGCAGTCGTGGGTGAACAGGGAGTACAGGAGAGGGCTCAGAACGCACCCTTGTGGGGCCCCAGTGTTGAGGATCAGCGGGGTGGAGATGTTGTTGCCTACCCTCACCACCTGGGGGCGGCCCGTCAGGAAGTCCAGTACCCAGTTGCACAGGGCGGGGTCGAGACCCAGTGTCTCGAGCTTGATGACGAGCTTGGAGGGTACTATGGTGTTGAATGCCGAGCTGTAGTCGATGAACAGCATTCTCACATAGGTATTCCTCTTGTCCAGATGGGTTAGGGCAGTGTGCAGTGTGGTTGAGATTGCATCGTCTGTGGACCTATTTGGGCGGTAAGCAAATTGGAGTGGGTCTAGGGTGTCGGGTAGGGTGGAGGTGATATGGTCCTTGACTAGTCTCTCAAAGCACTTCATGATGACGGAAGTGAGTGCTACGGGGCGGTAGTCGTTTAGCTCAGTTACCTTAGCTTTCTTGGGAACAGGGACAATAGTGGCCCCCTTGAAGCATGTGGGAACAGCAGACTGGGATTACTATCACATCGAAATAAACTTGGAGTTTGGAGGTGGAGCAATTGAAGTCCTGGTGTTTGTGATGCCCGGCGTTTGGTGCGACGCAGAACCAGTGGTGAGCGTTGTGAAACAGAGGAGTCATTGTAAGTCGTTTTGTGTTTTGAGTCAGAGTCTCTACCCGAAAAAGTCATGTTAGGATATATCAGTTATCCTGTTAGAGCTTTTGCACCGAATCCACTGCACTGTTTTAGGTGCAATATTTATGGTCATGTCGCAGCAGTTTGTAGGCGGGAGATTCCAAGATGTGGGAAGTATGCAGGAGGGAAAGGGATAGAGGATTGTGTAATTTATATGCATAAAGTTGTTTGTGTCAACTGCCCATGTTGCTGAGGATCAGAAGTGTCCGGTGCGAGAGAGGCAGGTTGAGGTGCAAGAGTCAGAGTAGTTCATGCGTAAACATGCTTAAACCACCTGACCAAATCCTAAAGCAATGGGACTCCTTAAATCTTTCTCAGATTATTACCAATCCCACAAGGTATGACTCCAAACACCCAGAAAAGGCTATTCTTCTTTATGGTATCCTCACAAATAATCCTGATAGGTATCAGTCTGGAGTTTTCTGTAATGATCTTAGTGATCACTGTTAAACAGCCTGTGGCTGCTCAGGGAAACAACCTGTCCTGATTTGTCATAGACGCTTGCTAAAAAACTTTAATGAGCAAGCCTTCCTTCATGAACTGTAAAATGTAAAATGGTATAGAATCAGCTCTGTCGAAGACGCTTGGACCTTCTTTTTTTATATTTTCAGTGGTATTAACAAACACTCCCCATAATGAAAATGAGAATTAAAAACAGGTTCAGCCCCTGGTCAGCCCCTGTTTCGAACCGTGATCTTGCAGAGTTACTCCACCTCAAGAATTGCATTTGGCGAAAGGCTCGGCACACACATACTCAGGCTGACTGGCTCTCGTTCAGGCAAATGAGAAATAAGTGCGCTCAAGCTATCCGGAAGGCCAAAGTTAGTTACTTTAAGGAGCAGTTCTCTCTCTGTGGATCTAACTCCAAGACGTTCTGAAAAACGGTTAAAGACCTGTAGAATAAACCCTCCTCACAGCTGCCCATGTCCATTAATGTTGATGATGCGGTTGTTACTGACAAGAAGCACATGGCTGAGCTCTTTAATCACCACTTCATTAAGTCAGGATTCCTATTTGACTCAGCCATGCCTCCTTGCCCGTCCAACATTTCCTCATCTCCCACCCCTTCTAATATGAATATCCCAGATGCTTCTCCCTCTTCTTCCCTTGCCCCGCAACAAAGTTTCTCCCTGCAGGCAGTCACTGAATCCAAGGTGCTAAAGGAGGTCCTGAAACTTGACCCCAAAAAAACATCTGGGTCAGATGCTTTAGACCCTTTCTTCTTTAAGGTTGCTGCCCCTATCATTGTCAAGCCTATCTTCAACCTTTTTAACCTGTCTCTCCTTTCTGGGGAGGTTCCTATTTTCTTGGAAGGCAGCCACGGTTTGTCCTTTATTTAAAGGGGGAGATCAAGCTGATCCTAAATGTTATAGGCATATTTATATTTTGCAGTGTTTATCAAAAGTGTTGAAAAAACTTGTCAATAATCAACTGCCTGGCTTTCTTGATGTCTATAGTATTCACTCTGGTATGCAATCTGGTTTCCTCCAAATAAAGGTTAAATATAAAAATATATATATATATATTAATAAAAGTGCAGTAGGTGTCGTATGCTGAGGCAGTGAAGAAAGTAGGGGAGGATGGGTCAAGAGTGAGGGATCCGCTCTGTGTGTTGTAGAGAGATAGGCCAACAAGTGACATATGCTTCATTAAGGTTGGCTTTTTAGCATTCATAGCAATGGTTATCAACTGTACCGCAAAAATGGAACGTAAATCCCGGAAAATATATGTTGTGGTGGCAGATGCAGAGAAGTATTTGGGAATACGAGATTTGACTTCAGAAGAGTTACAGGGTGTGTTGAGTGGTTGTGTCCCGTCCTCCCAGGCTATTGTGAAGGTGCAGGAGTAGATAGGGTCAAAGTAGGTGAATGGGGTAGTGTGTTTTTAATGGGTGTATGGTTAATATGAAGGTGTTTTATTTGTATTTATTTTTGTTTCCCATTTCCAAATGGGGGCGTTAATGCAACATGTTGAACGCCAACCGCAGTTAAACTCCAAAGAAGAAGAAGAAACTTGGGAGTCACGCGATATGGTGTGTTGTCCTCCCCACTACCACTCGATCTTGGCTAGAAGGGATCCAGAATGTGTCAAATTAAAGTCATATTGACGTTTCGTAGCAGGTTAAGATAATTGACGCAACAGGTTAGAATAATTAACGTTCAGTTTAATTAATAATTAATTATCAGTTTAAGAGAAGTTGGTTAAAGTTAGGAAAATGGTTAGCTAAAATTCAAAAACAAATATTTTTCCGTTAATTTGACAAATGCTGGATCCCTTCTAGCCATGACCCTACTACTCGAGAAACCATGACGTTTATTAAACTCTCGATAAAATAGATTATTATGAACTTCACAGGGCGGTGAAAGTGCATTGTGCTCTTCATACTGCTTTCCAATAAATATAGAGGGTCTTATTCTGATGACATAAATGCTCGACTGCCGTTTGACAAAGAACAATATTATCGCTTATCATGACAATACCCTCACTGAGCCTAACCGCACTGTATCTGCGATCTTTGGCTAGACCGCACGCGCCAAGGTAGGTATTGTTGCTATTTAATGCAACAGTTTTTGTGGCAAAACTATCGGAATAGTTGAAAATGTGATGGAAACATATTGAAATTCCTATTTTTATTCGGTACCTAAAAACGCAAGTGAAAATATAAAAGTTGTGTGCACTAAATGCGTCATCACGCACTGATTTTTATCCGCAAAAAGTCAATTTGGTGGAAACACTTCACTGGTGGGAAAATGTGCATATTTTATTTTTGTGGGTTCGAGAATTCCGCGTTCAAATAACTCCGACTTTAGTGCGTTCAAAACAACTGTTTACTCGAGAGGAAAAAAACGAAGTCCGACTGGGAAAAATCGATTTGAACGTTCATCCAACTAGACTTTCCAACCTGAAGATCACTGACGTCATGATTTGACCCCGTATTTTTCCTAGTTGCCAGATGTTTTGAACGCAGCACTAGCTATTTAAACCAACTGTGTCGGTCAATTTGGTGAATGTCTTCATGTCATTTTTATTAATACAGAATCTTATTTCTTATCAACCACTAACATAACTGCAATTTCAGCAGAAAGTGGGTCTTGAATGTATCAGTCAGAGATACGTGATTTCATTAAATTAGCAAAACATTTTTATCTTCTCACCTGAAGTTGTATGACGCCCTGAAATCCCTGGCTGTAAAACCATGTAAACAATATGTTTTCGGGATAGCCAAGAGCTGGATCACGATAAGATGATATACAGATCTGTGAATGTGTGCAGGCACGCGCAACTAAGAGGTTCTCGAAAGTTCAGTCGATTTGAAGGGTCCAAAATGGCGATGGATGGTATGACCACATCTCCATCAGGACTATCGTATCACAATGTTGGGGACTTTTACCCCAGAAAATTCGGTTCCAAGCCGGACGTGGTGCCGTCCGGGGTGACCGAGAGGAAAGTTGGTCCCCTGGATAAACCTGACATGGTGGCGGTGGACGTTATCAACGATTCAGGTAGTTAGTTAGCTAACGTTGCCGGTAGCTATGTTATGCTAGCTAGCTAGCGCAATGTTATTGGTAGCTAGGGTAACGGTAAACTGGCTAGACACTGTTAGAAACCATAATCCGCTATGAAGCATCTTTCCACAGCTGTGTGTAGCTAGCTAGCTAGGTAAATCTTCACTGTAGCTAATGCATTGGCATTGCCATGTTATGATTGCCAAGACGATAAAACTTGTCAGCTAACGTGCTTTGCTATAGTGAGCTTACCTGAATTCCGGGGCAAAGTTAACTAACGTTGATGACGTTTCATCTGCTAGTTAGCTGTTTAACATTAGGCCAGGAAATCAAAGCAGAGCTAGGTGGCTGACTGGATATCTGCAGATTTCTTAAACATTTGCCACCTGCATCTTCTTGCTCCATGTCTTTAATGTCACATTCCTGATGGAGACACAATTGCACCAAGAGTTTACATTCACATAAAACACTGGGGACACACTGGCCTGCGGGTAAGTCTTAGGTGGAAATGCATTTTGAAAACCATGCATAATTTAGGTTCCAGAGTGGCGCAGCGTTCTAAGGCACTGCATCTCAGTGCTAGAGGCATCACTACAGACCCTGGTTCGATTGCAGGCTGTATCACCACCGGCCATGATTGGGAGTCCTGTAGGGCGACGCACAATTGGCACAGCGTCGTTAGGGTTTGACCAGGGTAGGCCTTCATTGTAAATACCATTTTTTTCTTAACTGACTTGCCTAGTTAAATAAAATTACAAAAAAATAATAATCAAACATGCATCATTCTGGTATCTTGAAAATAACGTTAGATGAATACTTTACTTTATATCAGTACTTTGTATCAGTGCTTTTCATAACCACATACTTTCTCTTCTTCTGCAGATATCCCAATGCACAGAAAAAAGCATGAAACTGACATGTTTGTGCTGGTAAGTTTTCCTTTTTAAGACAAGTTGGGAGGCCTAAAGTAAAAAAATATGTATGTGTGTGTGTATGTATTTAATTAATTACTTACTGGCAAACTACTGTAGCTGAAGAAGAAGGATAAACACTATATTGTGAAGCCACTAGATGGTAGTATTATGTAAGACTTATAGCTTGTATCCCCCTACTTCTCTGCAAGCATTACAGGTTTCATCCTAATCTCTCACATCCTTTCACGTGACTGTGTTTTTGTGTGGTACCCACAGGGTACTATACACCCATTCCGGAAGACGCACAGGTCCTTCTTTGGGAAACTCTCTCAAGAATTCCGCTTGGTGACTTCAGACAGACAGGTAAGTTAGCAGAGGGGGTGTATGCATTCGTGTGTATTGCCTAATACACCTTGGTGTTTGCACACTCTGAAACAAAGAAATAGTATATTTTTTTATTCCTCTAACGACCTCTACAAGCCAGAATGTTCAATAAAGTTATATTTGAACTTACTCTACAGGTTGTCTGGGTGGTTGTTCCTTAAGTCTCACAAAATAAAATTAAAAATACCCAAAGGAAAGTATTATAAACCCTAGTTTTTAGAATGTCGGTCTATATTTTCAATCTCCTGATGCAGTCGCAAGTGATGCACACTATGTAGAAAATAGTGTCAGTAGATTGAAACTACAAAGCGGAAATACAAGCTGACAGAACCATATACACACCAGTGTTTTGAAAAGTCAGGTTAATAACACTTTCCTGTGGATTTTTGTCTCAAATTTCCAATGGTAGAACAACAAAATCAGAGTACAACAGGTAGAGTAAGTTAACATTTTGAATTTATATATTAACACAAAAGTGGAAGCTTCCACACTCAGACTTGTAGAGGCTAGCATGTACATTAATATGCCTCTGGGACAAACTCTCCCGCAATGCTCTTTGTTTGGGAATTCCTCAATCCCCCTTCCCAGATGACCCTGACTTTATTATTGCACTGTTCTGGTAAGCTGTTTAGACATCTCATCTCATAGGCAAGCGCCAAAACACCTCACGATAATCTTTCACTCAATGGACTTCTCCATCACAGTGGGAATTGACAGGTCTTGCCAACCCAACTTGGCAAATAGAGTTTTCAGTAATCTGGTTGATAATGGACTTGTCCAGGAAGGCTCAGAGACTTGATGGAATTGTAGAACACGTGGGGTGGCGTGCAGAGTGTAATCTACTTTTTGGCCTACACCAAGGTCCTACTTTTACAAACAAAACCAGGAGTGGATTACAGTGCACAGTTTACAGAGCAAACAAATTCCAAGGCTAAACATTGATTGAATGTGAAAATGCCGCTCCCCTCATGGTATCACATCTAATTTGGGGATGCTCAGCCCGTGTCGTGCCCTCCTGTGCAGTGGGTGCAAAGTATATGTTGTCTTCAAGCCCATTAGAAATCGATGGCAAGGCAGTGTTGATTTGTGAAACGCACAGCCTCCGGTAGCTCAGTAATAGCCATTTGCACAAGCCCAACTAAAGTTAATGGAGCTAAAAACAGTCACTAACTAGACCAGTTTGCGAATCTGCAATGATCAGGTGCCACCTTTTGTAGGGGAGAGTGGGGTAAGTTAAGTTTTTTTTTTATATTCAGCATCACTCCGTCAAAATATTATTCATTCTAACAAAGAAATCTACATATTTCAGGGTTTTGTTTATACCTGGAAATAATCAGAATTCATGTAACCGTTACAGTTTTGAGAACATATCTTGTCCAAAAAAAGTGGTCTCTTGGCACAACTTACAGGGTAAGGGTAAGTAAGTTAAGCCGCCTACACATCTTTGTACTGTATGACATATTACCACTTCTTTTTTAAAACCATGTCTTATCTTTATTTCCCAAACACAATTCAATCACAATAGCATTTTGTTTTTAAAATAATTTTAAGCATCTTTTAACACAGGCTTAAAGCTGTAATATGTAACTTTTTGGGTGACCTGACCAAATTCACAAAGAAATGTGTGTTATAGATCTGTCATTCTCATTGAAAGCAAGTCTAAGAAGTGGTAGATCTGTTCTATGCTTCCCGTTCTTAAGTTTAGTTTTAGGGTCTTTAACATTTGGTTTTGTACACCAGCTGAAAATACAATATTTTGGGTTATGGAAAGATATTTCACAGCGGTTTAGATGGTAAAATGATTCTCTACAATATATATTCTTGTTTAGTCACATAAATTGAAATTAGGCAAACTATTAGAATTTTAGCAACCAGGAAATGGCGGTGCGATTTCTGTGTAGTGCATCTTTTTAAAGGGATACGTTGGGATTTTGGAAAGGAGGCCCTTTATCTACTTCCCAGAGTCAGATAAACTAGTGGATACCATTTTTATGTATGAAGAAAGTTATAGGTAGTTTCGTGAGCCAATGCTAACTAGTGTTGGCGTGATGACTGGAAGTCTATGGGTAACACAAGTTAGCATTGGCTCGCGAAACTACCTGTACTTTCCTTCATACTGGACACGGACATAAAAATGGTATCCACAAGTTCATCTCACTCTGGGGAAGTAGGTAAAGGGCCTCATTGCCAAAACACCCAAATATCCCTTTAACGCCTAACAAATGCTAGTTTAAATAAAACACTTAGCATGGGCCTGTTACCTCATATCCCAGCGATAATGCTTTCCGTTACATCTGGGAAGAAAACACTTCAACTTGCTATTGGGTCAACTTACCCCAAGACAAACATTTAAACAGCTTGGAAAATTCCAGAAAATGATGTCATGGCTTTAGAAGCTTCTGATAGGCTAATTGACATCATTTGAGTCAATTGGAGGTGTACCTGTGGATGTATTTCAAGGCCTACCTTCAAACTCAGTGCATTTTTGCTTGACATCATGGGAAAATCAAAAGAAATCAGTCAAGACCTCAGAAAAGTAATTGTAGACCTCCACAAGTCTCGTTCATCCTTGCGGGGCAATTTCCAAATGCCTGAAGGTACCACGTTCATCTGTACAAACAATAGTACACAAGTATAAACACCATGGGACCACGCAGCTGTCACACCGCTCAGGAAGGAGACGTTCTGTCTCCTAGAGATGAACGTACTTTGGTGCGCAAAGTACAAAGGCAAAGGACCTTGTGAAGATGCTGGAGGAAACAGGTACAAAACTATCTATATCCACAGTAAAACGAGTCCTGTATCAACATAACCTGAAAGGCTGCTCAGCAAGGAAGAAGCCACTGCTCCAAAACTGCCATTAAAAAAAAGACTACGGTTTGCAACTAACTGCACATGGGGACAAATATCATACTTTTTGGATAAATGACCTCTGGTCTGATGAAACAAAAATAGAACTGTTAGGCCATAATGACCATCATACCGATGGTGTGATGGTTGAGAGAAAAGGGGGGAGGCTTGCAAGCCGAAGAACACCATGAAGCACGGGGTGGCAGCATCTTTTGGGGGTGCTTTGCTGCAGGAGGGACTGATGTACTTTACAAATAGATGGCTTCATGGGGAAGGAAAATTATGTGGATATATTGAAGCAACATCTCAAGACATCAGTCAGGAAGTTAAATCTTGGTCACATTAGGGTCTTCCAAATGGACAATGACCCCAAGCATACTTCTAAAGTTGTGGCAAAATGGCTTAAGGACAACAAAGTCAAGGCATTGGAGTGGCCATCACAAAGCCCTGACCTCAATCCTATAGAAAATTTGTGGGCAGAAATGAAAAAGCGTGTGCGAGCAAGGAGGCCTACAAACCTGACTCAGTTACACCCGCTCTGTCTAGAGGAATGGGCCAGAATTCACCCAACTTATTGTGGGAAAATTGTGGAAGGCTACCTGAAACGTTTGACCCAAGGTAAACAATTTAAAGGCAGTGCTCCCAAATACTAATTGAGTGTATGTAAACTTCTGACCCACTGGGAATGTGATGAAATAAATAAAAATTGAAATAAATCACTCTTTACTATTATTCTGACATTTCACATTCTTAAAATAGACTCCCCACTTTAACTGACCTAAAACAGGGAATTCTTTATTAGGATTAAATGTCTGGGATTGTGAAACTGAGTTTAAATGTATTTGGCTAAGCTGTATGTACTTCTGACTTCAACTGTATACCGTAATTTCTGGACTATTAAGCGCACCTGAATATAAACCGCACCCACTGAATAAAAAAAATAAAAATGTATTTTGTACATAAATAAGCCGCAGGTGCCTACCGGTACTTTGAAACAAATTAACTTTACACAGCCTTTAAACGAAACATGGCTTGTAACAAAAATAAATAGACTTTTAAACGAAACACGGCTTGTAACAAAAATAAATAGGCTTTAACGAAACACGGATTGTAACAAAAAAATAAATAAATAGCAGTAAACAGTAGCCTACCAAGAAAGTCATTGGTCACTATCTTCCTTCTCCTGTGCACGGAAACCACTGAAGTCATCTCCTTCGGTGTCGGAGTTGAATAGCCTCAGAATTGCTTCATCCGATGTTGGATCGCTGCCCTCTTCAACACGCAGCAGTCCAACCTTTCGAAACCCGTTGATGATAGTGGATTTTTTGACAATGCTCCACGCTGTCAGCAACTCTATTTCCTTTTCCCACAGCCAGATCAATCGCCTTCAACTTGAAAGCTGCATCATATGCATTTCTCTGTGTCTTTGCCATGATGAGGGTGACAAAATGACTACCGTAATCAGAATGATGGGAAGTTTGAGCGCGCTCGATTTACGTCACATTATGTGATGGTGCTCAGTTTTTTTGGTGGCATGAATCTTGTGAAAGCGGGAAAAATCCATAAATTAGCCGCGTCATTGTATAAACCGCGAGGTTCAAAGCGTGGGAAAAAAGTAGCGGCTTATAGTCCGGAAATTACGGTACACTACCGTTCAAAAGTTTGGGGTCACTTAGAAATGTCCTTGCTTTTGAAAGAAAAGCACTTTTTTTTTTTGGTCCATTAAAATAACATCAAATTGATCAGGAATATAGTGTAGACATTATTGTAAATGAGTATTGTAGCTGGAAACGCAAGATTTTTATGAAATGTCTACGTATGCGTACAGTGGCCCATTATCAGCAACCATCACTCCTGTGTTCCAATGGCACGTTGTGTTAGCTAATCCAAGTTGATCATTTTAAAAGGCTAATTGATCATTAGAAAACCATTTTGCAATTATGTTAGCACAGCTGAAAACTGTTCTGATTAAAGAAGCAATAAAACTGTCCTTCTTTATACTAGTTGAGTATCTGGAGCATCAGCATTTGTGAGTTCCATTACAGGCTCAAAATGGCTAGAAACAAAGAACTTTCTTCTGAAACTCGTCAGTCTATTCTTGTTCTGAGAAATGAACGCTATTCCATGTGTGAAATTTCTGAAGATAGGGGCCTCCCGGGTGGCGCAGTGGTTAAGGGCGCTGTACTGCAGCGCCAGCTGTGCCATCAGAGTCCCTGGGTTCGCGCCCAGGATCTGTCGTAACCGGCCGCGACCGGGAGGTCCATGGGGCGATGCACAATTGGCCTAGCGTCGTCCGGGTTAGGGAGAGATTGGTCGGTAGGGATCTCCTTGTCTCATCGCGCACCAGCGACTCCTGTGGCGGGCCGGGCGCAGTGCGCGCTAGCCAAGGTTGCCAGGGGCATGGTGTAGCCTCCGACACATTGGTGCGGCTGGCGCTGTGTTAAGAAGCAGTACGGCTGGTTGGGTTGTGTATCGGAGGACGCATGACATTCAGCCTTCGTCTCTCCCGAGCCCGTACGGGAGTTGTAGCAATGAGACAAGATAGTAGCTACTACAACAATTGGATACCTCGAAATTGGGGAGAAAAAATGGTAAAATTCAAAAAAAAAAAAATATCTGAAGATCTCGTATAGCGCTGATATTCCATAAAAGAATCAGCCGTTTCCAGCTACAATACTCATTTACAACATTAACATTGCCTACATTGTATTTCTGATCAATTTGATATATATTAATAGGCAAAAACAATGTGCTTTTCTTTAAAAAACAAGGACTCAAGTGACCTCAAATTTGTGGACTCAGCTATTTCAGCCACACCCATTGCTGACCGGTATATAAAATCAAGCGCACAGCCATGCAATCTCCATTGACAAACATTGTCAATTGAATGGCCTTACTGAAGAGCTCAGTGACTTTCAATGTGGGAACATCATAGGATGCCACCTTTCCAACAAGTCAGTATATTACATTTTTGCCCTGCTAGAGCTGCCCCGGTCAACAGCAAGTGCTGTTATTGTGAAGTGGAACGTCTAGGAGCAACAACGGCTCAGCCGCGAGGTGGTAGGCCACACAAGCTCTCAGAACGGGACCACTGAGTGCTGATGTGGGTAAAAATGGTATGTCCTCGAATGGAACACTCACTACTGAATTCACCTCTGGAAGCAACGTCAGCACATTTACTGTTCTGCGGGAGCTTCATGAAGCGGGTTTCCGTGGTCGAGCAAATGGGTTTCTATGGTCGAGCAGCCGCACACAAGCCTAAGATCACCATGCGCAATGCCAAGCGTCGGCTGGAGTGGTGTTTCCATTGGACTCTGGAGCAGTGGAAACGCGTTCTCTGGAGTGATGAATCACTCTTCACCTTCTGACACTCTGACAAACAAATCTGGGTATGGCGGATGCCAGGAGAAAGATGCCTGCTGCCTGAATGCATAATGCCAACTGTATAGTTTGGTGGAGGAGGAGTAATGGCCTGGGACTGTTTTTCATGGTTTAGGCTCCTCCAGTAAAGGGATATCTTAACGCTACAGCATACAATGACATTCTAGATGATTCTGCGCTTCCAACTTTGTGGCAACAGTTTGGGGAAGGCCCTTTCCTGTTTCAGCATGACAATGCCCCCATGCACAAAGCGAGGTCCATACAGAAATGGTTTGTTGAGATCGTTGTGGAAGAACTTGACTGGCCTGCACAGAATCCTGACCTCAACCCTATCGAACACTTTTGGGAAAAATTGGAACTCCGACTGCGAGCCAGGCCTAATTGCCCCACATCAGTACCGACCTCACTAATGCTCTTGTGGTTAAATGGAAGCAAGTCCCCGCAGCAATGTTCCAACATCTAGTGGAAAGCCTTCCCAGAAGAGTGGAGGCTTTTATAGCAGCAATGGGGGGGACCAACTCCATATTAATGCCCATGATTTTTGAATGAGATGTTCGACGAGCTGGTCTCCACATACTTTTGTTCATGTAGTGTACATTTAAGACCTCATATTGAAGCTTATAGAGAACCCAACTAATGTATTGAACAATGTTAAAAGTATCTACTTTTATGTAGATACAAGCATCATGAAACCTCAACGCAATAAATTCATTTGACTTGGTGAAAATCTGTTTTTTGGACTTAAGTTCCGTACCACTTTTTCCATGTGGTTTCTTCGTTTACGGACTCCATGAAATGACCTCTTCCCAAAGATTTGGTCAGATTATTAATTTTGTATATAGTTTCCTAGAAACACAGGTGGCTCAACATACCCCTCTCTCCCCTACAGGTCAACTTTGGTTTGCCCCTGTTTTGTCAAGCCTTTGAAGCATCATCCATCACTTGCACAAAGACAAAGAAGTGGCTATTCCTAACACTTAGGACTTTAAAATAAGGTCTTCATGGAGGATGGATATGGAAATATTCTCTTTTTCTGAGCAATTGTTTTAGTATAAAATAATAAAAACAAAATGTTTGAGTCAGGAAGACTCTGACTGGATATTGTAGCATACAATATAGCTTAGTATTTATTTTAGTCTTTTTTTTGTGCTCCTCTTTATCAAGGGATCCAATAATTCCGGACCCCACTATAGGCTAGTATCAAAGGATCAGGGCTGCATGTGAAACCGACATCACTGCTAGCTTAGTAGTATTAGCTTCCTCCCTGAGTACAACTTTGAGTAAACTGTCCGTACCACGGCTCAAACCCGGGTTCCTCTGCCGCTCTAACACGTACGTGACTGACATCCTTGACAGCGTACGAACCAGTTGAGCTATAGAAAAAGGTCCAATTTAGATTGCACCATTGGCAACATTTTAAGCTGTGCAGTGAGCTTACGGCATGTTCTTATCTCCGTTACACATGGATATTGGATGGTATAAAGACCGGACTGTAAGGCTTCTGTCCACAGGGACACATTAAGGCTCTTGACTGATACCCTGCTCTCCACTGACTGTGCACTGTGTACAGCGAGGGTACATGGGGGTTCAATCCCCTCTTTAGGAATTATCTGTATGTGTTCCATCTGCCGGTGTACTAGCTAGCTCTGCTAGTGTAGCTCTGCATGCCTCTACCGAAGGACCAATGGGATGGCTAGCCTCGGGGCTGCACTGTCTGGGATAAGCTGCTTTAGGCTCCAAGCGGCCCATCTGCCAGAGGTAAAGGCCCTCATCTACAAGAGTAGGGACTAGGGAGAGAGTGTGCTGTGGTGTGACTTCTGACTACTCTCCCTAAAAGCTGTATGGAACTGGGTTTGGTTTTATAGGAACAGAGACTGATTGAGGTAGTCATCTTAGTTCACTTCACATGCATGGAGAAGAGACTAAGTTTTCTGAAATGAAAGAGTTCTAGACTTGATACTTTTAGTGGAGAAAGTGGGGACTGTTGTCTTTCTTGATAAGGGTGTGATTGTGTGATACTTGAGGCTCACTGTGGCTGGACACTGCTCCGTCCATGCACCTACTAACAGGAGTCTTCTAGTATGATTCTGCTGTTGACCTGGCATTAAAATACAGTGGGTCCTCTCCCCCTGTGCTGTGGAGTAGGCCTATACTCTGCTGGATTAAAGGCATAACAGGGAAACTACTAGTCACACAGAGAAGATGCAGTCAGTCAAACTTCCATCACTACGGAGCTTAACAGTCACTTGGCATGTGTCCTGTATAATATAATAATAAGCCATTTAGCAGACTTTTATCCAAAGGGACTTAGTTATGGCGTGCATACATTTTACGCATGGGTGGCCCGGGAATTGAAAACACAATCCCGGCATTGCAAGCGCCATGCTCAACCAACTGAGCCACACAGCAGCCATGGATAACTCAGGCTTATAATGCATGCACGTTGCGTGGCGCATGCTCGGGCTGATGATGCAGTATAGTGTTTGTCGCAAGCTGATGATGCAGTACTTTAGGTCGACACGCTATTTATAGATGATATATCAGCAACTATAGTCTGTGACTCAGGGAGGCTGAATTTCCTAAGGGTGTTTGCGAGTGTCACTCCAATGTCAAATTTAACTTAGATATGTGATGTCTTCAGTACAACCCTCAGGAAAAAGATGTGCTGACATGTTTACCTGCAATACCGCCGTCACCCAGAGGGTGTCAGTGTGTCATCTCGTGTGTTTTTCATGTGTGTCTGTTAGTGTGTGGTTGGGATGTGTTGTGCAGCATACTGTCGCTATGTTTGCACACACACACGGTCACAGCGTTCTGTAGGGCCCTGACGCCACAACAGGCCCACACACACACTTCAGCTCCTATCTCTGTCCCTGGCTCCGGCTGTCACAAGACGCCCTAGCCCTGTCATAACACTGCGCACCGCAGTAATTGTAGATTTCACAGCACTCCAAGGACAGCCTCTGACTCCAACACAAAGTGACAGGCCAAGCAGCAGTGGATGGCCTCGAGTTTGTACCGTCCTCCTCACATTTTTGCTTTCCATTTTTTACATGGTTTGTCTGATACAAAGCATTCACTGAATTACGGCGTAGATTAAAAATGTATATTTCTTTAACAGACAGGTTAGACACGGGCATAATATAACCTAACCTCCACTTGCATTACCTGTTAATATCCCACTCCCATCAATCCTATACATCTAAAGGAATTCATTTGGTTTGGAAAGCTCTATTTAATGTTATGCTCTGTGTGTTTCAGTCATGGAGAATCCTAGTGTTCAGCATGCTGAATGTCTTCTGTACTGGTTGTCTGCTGATGTGGTGCAGCTCCACCAACAGTATGGGTGAGTAGTCCTCATCACGTGACCGTGTTCCACAAAGCCAGCCAGGCGTAGTAGAGGACGTCAGTGAGAACACTCTGTACTGACATTGTTCTGATATTGTGCTCTGACGTAATTCTGTTCTCCCTAAAGTTGTTCACCTAGGGCCATGGCAGTTCACACCATTAATAACTACTTAGATCTACTCATGATGTCCAGAGAGCGAGAGATCCCATATTATAGATTTAGTCACAGTCCTCTTGACCAAGGGAAATAGTAAATCATCTACTATGATCCGACCTCCCCACCCCCACATTGCAGATTAGATCTTTGCTGGTGTCGCAGTCTTGTTGTGATGATGATCATGGTGAAATCAGTGTGAAATCCTTTTATGATTAATCCCTCTGAAAATTTGTGCAATGAAAAACATGGCAACACAAGCAGCCTACACCAGTGTTGTGTGTCAGAGACACAGGAAATGGAGGACGTTCAGATATTGAGCGGCCCGAGGAATGCGACACAGACGTCAATAGCCAGCACAAATAAACCGCAGCACCAGGCAGTTAGACCCTTCTGCTCAGAAACAGAGGAGAATGGATCCACAGGACAGGAAACTGTTGGTACAATTCCTATATGGTGTTTATCCACACCGAAACCAAGCTGTGCTAATATTGAAGCCATTGGGGGCGAGAGAGAGTCTTTCCTCTGTGCTGTAATGGCATTTTCCAGCCTATATCTGCACAGATCAGCCTTGTGTTTAGGGAGATGGTAATGTGATTACCATCTGTTTATGGAGATGGTAATGTGTAGATCTCATAAGCTGCCCCCAATCTTACATGTCAACATCAATATGATATTATTACTAATTCAAGTAAAGGGATTTAAACAAATGTTATGCAATCATAAAACAAGTATGATGTCAGTCCCGCTGCAAATAGTTTGTGTTAAGCGTAAATCAAAGTCCACAGACGCGATAGTCTGGCGTCCCATTATGACTTACTGTAGCTACACGGCTCTGAGACCACCATCTGCGGGGGACGCACAGCCCGAAAGTTCACCTGCCCGCAATTCCCAACCAACGTGTCTCCGGTACATTTCCTCTATTCATTTGAATGTGTTGACAGTTGGAGAAATTGCTTGAGCTGCACTGAGAATTCGAGAAGTATGAAAGCCAATGGTCCAATATTCTAGAACACTGCTGTGCGTACATGTTTGGAAATCATGTATTGTACTTATTAGAACACATACTAATTTGCCCAAGTTTACCATAAGACATGAACAGACTGCGTCAGTGATTTGTATTCCCTGGAATTTTCTGAAGAGGCAACGGCACTGGCATGTCCCTGTGTGTGTGGTGCTTGTATGTCTACCACTTTGTTTAGCTGTTTTTGGCTTTCCCAAAAACCTTTTCAATTTAAAGTTAACTACAAAGTAGCCTATGCCTACCTGGCAGAATCATGATTATTTTCTTAAATCCAGTGGGCATTTGTTTAGCAAACTCATATGTGCGCTACAGGAACACTGCTAACCAAACAGTGCTTGGTGCATTGTATAGAGATTGCAACGTTGTATCTGTGCCATTATGGCCCTGGTGACAGGCTCAATGGCGCTACCCATGCTCTCTCCATTTTAAAGCAGTCAATTTTCTTATGTTAAAAAAAAAGTGTAAGGGCTAATATAGGTGACTTGCCGCTGCCGCCTGCCTTGCTGCGGTCTTGAACCAAATCTTGTCATTAATTTATGGCCACTAGATGGCAGTCATATTGCTTAAAGCCATTTACAAACTTGGCAAACCAATTGAAGATGAAAATGCTCTGATAATTGTCTGCTCGCTCCCAACCAATAGGAATCCCAACCCAATTGACTGCCATTGAAGGCTTCTGCCATTTGAAAGTGATCTCCATGCAAAATGGGTTATTTCCATGTAATGCTCTCTATACATCTTTACAGTGCATGCACACTTAAATTAAAGGGCAACTACAATCAAAAAACTAATCAAAATGTCTTAGATTTTTCACAGACCTCAAAAGTGGTCTCCTGTGTGGTAAAATTAGGGCTGGCATAATTACAGTGTAACCTTGTAACTGACGGTTATGGATGAAGACCGCCATAAAAATAAGATAATCGTCATGACCGTAAAACAAATGTATATATGTTTTGCTCAAACAAATCGCTGACTGAGTGACCACAATGCAGCAGCAGCAGCAGCACATATAGAAATAGAATGAATAGAACAGGTTCAGAACCTCTTACCCTGGCAATTTGACTGAACTCATAGGTACACTCGCAATGGTTGCCAGTATTGTGATGCAATAATTTCAATGGTAATGTAGAATGTCAATGTAGGCTAATTTTGCTGGGGGGCAATGAGGAGATTCTGAATCTTTCTCCCACAGCCCTTTTCCCCACGCGTTTCCATGGTAATTCCATTGTGTGTTGGAGTTCGATTGACCTCTTTACCGCATCCATGCCTGCTAGTCCACCCATTATGTCATCATTGACTTGAATGAGTTCATTGTTGTGAACTTAGAACATCCAGTCTAGTTTTGTTTCTATTAAGTGTGGTTTTGAAAAGCAAAAACCTGGAAAGATAATTTGAAAATCTGTCCTTCTCCCAACTATTTGTTTGCTGTGGTATCTTTTTGGTATTGAGTATTGTGATACTAAACCTACTATCAAACTCCAAATTATGATATTGTGACAGCACTAGTAGTATACAGTGGGGCAAAAAAGTATTTAGTCAGCCACCAATTGTGCAAGTTCTCCCACTTAAAAAGATGAGAGGCCTGTAATTTTCATCATAGGTACACTTCAACTATGACAGACAAAATGAGGGGGAAAATTCCAGAAAATCACATTGTATGATTTTTAATGAATTTATTTGCAAATTGGGGTGGAAAATAAGTATTTGGTCAATAACAAAAGTTTATCTCAATACTTTGTTATATACCCTTTGTTGGCAATGACAGAGGTCAAACGTTTTCTGTAAGTCTTCACAAGGTTTTCATACACGTTTGCTGGTATTTTGGCCCATTCCTCCATGCAGATCTCCTCTAGAGCAGTGATGTTTTGGGGTTGTTGCTGGGCAACACGGACTTTCAACTCCCTCCAAAGATTTTCTGTGGGGTTGAGATCTGGAGACTGGCTAGGCCATTCCAGGACCTTGAAATGCTTCTTACGAAGCCACTCCTTCGTTGCCCGGGCCGTGTGTTTGGGATCATTGTCATGCTGAAAGACCCAGCCATGTTTCATCTTCAATGCCCTTGCTGATGGAAGGAGGTTTTCACTCAAAATCTCACGATACATGGCCCCATTCATTCTTTCCTTTACACGGATCAGTCGTCCTGGTCCCTTTGCAGAAAAACAGCCCCAAAGCATGATGTTTCCACCCCATGCTTCACAGTAGGTATGGTGTTCTTTGGATGCAACTCAGCATTCTTTGTCCTCCAAACACGACGAGTTGAGTTTTTACCAAAAAGTTCTATTTTGGTTTCATCTGACCATATGACATTGGGGCGGCAGGGTAGCCTAGTGTTTAGAGTGCTTATTTGTAGGTGACCAAATACTTATTTTCCACCATAATTTGCAAATAAATTCATTAAAAATCATACAATGTGATTTTCTGGATTTTTTTCCCTCATTTTGTCTGTCATAGTTGAAGTGTACCTATGATGAAAATTACAGGCCTCTCTCATCTTTTTAAGTGGGAGAACTTGCACAATTGGTGGATGACTAAAAACTTTTTTGCCCCACTGTATGTTGTTTGTGTGGTGTCAGGACAACACAGGTATGTGTTTGTATACTGTATGTGATAGGCGCTGTACAAGCTTGTGGATGTTGTTTTAGCTGTGTGTTATGAGTTTGGTGCTCAGACCGAGAGGAACGGTAGTGTATTGGTCTGAGGATTTTTTTATAGTGTGTCTGTGTGGCATATTAGATCTCTTCCACATCTCTGAAGGTTTTCCAGTCATTGCATATTTACCCTAATGTGCTGGGCTGAGCATTTGGCTTCTGGTTCATTAGACCGTCCTCCTCTCTCCCTCCCCCTTCATAGTAAACAATGCCAGTGTTACAACAAAGCAAAGCTACACTGCTGTTGCATAGGAGATGTGTGCTTTTCATACATGCTCCGTACTGCCTACGGTGGACTAGTCATTCCAGTAGAGCTTCATCAACTGAATGACATTGTGAAAACAAAAGAGAATCTCTAATTGAATTTGATACGATAATGTCCCAAAGGCATGCAGGACGGAACCATAGAACGTGGGGTTTGCATAATTGGGCCGAAATTGGCCATGTCAGCGGCCATATAGTCACACAGGAGGTGGAAGAGCTGTGAGCCTGGTCTGAGAAGAATCTGAAGTCCCCATCAGCAGCACCAAGCCTCATCCCTGTGACTGGTCCTAGCTGCTCATTTGTGAGAAAGCGGCTTCCTGAAGAGATCTCCTATTCTAAACTTGAGCAGGAGATGTTTTTCCATTACAAAACTCTAAAGTGGAGGGCTACTACTCCTAATCCTTCCTTGCAGATTGGATAGAATCAATGTTAGCTCCACAGAGTTTGACGCAAACCTGCGGGTAATCCTTCACTGACCCATAAGTTCAAGTGCAGCATTCGTGGTTGAGCGAGATAATGATTAACTAAGAGAAAATGTGACTACACTTAAATCTCATTGTCTATTTATGGGGGTTTCCAATTCAGTGACACTGAACAAAACACGAGGACTACATGCTGCATTTCTCTCTGACAGGTCTATTTATAGTGCATTTTCATTAAGCGGTTGTTAAACAAGCATGCATAACGCTACTTGGAAGAGAACATGTAATTAACAGTGGCATTGCAGGCTATTACTAGGCTTAGCATGTGAATACATTGAGGCCTAGTGATAGACTAGCACCCTCTCCAGCTGCCTCAGACTACAACAACAGGAGATGGGCTCCTGCCCTATGGGCCATTCTGGCTCAGGCAAGGCTACTTACTTTTTAGGCCTAATTTAGAGTATAAGGGCAGCATAAATCCAAAATAAATCCCTTTAAATTATTTGGTGGGTGCTTATATTTGTGCTATTTCACACATGTTCAAGTGTGTATTATACTTGTGTGAATTGGAAATGTGTTTTTTGTATATCCCAACTCCCCCTGAGACACCCTCGGAGAGTGGGGTTACGGCCAGGGTCAGCCATTATCAACAGCAATTAGGGTTAAGTGCCTTGCTCAAGGGTCTACGGCAGATTTTTCACCTTGTCAGCTTGGTGATTCGGACGAGTAACCTTTTCAGTTTACTGGCCCAACACTCTACCCGCTCGGCTACCTGCCGCCCTAAGATGTCATTAGCATGAAGCCTTTCAAATTCAAAAGGAAGACATTGCAGTGCAACAAATTTTTTGTTCCAGTTTCTCATAAATATACTAAAAAGGAAAAATGGATCTCTTAGGAGGCTACTTCCGCTGATATATAGGTACATTATTCTGTCTGTAGCTAATAGCTATGAACAATGGTGGAAAGATAATAGGTTGTAATTTACAGATTTGTTTCTAATTTCAGGAAGAAGAGCCATATGTACCTTTAAGGGATAGCAACCAGAAATGTATTTATATAGCTAGCAGATATTGTGGACCTGACAGATCCTCTGGATCAAAACATCATTAAAGGTGGTAATTATTTGGGAGTAAACAGTGTAAAGGCCTTTATGTTCTTTTCATGTATGTACCATTAGCCAAGCACGCACATTTTTTGATGAATGTGCGTGTGACCACAGCCATTTCTTCAACTGAAAATGTTCTGATTCGATAACAATCGATTTCCTTTCATTACCTATCTACAAAGTATCTGACGTTTCCAGGGATGACTCTTAATTGTATTTCCTTGATTCCTCGCATCCTCTCTCCTCACCTCCTTCTCAAAGCGCATTTAGTGTGTGTGTGTGCTTAACTGATCCTAAAGTGGTGCGCTGTTCCGTAGGCAGTCGGAATAAAACAGATGAGTCTACAGGAATGTTTGGTGTTGTCAGCTGGTCCGGATCAAATTTTGCACCGGAAGACTAGATAAAGTTTCAAGCTGTTGAAAAATGTCCATGCCTTAATTTGATATGCGTATCCCTCTTTTGTCAACACTTCTTTTAGCTGGATCAATAGTTGCCTGGGATTGTTGGTTGTGTAGGTCATTACAGACGAATACAAACTGACTGCAGTGTGCACTGGGTTATTGTTTTCAAGGCCCATGATCCTCTAGGTTTATTCCCTTCTTATACTGTTTGTTTACTATGGCAATTATTCTGCTGAATTGATACGCGGGGATTATACTGGATGATTAGAAAGGGTTACTTTTAAGCATGTTTAATGCTCTGTTGTGATTCCTGGAAATTCAGGACATTTATTTTCTGTCTTGATGGTGTTATGGAACGTAGTGACTGGCCTTGGTTCAGAGTCTTGTTTTTATTTGTTTAATTCACAGTTTAGTGTGCAGTGTGTTTAGTTTCTGGAGAGAAACACACACACACACACACACACACACACACATACAACTAATCTTTGTGTTTGTTCTATGTGTGTGTTAGTGCATCTGATGTCTGTCTGCTCTGCTCCTTCATAGCAGACAGCCTCCTCTCAGAAGCACTATACTCTGGGACTGTGTGTTCCCACCGTATTTCTACAGCTGGGGGAAGCCAAGCGAAAGGAGGTCAAGTGCCTGTTCTGCAGGCTTATAAACACCCCCCCCCCCCTCCTTTATCCCCCTCTCATCCTTCCTCCTGCCCAGAGAGGGAGAGCTGAATGAAAGGGTTTACCCTGTCCTGACAACCCCCCCCCAGTCTGAGCGGCTCGCTCAGTGTGGCTCTCAGGAGATTGGCATGGTGGCAAACTGTATGCAGATGCCTCCCCCCCAAAAAGTCTCTGTGGATAAGAGAGTGTGACTGTCAGAGATGGGAAGAGATTGTGTGTGGCACTTGAGGTTATCCTGTCTAGGCCCTTGCAGCATGTGTGTCCATGTGTTTGTTTGTTTATCTTTGTTTGTGTCTGTGTGTGCACGTGTGTGTCTGCGCTCCAGTGTGTCTGTATTTGGTGAAGGGAGAGTTAGTTAGTCCCCAGGCCCCGCCTGTTCTTCCCCGCTAGAGCACAGCTGGTGAGTCCCACAGGGCTGTGAGTAAAGGGAACAGTCCTACATTCAGATTCACTTTCTGTTCCAAACAGTTCTCAGCTTTGCCAATAACAAAACCCACTTAATTTATTCCCCATACAACCACATTCAAAAATAATATTAGGTGGGTGCTTATATTTGTTCTATTTCACACATGTACAAGTGTGTATTATACGAATAAGTGGATTGGAAATGTGTTTTTGCATATCCCAACTCCCCCTGAGACACCCTCGGAGAGATGGTGACATCTGCTTTACTTAGAATCTAACCCTGAACACTGATCTATAGCTACACTGCTCAAAAAAATAAAGGGAACACTAAAATAACACATCCTAGATCTGAATGAATGAAATATTCTTATTAAATACTTTTTTCTTTACATAGTTGAATGTGCTGACAACAAAATCACACAAATATTATCAATGGAAATCAAATTTATCAACCCATGGAGGTCTGGATTTGGAGTGGCACTCAAAATTGATGTAAGGTCCTTAAAACAAGTCAAAATGAGGCTCAGTAGTGTGGTGTTCTCTGGCAAATGCCAAACGTCATGCACGGTGTTGGGCTGTAAGCACAACCCCCACCTGTGGACGTCGGGCCCTCATACCACCCTCATGGAGTCTGTTTCTGACCGTTTGAGCAGACACATGCACATTTGTGGCCTGCTGGAGGTAATTTTGCAGGGCTCTGGCAGTGCTCCTCCTGCTCCTCCTTGCACAAAGGCGGAGGTAGCGGTCCTGCTGCTGGGTTGTTGCCCTCCTACGGCCTCCTCCACGTCTCCTGATGTACTGGCCTGTCTCCTGGTAGCGCCTCCATGCTCTGGACACTATGCTGACAGACACAGCAAACCTTCTTGCCACAGCTCGCATTGATGTGCCATCCTGGATGAGCTGCACTACCTGAGCCACTTGTGTGGATTGTAGATTCCGTCTCATGCTACCACTAGAGTGAAAGCACCGCCAGCATTCAAAAGTGACCAAAACATCAGCCAGGAAGCATAGGAACTGAGAAGTGGTCTGTGGTCACCACCTGCAGAACCACTCCTTTATTGGGGGTGTCTTGCTAATTGCCTGTAATTTCCACCTGTTGTCTATTCCATTTGCACAACAGCATGTGACATTTGTCAGTCAGTGTTGCTTCCTAAGTGGACAGTATGTTCAGTACAGCTAATGGCCTCATTACCTTATGTAATCTTTATCGAGCTACCTAATATGAGCTCATCTAATGGCAGCTTCTGGTTTTGATGTTGTTAAATTAAGACACTTTGGTACTCCTGAGACATTCCACAGTCACAGACTGAGATCCACCCTGATGACAGGAGTTTATCCAAGCCAAGTCTGGTCAGAGACTGTTTATTCAACTCAGGGTTGGAGCAGGGGAAGATTTCACTACAACCTGGTGTGGAGCTCCTCAGAGGCCTGTTCTTGTACCCCTATTAATTTCTGACAGTCTACTTAAAGTGTGGAGTTCCAGCCTCTTTCTGCAGCCTCACATTACACAAGCCTATTAATTATTGGACAAAAGCCATGGGGGGGGGGGGTTCAGTAACACCACACTTTGAATAGGTGAGAATTGTTATATTGTTGATTACAGCTAGAGATATTCATGATTATGTTTTCTGAAGGCTTTGGCTTTTTATACACCAACTGTCAAGAGTAAACTAGTGAGAAACCTTTGCATAGAACCTGAAAACAACTTCAAAGGTGTGGTTATATGCATAGAAATACAATCTCATTCTATACCTTGACCATTATCAGAACACTATCTTACTAAATGAGTTGTGTACCATCTTCATTGTTTCACTGAATGGTGGAATGTTGATCTCTGAGGTCTGGTTTTCTTTCAAACAATTCTCCAATGTTTTTTTGTGGTCAGCCGAAAGTTTCTTAGTGAGTGCTGGTAGTCGGAGCTAGTTCAGGTTGTGGTTACTGACAGGTCAGTTTTGATGGGTCAACTATCTCAACAATTGTGTGCTTATGTCTGTGTGCTGAACTATATACCGTTTGTTGTCACTGACTTCTCCCTCCCTGGGCCACTAAGGTGTGTGTGTGTGCTCCCAGCTCTTTGTACCAGCCAGCCCTGAATGCGTGTTTCCCTGGTCTCACATTCACCCCCTGTGGTTGTCAGCACGGGCCCAAGGCCCAGACCAGCCGCCGCTTCCTTTGCACGGCTCCCATTTCCCCTGCCAGGTGTTTCTGTGTAGTCAGTCAATAAAGCTTTTAGTTTACATATGGAGCGATCTATTGTTTTAATGTGCCACGTTGACAGACACCCGAGATGCCCTGGTCGATGCATGTTTCTCTGCGCAATGACAGCCCACTGCTGCAGTTTGCAAATCTCTCCTTTCAGAGATACCGTGTGTGTAACCTGTGTCTATGCGCCAATGCGGTTAGGACCCAGCAGAGCCTGGCCCAGGGAAAGGTGATACACACCCGTGGCCCAAAGGCCCGTCAACTTTTGCTTATCCTCCGATAACCAGGCAGCACTTAATGCCGTTAATGGGCTTTGTTCCCTGGGGTGGAACTGGGGCCGGGAGGTGGGGCTAGGGGCTGAGGTTGGGGGGGGCACAGGGAACAGTCAGCCAATCAGACTGCTTTGGGCTTCTGCTCTGCAGACAACATTAAATATGCAGCTCCTGAGTCATATTCCTCCACTGCGCTCCTTCCCTTTTATAATCTCCCATTGATCAGGGTTGAAATCATACTCCAGTGACCTTAATCTGCACACATTATGCTCCATGTATTGGGTTCAACTCTGGAGGGAGCAGGTCCACCGGGCCTCCTCTGGGTTATGACTACTTTTACTGCTCCATGCCGGACAACTGCTCTATGCCAGACAGCTGACCAAACCGGCTCCGCGCACCAGAGGCAAAATACCAAAACTAACTAAGCCAACTACATTAATTTGGGGACAGGTCGAAATGCATAAAAACATCCCTGGACAGTTAGCTAGCTTATTGTTGCTAGCTAATTTGTACTGGGAGAAAAACATTGGGTTATTATTACCTGAAATGCGTAATGTCTTTTTTTTGTAGAATATTTACCCTTTAAAAATATATATATTTATTTTCTTTCACACAAAATTGTGAACGATGGCAGACCAAAGGGAGGGTGGTGCCGCTTCTCCTCTAGATGCTGTTAATTTATCTAAAACGTCAGGTGTATGCTGATGGTTATTGCCACGATTGTCAGTCATGTAGCTGCTGTACTGATAATCTCACTGCGTCCTTGCTGGGATGACACAAGCCGTCTACTGTCAGGGAATGCCGACACCCCAGACAAACACATTGGTTCATCGTTCCACGGGAACGGACAGTACACAGCGTACCATCATGTTCTGAATAATGGCCAAATCTACTTTGCTCCCTATTTGACTGAATCGCTTAGGAGTAACAAACACAAGTCTAACATCTATCGGAAACTGCTAAACTACCTGTTCACTACCCTCCTGTTCTCCGGGGATGTGCAACTCAACCCTGGGCCTAACATCACCGAGCCATCGATACTCAGTGTAGTGGGGAGCAGTGGATGGCCGCGGAGGCGGGTGATTGCTATGCTCCCATGGTTTCTCTCGAGGCACCCAGCTCGAAGATGAAATGTAACTCTCCAAACATATCCAAGTCGCTATATGCGATCCTTGACTCTGCTCTCGGCACGCAAGCTGTTTTAATTAGTTCCCTGCATCCAGTGCAAGCGGAAGGGATAGTTAATTGCACCACCGAACTGCCCCTAATCAAAATGGCCTAAACCCAGCTTCCAGAAAACAGCGAAAATTTTACTATTTTCAATGTCATTCACACTCGAGTCATCTGGGACCCACGAGCTAAGCCCGAGGGACTACTAGGGGGCATTTGAACATTCGCGGTGTCATTCCAGGAAGTGATCAGAGACATGGCTCCATAAAAACTCTCCATCAGCTGCTTTGATTGTGCCTGGCTACAATGTTTTCAAGAGAAACAGGATTGAAGGAGGATGAGGGGGTCTGATGATTTACATTAAAGAACATATCCGATGTAAACTAATTGAGTGGTCATGTGATAATGAACTAGAATTTATTGGCCCAAATGCTACTGTCTCCCCAAATGTCTTTTACCCTTATTGGAATGTATAGACCACCTTCCACCAAACGTGTGTTCTTTGATCAATTTAATAACATGCTTAAGGAATGTTATTTTGGGAAAGAGGTCATCTTAATGGGAGATTTTAACATTCATTATCAAGACCAGATTTGTAGCAAAACCCTCAAACGATCACGAATACCTTTGACCTTACACAGCTAGTGTAAGGTCAAAGGTTGATCTGGTGTTCAGTAATAAACCAGAGAGAGTTACTAAATCATTCAAAATGGTTACTGGCCTGTCTGATCATAATCTGACACTTATAGCCATAAAGCTTTCCAAGAACAGGTTTAACCTCTACTGTTAGAAAGCCTGATCAGCTCAGAACACCTAAGAGTGATTTCAATTATTTTGAAAATGCAATTAAGGGAATTACCTGGAATGATCCCTTGTTCTATACAGGTGTGGAAGCTGATAGTCAGGTTTTTCTAACCACAATCAGGACTACAATAAATGGCTTCCTAAAGAAAATAAAATCATCTAAACCTGGCCAAAAGACTACTCTTCCTTGGCTAAATGGAGAAATAATGGAGACGGATGAAAGAATGAGATTATGCTCTAAAGCCTTAAAGTCCAAATTAGAGTATGACTTAGATTTACCATGTTGAGAAATAAGGTGATGAAAGAAATGAGATTGGCCAAGGCAAACAGTTTTTATCAACATGATTGTTGAAGCAAATTGATCTGGGAGAAGATAATAATTAACCAGTATGGCTACCACAGCATTCTGCAGCAATACACCATCCCATCTGGTTTGCCCTTAGTCCCAATATATTTTTCAACAGGACAATGACCCAACACATCTCCAGGCTGTGTAAGGGCTATTTGACCAAAGCATCAGATTACATAGCCTCCACAATCACCCGACCTCAACCCAATTGACATGGTTTTGGGTGAGTTGGGCCGCAGGGTGAAGGAAAAGCAGCCAACAAGTGTTCAGGCATATGTGGGAACTCCTTCAAGACTGTTTGGAAAAGCATTCCAGGTGAAGCTGATTGAGAGAATGCCAAGCGTATGCAAAGCTGCCATCAAGGCAAAGGTTGGCTACTTTGAAGAATCTGAAATATGTTTTGATTTGTTGAACACTTTTGTTTTTTGGTTACTACATGATTCCATATGTGTTATAGTTTTTATGTCTTCACTATTATTCTACATTGTAGAAAATAGTGAAAATAAAGAGAAACTCTTGAATGAGTAGGTGTGTCTAAAATTTTGACTGGTAATGTATGTGCATGCAAAGAGCAAATGACACGCTGCACAAGAACTCACTACTGTAATGGTCCAGGTTACAAAGTGACTCATGTTTGTGTTTTTTAAAATGTATTTTTAATTTTTTACATTGAGACAGTCTGCATGTTGTTCACAAAAAGGGCAACTGAAGCTACTGAGCCAGATGTCTGTATCAGAAGAGAATCTCCAGGTGGTACCCAATCTTAAGTGCCTTGGCATCATACTTAATTCAACCCTCTTTTTTTAAAGCAGGTGAAAAGGGTAACTAAAATACCCAAGTTCAACCTAGCTAATTTCCGATTCATATGAAATTGACTATAGGTAGCAAAACTGTACTTCAATGCTATTATACTCCCCCACTTAACATACTGCTTGACTAGTTGGGCCCAAGCTTGCTGTTCAACATTAAAACCCATTCAGTCTGTCTACAAACAGGCTCTCAAAGTGATTGATGGAAAGCCCAGTAGCCATCATCACTGTTACATCCTCAGAAAGCATGAACTTCTGAGTTGGGAAAATCTTGTGCAATACACAGACACACGTCTTGTATTCAAGATCCTACATGGTCTGGCTCCCCCTCTACTTAGTACTTTTGTTAAACAGAGAATCCACACCCATGGCAGCAGATCTGCAAGGTCTGCCATGAGAGTTGACTGTATTGCTGCTTTCCATGTTGTCTGTACCTTGTGAGGTGTGGAAACACTTTGTTGCTTTTTGTGCTTTTGCTCTGTCTGCATGCTACTTGTTGCTTGTCCTATGTTTCTCTGTCTGCATGCTACATGTTGCTTGTCCTATGTTTCTCTGTCTGCATGCTACATGTTGCTTGTCCTATGTTTCTCTGTCTGCATGCTACATGTTACTTGTCCTATGTTTCTCTGTCTGCATGCTACTTGTTGCTTGTCCTATGTTTCTCTGTCTGCATGCTACATGTTACTTGTCCTATGTTTCTCTGTCTGCATGCTACTTGTTGCTTGTCCTATGTTTCTCTGTCTGCATGCTACATGTTGCTTGTCCTATGTTTCTCTGTCTGCATGCTACATGTTACTTGTCCTATGTTTCTCTGTCTGCATGCTACTTGTTGCTTGTCCTATGTTTCTCTGTCTGCATGCTACATGTTGCTTGTCCTATGTTTCTCTGTCTGCATGCTACATGTTGCTTGTCCTATGTTTCTCTGTCTGCATGCTACTTGTTGCTTGTCCTATGTTTCTCTGTCTGCATGCTACATGTTGCTTGTCCTATGTTTCTCTGTCTGCATGCTACTTGTTGCTTGTCCTATGTTTCTCTGTCTGCATGCTACATGTTGCTTGTCCTATGTCTCTGTCTGCATGCTACTTGTTGCTTGTCCTATGTTTCTCTGTCTGCATGCTACTTGTTGCTTGTCCTATGTTTCTCTGTCTGCATGCTACATGTTGCTTGTCCTATGTCTCTGTCTGCATGCTACTTGTTGCTTGTCCTATGTTTCTCTGTCTGCATGCTACTTGTTGCTTGTCCTATGTTTCTCTGTCTGTCTGCATGCTACATGTTGCTTGTCCTATGTCTCTCTGTCTGCATGCTACATGTTGCTTGGCCTATGTTGCTCTGAATGTGCTCACTGCTCATTGTTTGTCTGTATTGTAATTGTTTTTAATAACCTACCCCAGGACTGTGGTTGAAAATTAGCCAGCTGGCTAAAACCGGCACTTTTAGTGAAATGTTGATTAATGTGCACTGTCCTTGATGATAAAAAATATATTAATAAACTGATAAAAAGGGGAAACCTAGTTATTTTTTATTTTCTTTGATTCATCTCTCATTCATCCTCCTGTGGATTTTATATGGCGGTTGGTAACCAACTTAAGGTGCATTACTGCCTCCAGCTGGACTGGAGTGTGGACCTCCCATCTTTTAATCACCTACGTGGGTATATGCTTGTAAAAACCAATGAGTAGATAAAGAGACGGGGCCAAGTTATATTTTAGCGCCTGGCTATGCAAACGCTAGCAAGCAGTTTGAATGAAATTATTGATTAACATGTATATGTCTATTAATTTTTTCAACATGGCCGGTTTGGTCAGCATGTTAGCATTAAAATGACGACACACTGCATCTGTCCTAACAGATGCAGTGTGTGGTGAATACACTGTGTGGTGGATGTAAAAACACTGAGCTGATGTTTCCTGATGACAAATATCATCCTGTTTTGTTTTGGTAAACATTGTCAATCTTCTAATCGTTGAGAGTGAATAGCCAATGCTCTGCTCCAGGGCTTATCCGACTTTATCATTAATTTACCAATGGTCCAGTCTAGCCTGTGTCCTCCCTGATGTTATAGTACATTCACATGATTCACACCTAAAGATGAGACACCTGTACCACCACAGTGGATTTATAGGATTGGGTCACGGTTGAAAGGCCATATGGGATAATGACTGTATAAAATAAATTATTTAAATACTGAACTATATTGTATGATCCAAAAAAATGAAATTTCATGATGATACAATTTCTCAGCAAAAAATCCCCATAACATCAAAGAGCCACCACCATATTTTACAGTGGGTATGGGGTTCTTTTCTGCTCATGCATTCTCATTTTGGCAACAAACCCTCCACAGGTATGCCTGGCCAAAGAGCTCTACATGAGAATACATAAGCAGAAAAGAACCTTCTGTAAAATAAGGTGGTGGACCTTTGATGTTATGGGGCTATTCTGCTTGTGCTGGTCCTGGGGAATTTTTGTCAACAACCTGGTTGCATCTGCCAGGAGGCTGAAACTTGGCTGCAAGTAGACCTTCCAGCAAGACCATAACCCTAAGCACACCTCAAAATCCACAAAGAAATGGTTAGTTTGCCACAAAATCAACATTTTGTAATGGCTATCTCAGTCTCTGGACTCCCTTTGAAATCCTTTGGTTTAATATTAGAGGGCAGTCCATAAGTGCAGACGAAGGATATGGAAAGATTCTGTATGTAGGAAGATCCTTTCCAATGGGTTCTCCAGTTAGCATAAAACATTTTAGAACAAGGCTTAGTGTCGTTAACCTCACAAGGTAAGGTATTGAAAACAGGGGTGTCAATAATTTTGACCTCTACTTTTTTGAGAAATTATAATTACTAGTTAACTATCTTTCTCTGAGCAATTGTATTAGTATATCATTTAATATTATTTTCATACATTCTAGCTCAGTATTTGAATTATTTATTTTAGTCATCTTTGCTCATTTTTATCAAGGGTATCAATCATTTCTGACCCCACTGTATATTCCTGTGTGCTCTGGCGGTGATGCAGAGTGCTGAGCCGTGACCATGGTGGCGTGGTAGGTACAGCACAAACCAAGCTCAATCAGTCCGATAGATCCCCTGGGCCAACGGCTAATGGTCGGTCGGCGTGTATCCTGAATTACATCACCTCAGTTTGGCCAACATGGTAGAGCAGTGTGAAAACAAAATGTTCTTCTCCATGCAAAGCTTTGCTAATCTCCTCCATCATATCCAGCTTACATAAAGCTGGGTTTGCAGTCCGGCGGATATCACTCTGCCTCCACCTTTGTTGCCTCCTGGTCCTCTAGCCTACTGCTGCTCTGCTCTACACTGCCCCCTAGAGCTGGGGAGTTTGACTATGAGAATGGCACGGCACTACTCCCTGTGTTTTAAAGTCTAGATACATTGGGAAGCAGTAGGAGGCTTGATACTGGGTCAGGCTTGCTCATTGAATCTATTAACAATGACAGGCTGTGTCTGTGTATATGCGTGGGAGTTGGCATCTTAGCTCAGACACGACAGCTACACTGTCATCTCTACTGGACAGGAATGGCACAGTTTTGGGGGAGGGAATCCTTGGCAACCAAAGGATATTTATATTTTTGTCTGTGAAATGGCTGGTACACTAAGGTTGTATTGCAGCTGATTTATCATCATAGAACATTTGTCTTGTTGATTGACAGTAGGGCAGGTTCAATTACGGTTCATCTCATCAATATAGTCTATATGAATTAAACTGGTGTATTGCCGCTATCCCCTTCATACATGTTACAATGACTTTTACAGAGCAAAAAAGTGATTTCTTAATTTCTATTAGAATCAATTCAAGTAATATATAGCACTCACTGATCATGTTTTTCTCTGTCATTTCAGCCTTAACAGCATACACATACCTCACCGTCTTCGATCTCTTCAGGTGAGTAAATGGGCATCCTGGGGAGCATCATGTTTTATCAGCACTGTCTAAAGGAAGTTTTATACTAAGCTAAATATTGTACCTAACACTTGTGTTGAGCTCTTTTTACTAGAGTGCAATTGTTTGTGTTGAGGTGTTGTTAGTCATGATGATTTACAGTTCCCGTCAAAAGTTTGGACACCTACTCATTCAGGGGTTTTGTAAATGTTGTACTATTTTCTACATTGTAGAATGAAGACATCAAAACTATTAAATAACACATGGAATCATATAATAACCCCCAAAAATTGTTATACAAATCAAAATATATTCTTCAAAGTAGCCACCCTTTGCCTTGACGAAAGCTTTTTTGGTTACTATATGATTCCATATGTGTTATTTCATAGTTTTGATGTCTTTGCTATTATTCTACAATGTAGAAAATAGTAAGAATAAAGAAAAACCCTTGAATGAGTAGGTGTGTCCAAACTTTTGACTGGTAATGTATGTGTACCTGTTGGCCTACAGTCTGATCACCTGTCTGCTGAGTTCCTGGGTGGCCATGAAGAAGCCTAGTCAGCTCTTCTCGTTTGGGTATGTCCATTAGCATACTGATTCTACAGTAGCCTGTTTTCTAAAATGATGACCTCCACTGTTATTATTTATTTAAAAATGGAGTCATTTGATGATCATGTTTCCATTGACTTGTATTGATTTATTAATGTCTACTGGATTTTTTTGGTGTATGCTTTAATGTACTGTATGTGATACAACACTTCCATTCCCACACATCTTAGGCTGTTTAAAGAGGCGCTAAACTTACAAATTCCCTCCTGGGCATTTCCGGTACTCATCAAGAAAAATTAGAATTGTGTGGTTCAATGTGGGTGTTATGTTCGCTATATCATATCCTGGCAGTAATGTTTGTCCCCCAGTCACCATACCGAATTGCTTAGCAACCGGGAGAGGCAGCAGGACATCGTGAACATGATTGGTCAGGGAATACTGCATTTCCTGCTTTCTAGATGTAGTTGTCTTTGATAAATTTGGTGTTTGTGATTCTAACGTTAGTTCATGAATGAATACCCAAGCCGTTTTTAAAAAGCAACTTGTTTTTTCAACATAACATTTTCTTGTGTATGGATTGTTGTTTAAACAAGTTTGAGGTGCTGCATACTAATGTTTAGTTTGGATGTCTATAAATTGAATGCGCGGGTTGATTCTGGTGAGCGATTGGATAGTGTGCTCTGCAGCATACTGGGCATCTGTGATCTGGATGATTTGATTACTGCCAGGCAGGATTAGACTGTGCCAGGCTTTGGTCCTGTGTGGGCAGGATTGAAATCAGAACCCAACCATGATGTAAGTGACATCTTCAGTTACACATCTCACAAAACCCAGTTTTGGAATATACTGACTTTATGACCAAAACTATCCTACTTAGACTTTTTGGTAAATTTTGGCACTGGAATAAATGTTTGACACACCCCTGTGAAAAAAATATATAATTAACATAATAAAACAATTTCCATCTATATCTGCCTGTTTTAGCTAGAGACCTGTTTTTTTGGCATGTGCTGCGTCTCTATCTACTGCGTCCTCCTTCCGCGTCTGCGGTGGAAGTTTGTCAGACCAGGAGACATCCTGAAAATCGGTCTTCTCACGAGGAACAACATCTCCACCCCGCTGATCCTCAACTGGGGCCCCACAAGGGTGCGTTTTGAGCCCTCTCCTGTACTCCCTGTTCCAACTCAATCATCAAGTTTGCGGACGACACTACAGTGGTAGGCTTGATTACCAACAATGACGAGACTGCCTACAGGGAGGAGGTGAGGGCCCTCGGAGTGTGGTGTCAGGAAAATAACCTCATACTCAACGTCATCAAAACAAAGGAGATGATTGTGGACTTTAGGAAACAGCAGAGGGAGCACCCCCCTATCCACATCGTCGGGACAGTAGTGGAGAGGGTAGTAAGTTTTAAGTTCCTCGGCGTACACATCACGGACAAACTGAATTGGTCCACCCACACAGACAGAGTCATGAAGAAGGTGCAGCAGCACCTCTTCAACCTCAGGAGGCTGAAGAAATTCGGCTTGTCACCAAAAGCACTCACAAACTTCTACAGATGCACAATTGAGAGCATCCTGTCGGGCTGTATCACCGCCTGGTACGGCAACTGCTCCGCCCTCAACCGTAAGGCATTCCAGAAGGTAGTGAGGTCTGCACAACGCATCACCGGGGGCAAACTACCTGCCCTCCAGGACACCTACACCACCCGATGTCACAGGAAGGCCATAAAGATCATCAAGGACAACAACCACCCGAGCCACTCCCTGTTCACCCCGCTATCATCCAGAAGGCGAGGTCAATACAGGTGCATCAAAGCAGGGACCGAGAGACTGAAAAACAGCTTCTATCTCAAGGCCATCAGACTGTTAAACAGCCACCACTAACATTGAGTGGCTGCTGCCAACACACTGACTCAACTCCAGCCACTTTAATAATGGAAATTGATGGGAAAATATATCACTAGCCACTTTAAACAATGCTACTTAATATAATGTTTACATACCCTACGTTACTCATCTCATATGTATATATTGTACTCTATATCATCTACTGCATCTTTATGTAATACATGTTTCACAAGCCACTTTAAACTATGCCACTTTGTTTACATACCCTACATTACTCATCTCATATGTATATACTGTACTCGATACCATCTACTGCATCTTGCCTATGCCGGTTTGTACCATCACTCATTGATATATCTTTATGTACATATTCTTTATCCCTTTACACTTGTGTGTGTATAAGGTAGTAGTTTTGGAATTGTTAGGTTAGATTACTTGTTGGTTATTACTGCATTGTCGGAACTAGAAGCACAAGCATTTCGCTACACTCGCATTAACATCGGCTAACCATGTGTATGTGACAAATAAAATTTGATTTAATTTGAAATGTCTGTAGCGACCAAACAGTTTGGGCTAATATGATAACCCCCTTTTCGAAGTTGAAACTCTCACGAACATGTACATGCCGGTGGTTTTGCTCTAGGACGCCCACAAGCCTCGCAGGACTTGTTTGAAGGTAGCCCAGCTTTAAAAATGAATGGTTGTAAAGTGCCTTCAGAAAGTATTCACATCCCTCTACTTTTTCCAGATTTTGTTGTTACTACCTGAATTGAAAATTGATTAAATGTAGATTGTGTGTTACTGATCTACACACACTGCCCCATAATGTCAAAGTGGAAATATGTTTTAGACATCTTTAAAAATTAATAAAAGATTAAAAGCTGAAATGTCTTGAGTCAATAAGTATTCAGCCCCTATGTTATGGCAAGCCTAAATGAGTTCAGGTGTAAAAATGTGCTTAACAAGTCTAAGTTGCATGGACTCACTCTGTGTGCAGTAATAGTGTTTAACATGATTTTTGAAGAACTAACTACCCCATTTCTTTATGGGGTAGTTATTCAAACACATGAATTTCAAGCACAGATTCAATCACAAAGACCAGTGAGGCTTTCCAATGCTTTGGAAAGGTAATCTATTGGTAGATTTAAAAAATAAATCAAAAAATAAAAATAAATAAAAGTAAGACCTTATTCATGACACTTGTATTAATCCACCCAGTGACGACAAAGATACAGGCATCCTTCCTAACTCAGTTGAAGAAAACCGTTGAGGGATTTGGCCAATGGTGATTTTAAACCAGTTGCACAGTTAAATGGCTGTGATACAGTGCATTTGAAAAGTATTGGACATTTTCCACATTTTGTTACGTTACAGCGTTATTTTAAAATAGATTCAATTGTTTTTCTCCCTTACCAATCTACTCACAATCCCCCATAATGACAAAGCAAAAACAGTTTTTTCCAAATGTATAAAATAATAAATTCAAGTATAAAATGTACATAAGTATTCAGACCCTTTACTCAGTACTTTGTTGGAGCACCTTTGGCAGTGCTTACGGCCTCGATTCTTCTTAGGTAGGATGCTACAAGCTTGGCACACCTGCATTTGGGGAGTTTCTCCCATTCTTCTCTGCAGATCCTCTCAAGCTCTGTCAGGTTGGATGGGGAGCGTCGCTGCACAGCTATTTTCAGGTCTCTCCAGAGATGTTTAATCGGGTTCTAGTCCGGGCTCAAGGCTGGGCTACAAGGACATTCAGAGACTTGTCCCAAAGCCACTCCTGCATTGTCTTGGCTGTGTGCTTAAGGTCGTTGTACTGTTGGAAGGTGAACCTTTGCCCTAGTCTGAGGTCCTCAGTGCTCTGGAGCAGGTTTTCGTCAAGGATCTCTCTACTTTGCACCATTCATCTTTCCCTCGATCTTGACTCGTCTCCCACTCCCTGCCTCTGATAAACATCCCCACAGCATGATGCTGCCACCAGCATGCTTCACCGTAGGGATGGTGCCAGGTTTCCTCCAGACGTGACGCTTGGCATTCATGCCAAAGAGTTCAATCTTGGTTTCATCAGACCAGTGAATCTTGTTTCTCATGGCCTGAGAGTCCTTTAGGTGCCTTTTGGCAAACACCAAGTGGGCTGTCGTGCCTTTTACTGAGAAGGGGCTTCCATCTGGCCACTCTACCATAAAGACCTGATTGGTGGAGGGCTGCAGAGATGGTTGTCCTTCTGGAAGGTTCTCCCATCTCCACAGAGGAACTCTGGAGCTCTGTCAGAGTGACCATCGGGTTCTTGGTCACCTACCTGACCAAGGCCCTTCTCCCCCGATTGCTCAGTTTGGCCGGGCGGAGAGCTTGAGGAGGAGTGTTGGTGGTTCCAAACTTCTTCCATTTAAGAATGATGGAAGCCGAGGCCTCCAGGGTGGCGCAGAGACTCTGGGTTCGCGCCCAGGCTCTGTCGTAAACGGCCGCGACCGGGAGGTCCGTGGGGCGACGCACAATTGGCCTAACGTCGTCCGGGTTAGGGAGGGCTTGGCCGGTAGGGATGTCCTTGTCTCATCGCGCACCAGTGACTCCTGCTGTGGGCCGGGCGCAGTGCGCGCTAACCAATTGGTGCGGCTGGCTTCCGGGTTGGATGCGTGCTGTGTTAAGAAGCAGTGTGGCTTGGTTGGGTTGTGTATCGGAGGACGCATGACTTTCAACCTTCGTCTCTCCCGATCCCGTACGGGAGTTGTAGCGATGAGACACGATAGTAGCTACTAAACAATTGGATACCATGAAATTGGGGAGAAAAAGGGGGTAAAATTATTTTTAAAAGAACGATGGGAAGGGGACCTTGGGGACCTTCAATTCTTGGGGACCTTCAATGCTGCAGACATTTTTTGGTACCCTTCCCCAGATCTGTGCCTCGACACAATCCTGTCTCTGAACTTTTTGCTCTGACATGCATTGTCAGCTGTGAGACAGCTATATAGACAGGTGTGCCCCTTTCCAAATCATGTCCAATCAATTGAATTTACCACAGGTGAACTCCAATCAAGTTGTAGAAACATCTCAAGGATGATTAATGGTAACAGGATGCACTTGAGCTCAATTCCTCATAGCAAAAGGTCTGAATAATGTAAATAAGGTTTTTCTATTTTATTTGTAATACATTTGAAACCGTTTCTAAAAACCTGTTTTTAGTAATAGTGCAAAAAAAAACGTTTTGTCCTAAATACAAAGCATTATGTTTGGGGCAAATCCAACACAACACCACTCTCTTAATATTTTTAATCATGGTGATGGCTGCATCATGTTATGGGTATACTTGTCATCGACAAGGATAATAACCTAAAACACGAAGCAAATATACACTGGAGTTACTTACCAAGATGACATTGAATGTTCCTGAGTGGCCTAGTTACAGTTTTGACTTCAATGGTGTTGAAAATCGGTTTCAATACTTGAAAATGGCTATCTAGCAATGAGATATATATATATATATATATATATATATATATATATATATATATATATATATATATATATATATATATATATATATATATATATATGGAAGTAGTTTAGTGCCAAAAAAAGGGGTTAAATATGGGTACAAAATATATATAAATAATTTCCTGATCTATCTTCGATAATTTAGATACAGGACAGACACTTCAAAACACACTTAAGATACTTAAAAAAAAAAAAATACATTACTATCTGTTTAGACTCTAGACTAGAGGTTAAGCTCCTGACCTGTGTTGATGGCCGTGTGTTTGTTTGCCCGTGACTGACTACAGTCGCAGTACGGTCTAGCCTTTGTATGTTTGTGTGTGTTGTCCCTAATCATCTCATACACACAGCCTTTGACACACCATGCAAGCTGTTTTTATCGGGTAGAGCTCTGTTTGTTTGGCATAGGGCTCTGTGGGTTTGCTTTTTTTCCTTTGACCTTAGGGTGTTGAGCAGTGGTGGCTGCATAGAAAGCTGCTTTTCAGCTTGATTTGGCCCTAATGTGCTCACTGGGCCAGTACAATGGGTCAGCCACTGGACAGATTATCTCATTTCAACGGAGCAACTCTCCCTAACCCTTCTGTCTATCCAGCTTTCCCAGTGCAGCATGTTACTAAACATTGACATGGGGACAAGGAAATAACCAAATTATGTACATTTACAGATGGAAACTTCTTACTTCTGGTCTTAACAGTGTACCTTTTATACACTACACTACTACTTGTGTTCCACTTTCTATGTTCTGGATACAGTAGGATTTTCATTAATGCTTACAGAACGGACACAGAGAATTGTGCTATGCATCATATCACTCAGTCCCAAAACCCCTGTGTTGTATGTTGTTATATTCATGTACCTCTGTTATTGTTGTACAGAATGTTTATTTTTATCTGTCTGTTGGAATTTTCATATCAGACAATAAGATCAGTGACAATAAAACATTTAAAAATTATATTTTCAAGCATCCTGGTAGTCTTTCAGTAGCTCAAATGAAAATGTATGGTACATGATCTCTGTCAGTCATGTGTATTTTCAGTTATATTCGTTTGCTTGATTGCTCACGTGTGTGTGTGTGTTTTCCACCAGGTTTAAGCGACTGGAGGTCCTTGCTGTGTTTGCCTCCACGGTGCTGGTGCAGCTGGGCGCTCTGTTCATCCTGAAGGAGAGGTAGGTGGAACCAGGGTTTACCCCTGTTTTGGGACACGGGGTGGGGGACGGGGGCTACTGAATATTTCAGAGCTGTGAGAATGTCTGCTTGTGCCCACACCTAGGGCCAAGGCGATCAGAGCCAGGGTTTATCCAGAGGTCACTGCTCAGGCAGGCGAGGGTTTTAGAGGGGGGGTGCTGATGACGGCGCAGTCACTACCTCTTTTCACTCGGCTGCCAACTAGTACATCGACCATGTGTGTCCTATGTAGGGCTAGTGCAGTGTGTTCGGGGGGGTTGTGTTGATGATTGTAGGACATTTCAGCACTGTGGGAATGTTTGTTCGTACCTATGTCCACACCTCAACCTGAAGCACCCATTAGAGAAGGCAGGGTTTATCTAGCGGTCACGTCTCTGCAGGGTAGAGGAGGGGAGAGGTGATGACGTTACACTGTTTCTTTCACCTGGCTGCCAAACAACATGTCAAGCACGTGTGTAACAAGGCTTCCGTCATTCAGAGAGAGAGAAACGGGCGGGGGGGACACTCAAATTAGTATGATATTACATTTGGTATGGTTACTTAATCCATAAGAGTCTAAGCCCTGTCTAACACGGTGGAGGGTTCTACTAAGCTATATGGAATTATTTTTAAAAGGTCCTACCAAGGATCATTTAGCAATTTGATTTTGAATTGTAATACTACCTGAAGTATAAAAAAAAATTGGGCCTTAATACAATTAGCCCATACAAACATATTGAATACCAGATTCACTACATGGAACAACAGTTTCTCCTCCCAAAAAATAAAAAGGAAGTTTGTTCTGAAGTGTCAAAGATATAAGAAAGATCAGGAATATTATATAACCTCTTATTTTTGGCACTAAACTGTGTCCATATATACAGTTGAAGTCGAAGTTTACATACACTTAGGTTGGAGTCATTAACTTGTTTTTCAACCACTCCACACATTTCTTGTTAACAAACTATAGTCGCTTGGTTAGGACATCTACTTTGTGCATGACACAAGTAATTTTTCCAACAATTGTTTACAGACAGATTATTTCACTTATAATTCACTGTATCACAATTCCAGTGGGACAGAAGTTTACATACACAAAGTTGACTGTGTCTTTAAATAGCTTGGAAAATTCCAGAAAATTACGTCATGGCTTTAGAAGCTTCTGATAGGCGAATTGACATCATTTGAGTCAATTGGAGGTTTACCTGTGGATGTATTTCAAGGCCTACCTTCAAACTCAGTGCCTCTTTTCTTGACATGATGGGAAAATTTAAAGACATCTACCAAGACCTCAGAAAATAAATTGTAGACCTCCACATGTCTGGTACATCATTGGGAGTAATTTCCAAACTCCTGAAGGTACCACGTTCATCTGTACAAACAATAGTACGCAAGTATTAACACCATGGGACCACGCAGCCGTGATACCGACCTTGCCAAGGCTTTTGACTCTGTCAATCACCATATTCTTATCGGCATACTCAGTAGCCTCGGTTTTTCGGATGACTGCCTTGCCTGGTTCACCAATTACTTTGCAGACAGAGTTCAGTGTGTCAAATCGGAGGGCGTGCTGTCCGGTCCTCTGGCAGTCTCTATGGGGGTGCCACAGGGTTCAATTCTCGGGCCGACTCTTTTCTCTGTATATATCAATGATGTTGCTCTTGCTGCGGGCGATTCCCTGATCCACCTCTACGCAGACGACACCATTCTATATACTTTCGGCCCGTCCTTGGACACTGTGCTATCTAACCTCCAAACGAGCTTCAATGCCATACAACACTCCTTCTGTGGCCTCCAACTGCTCTTAAACGCTAGTAAAAACCAAATGCATGCTTTTCAACCGTTAGCTGCCTGTACCCGCACGCCTGACCAGCATCACCACCCTGGATGGTTCCGACCTTGAATATGTGGACATCTATAAGTACCTAGGTGTCTGGCTAGACTGCAAACTCTCCTTCCAGACTCATATCAAACATCTCCAATTGAAAATCAAACCAAGAGTCGGCTTTCTATTCCGCAACAAAGCCTCCTTCACTCACGCCGCCAAACTTACCCTAGTAAAACTGACTATCCTACCGATCCTCGACTTCGGCGATGTCATCTACAAAATTGCTTCCAACACTCTACTCAGCAAACTGGATGCAGTTTATCACAGTGCCATCCGTTTTGTCACTAAAGCACCTTATACCACCCACCACTGCGACTTGTATGCTCTAGTCGGCTGGCCCTCGCTACATATTCGTCGCCAGAACCACTGGCTCCAGGTCATCTACAAGTCCATGCTAGGTAAAGCTCCGCCTTATCTCAGTTCACTGGTCACGATGGCAACACCCATCCGTAGCACGCGCTCCAGCAGGTGTATCTCACTGATCATCCCTAAAGCCAACACCTCATTTGGCCGCCTTTCGTTCCAGTTCTCTGCTGCCTGTGACTGGAACGAATTGCAAAAATCGCTGAAGTTGGAGCCTTTTATCTCCCTCACCAACGTCAAACATCTGCTATCTGAGCAGCTAACCGAGCGCTGCAGCTGTACATAGTCTATCGGTAAACAGCCCACCCATTTTTACCTACCTCATCCCCATACTGTTTTTATTTATTTTATTTTCTGCTCTTTTGCACACCAATATCTCTACCTGTACATGACCATCTGATCATTTATCACTCCAGTGTTAATCTGCAAAATTGTAATTATTCGCCTACCTCCTCATGCCTTTTGCACACGATGTATATAGACTCTCCTTTTTTCTACTGTATTATTGACTTGTTAATTGTGTACTCCATGTGTAACTCTGTGTTGTCTGTTCACACTGCTATGCTTTATCTTGGCCAGGTCGCAGTTGCAAATGAGAACTTGTTCTCAACTAGCCTACCTGGTTAAATAAAGGTGAAATAAAAAAAATAAAAAAATATTGGTAAGCAACTCCAGTGTATATTTGACCTTGGTTATTGTCCTGCTGAAAGGTGAATTAATCTCCCAGTGTCTGATGAAAAGCCGACTGAACCAGGTTATGCTCTAGGAATTTGCCTATGCATAGCTCCATTCCATTTATTTTTTTTATCCTGAAAAACTCCCCAGTCCTTAACGATTACAAGCATGCCCATAACATGATGCAGCCACCACTATGCTTGAAAATTTGGAGAGTGGTACTCATTAATGTGTTGTATTGGATTTGCCCCAAACATAACGTTTTGTCCTGAGTACAAGGGGCTAATTGCTTTGCCTCATTTTTTGCAGTATTTCTTTAGTGCCTTGTTGCAAACAGGATGCATGTTTTGGATTTGTTTTATTCTGTACAGGCTTCCTTCTTTTCACTCTGTCAATTAGGCTGATACATTCTGTTTTCACAGCCATTAAACTATGTATCTGTTTTAAAGACACCATTGGCCTCCAGGTGAAATCCCTGAGCAGTTTTCTTCCTCTCTGGCAACTGAGTTAGAAAGGACGCCTGTATCTTTGTAGTGACTGGGTGTATTGATACACCATCCAATGTGTAATTAATAACTTCAACATGCTCGAAGGGATATTCAATGTCTGCTTTTTGAGTTGTTTTACACATCTACCAATAAGCGCTCTTTTTGTGAGGCATTGGAAAACCTCCCTGGTCTTTGTGGTTGAATCTGTGTTTGAAATTCACTGCTCGGCTGAGGGACCTTACAAATAATTGTATGTGTGGGGTACCGAGATGAGGTAGTCATTCAAAAATAATGTTAAACACTATTGCAAACAGAGGGAGTCCATGCAACTAATTGTGTGACTTGTTAAGCAAATTTCTACTCCTGAACTTATTTAGGCTTGTCATAACAAAGGGGTTGAGTAGTTGACTCAAGACATTTCAGCTTTTAATTTTGAATTAATTTGTAAAAAATATCAAACATAATTCCACTTTGACATTATGGGGTATTATGTGTAATCCAGTCACAACATCTCTATTTAATCCATTCAGGTTGTAAACCAACAAAATGTGATAAAATTCAAGGGGTGTGAATACTTTCTGAAGGCACTGTAAATCTGTGTCTGTAATAAATACAGGCTGCAGTAGCCAGCCATGCATTATGCTATTTATTAGCTTATTTTGTTGATAATTGAATAGGACTAAATAAATCATGTGCATTTTCATCTGTCAGGGTCGATTGCCTTTGAACAATGTGTGTGGAAGAGTTAAGCAACATAACGATGAGCTCTGAGTGATAGCGAAGCAATGCACACTTGAGGTATACGCTTTACTGGCATTTAAAGCTCACTTCCGGATTTTCCGATCACGAGTAGATCCGATTTCGAGTATCAACTATGATAAAATGGATACGACTACGAATGCGAGTATGACTAGAACAGCAGCCCAATAGAGAGTTTCCTGGTATATGAAGTGCCCTTGTACTATAACAGCCCAACAGAGGGTTTCCTTGTCAGGTCACGTGGTACCTTTCTTGTTTATTAACTTGTCCCATATTGTCCCGTGTTTCTATGTGACACTGTTTTTCTTCCCTTCTGTTATTTTGTCAGTGTGGAGAGATTCGTGGAGCAGCCTGAGGTGCACACGTAAGTAGGCCCCGGTCCAAACACGCTTGCCCACACGCCCGTGTTCCACACACACACTCCAGGGAGAACAGCAGCCCAAACAAACATCACAGGCAGGTCCAGACAGTGCTAGCCTACCGTCGCTCTCGTCTCTCTAAACTGAAAACAATGTGATTTTCAGCTAATTATGTTGCCATCACTCGCCACAGCCTGGATCACCATTATGAAACAAAGATTAGTAGTTTGATGAAAACAAGACCGACTTAAACCTGTCTCCGTTGACGAGATTACATTTCAAAGCAGTGGAACATTGGAGTGCTCTATCACTAAAACCACAAGTATTATTTTCACTGCTGGGCAGCAGGTGTTAGCCAGGCAAGACGTCACATGTTCCAGGTACCACAACATTTAATCTAGTGTAGAACATCCATTTACAATGCAGCACCCACTGACTTCCCTCAGCATTAAAATCTGCCTCAGTTGATTTGTTTTTGGATATAAAAAAAATTGAATTGTCTCTATTTGGTTGTTTTGATGTTTGTGTTTTGGACACTTTTACACGTGTTTGTTTTCCATCACAATTCACTTCTTCTTTAACTTCATTGTGAAAGTGTCATGTATTCCAACTTTAACAGTAATTAGCCTAGTACTTGTGTAGTGAACGGCAATGGAGACAACTGTACAAGCCATGGAGAGTGTGTGTGCTATGTTTGACATCAATGTGTTACAAGTGTGCGTCTATTTTGTACTGATAATGGTACGTGTGTGTGTGTGTGTGTGTGTGTGTGTGTGTAGGGGTCGTCTGTTGGTGGGGACCTTTGTAGCTCTGTTCTTCAACCTGCTAACTCTTCTCTCTGTGAAGAACAAGCCCTTTGTCTACGTATCAGAAGGTAGGTCAACTCTGACTCTCCTCACTGCCTAGTATATCGGAGGTTATAATGAACTGTCTCTACTAACTTACTGTATGGAAAAAGAGGTTGCCGATATCACAGTATGTCATTTATAAAGCAACATTTTTGTAGTTCATTCTGGGATAGTATTAGGTCTTGTTTTCAACTGTGTTTGTCAGTAATGGATTCCACACAGTCATTGATAATCAATTCTGTCTGTGGTACATGGCAGTCCTAGTAGCCATGGTGCCGCCCTACTGTGCCTGGTCCTGCTGTACGTGGTTGTCTGTTGCATTCTGGCTGCTATTAACCTGAGCTGCCAGCTGGGGAGCTGGCGCTGCACGATGCCTGTCTGTGACTGCAGTGATTCACTAAGCAGGGCCCAAGCTGTCATCTCTCACTGTTAGTTTGTAAATCGTCATTGACACAGTTATGGACTCTGGGACAATCCAGCCCCTATACTAGTTGACCCCCTACAACAGACTCACTGAAATCCAATGAGACTTTTCATAGTGTACACACACAGCCCTTTGCACGTCATTAGCACTGTCTCTACTCTAGCTCACAATACAACCAGTATTCTGAGAAAAAACTAAGTTTGCTAGAGAGCGAGGAGCGATGGGAGGTAAGCAGTAAGGTGAGCGAAAGAGATGAGAATGGCCATAGAAGAGAGCTGGAGTAAATGAATGAATGGAGGGAGACGAGAGGAAAACACAACCCATGGAGATCACACAGTCAGCACTCTACCTAGTAGAGGGCAGCGTAGAAAGCTGAGCTTTCTGTCTTTGTTTGTTTTGAGCCCAATGTTTACAACACACAAGCAAAATGTTGACACTGTCCCCTTTGTCTATGGCCTTTTCTGTATTAGTGTCCGCTCCGATTTGCCCAAAGTTTTTGATCAGTGCAGATGGGGTGTATTTGGTCCATGGCCTCTTAGGAAGGCTAAATGGCTTTGCTATCTTATGTAATTAAGGTCTTTAGTGGAGCAGTATGCTTGGTTAGGAGCCCTACGGCTGTCTTGCTGTCCTCCTTCGCCTTGCCTTAGAATGACTTAATCTGCTCGAGGACCATTACGACACGAGATGTGCTTAGATCATGGACGAATGAGCAGTCTTCTCAGTCGGCCTTGTCTGTCACCCAGTCACGTGCCACAGAGGAGACCTCTGAATGGCTCTGCTTGTGCCTCCACCAATCCTCGGTTTGGAAGGAGGAGTTCTTGTGTTTGGATCTTAGCAGGTTGTGTTGAGTAACAGTGATGTAGTACACAATGACTGATGATTGTCATATTAGTGTGCACCTTTAGATCAGACGAAAGGTGAAATTCCGACATGTCACATGGGGTCATCTCTTTAATCCGATTGGAATGTTCAGTCACCAGCGGATATAGTGAGGAGAGGAGGTCCAGTGCAGGCAGAGCTAGAAGATGGAGCAGGATGAAACTGAGTCGACATTCCATCTCAGTTTTCTGTCCCCAAAACTATTATGAACACAGTACACTACATTTGGTAGACTTAACAATTTGTCAGTGTTTCAAGAAATGTCATTGTTTTTAAGGAGGGTAAGGGTGAAGTGTCCCAAGCATCTTTGACCTGTATTCTGACTTACTGCCCCCGCTAACTGCTTGTATCCACAGCACTAACTTGTGAGTTGGTGATCTCCCGCTCGTTTAGTAAAGTGCAATCAGTTCTCTGCTTTCGCTCTGTTTATCATACTGATGCATGTGTGATAAAGTCTGTCTTGCTTGTGTATGTTTGCCATCCTTAAATACAAGTATAATTGTTAAATTACGAACCTAGTTGGTTTAGCTACGGAGAAAGACAGGAACCTTCCAGCTAACCATTATTGGCTGAGATAATGGCTGGGCTGGACATGCTGAGGGATGAATTCGGATTGGTCTGCCATGTAGCATTCATATGTTTAACATGAGCTGCTCAGTATGTGTAGGTAATCCTTTCTAATGTAGCTTTTTTGAAAGATATCACAAACTTCAAAAGTGTTGCTATTGCTGGATGATCGTGCCATTCTGACTCTGAAAATGAATCAGACAATGAGGAAATCCCTGATTTAGGTTCAAATAAAATCATTGAATCAGACATTGTAGACTCTTCTGAAACGGTGATCAACAGTGTTGTCACCAAAGAAGTTGACCTAGTTTTGAAATCACTGGAATACCCGGTGGAAGCAGGGTATGAAACCCAAGGAGAAAATTCTGGCGTTTGATTGCAAATATGCGGAGGGAGTCAAAAAGAGAACACAAAGAAGGCTGTTGTATAAAGCACATCTCTGGATTGCATTTTCAAACTAAGGGCAACTATGGCATCCTTGACAGAGAGGGAGAAGCGTTCAGCCATGTATACGGTTAAGGGAGTCTAGCTAGCTTCATTTTCAGATATTATGTTTCTAATTTTCTCAATTTTCATTGCATGTTAAAACATACTGTTAGTTAGCTAACTAACGTTAGCTGGCTGGCTTGCTAGCTAACGTTACGTTACGTGTATGATCTGTGTAGTAATATTATTTGTATCTCAGAAATCCTTTTGCATTGTTAGTCTGTTAGCTAGCTAACATTGAACCTAGTTGGTTAGCTTTAGCTACTTGCAGATTCATTCATGGTAGTAATGTTATGGGTTGGGATTATGGTTCGTTGTCTACCTGTACCGTTTACACCTTCTGTATCCTGTGCATGTGCCAAACTTTGACATACAGTGGGGCAAAAAAGTATTTAGTCAGCCACCAATTGTGCAAGTTCTCCCACTTAAAAAGATGAGAGGCATGTAATTTTCATCATAGGTACACTTCAACTATGACAGACAAAATGTTGTAGGATTTTTTATTAATTTATTTGCAAATTATGGTTGAAAATAAGTATTTGGTCAATAACAAAAGTTTATCTCAATACTTTGTTATATACCCTTTGTTGGCAATGACAGAGGTCAAACATTTTCTGTAAGTCTTCACAAGGTTTTCACACACTGTTGCTGGTATTTTGGCCCATTCCTCCATGCAGATCTCCTCTAAAGCAGTGACGTGTTGGGGCTGTTGCTGGGCAACACGGACTTTCAACTCCCTCCAAAGATTTTCTATGGGGTTGAGATCTGGAGACTGGCTAGGCCACTCCAGGACCTTGAAATGCTTCTTACGAAGCCACTCCTTCGTTGCCCGGGTGGTGTGTTTGGGATCATTGTCATGCTGAAAGATCCAGCCACGTTTCATCTTCAATGCCCTTGCTGATGGAACAAGGTTTTCACTCAAAATCTCACGATACATGGCCCCATTCATTCTTTCCTTTACACTGATCAGTCGTCCTGGTCCCTTTGCAGAAAAATAGCCCCAAAGCATGATGTTTCCACCCCCATGCTTCACAGTAGGTATGGTGTTCTTTGGATGCAACTCAGCATTCTTTGTCCTCCAAACACGACGAGTTGAGTTTTTACCAAAAAGTTATATTTTGGTTTCATCAGACCATATGACATTCTCCCAATCTTCTTCTGGATCATCCAATGCTCTCTAGCAAATTCAGACGGGCCTGGACATGTACTGGCTTAAGCAGGGGGACACGTCTGGCACTGCAGGATTTGAGTCCCTGGCGGCGTAGTGTGTTACTGATGGTAGGCTTTGTTATTTTGGTCCCAGCTCTCTGCAGGTCATTCACTAGGTCCCCCCGTGTGGTTCTGGGATTTTTGCTCACCGTTCTTGTGATCATTTTGACTCCACGGGGTGAGATCTTGCGTGGAGCCCCAGATCGAGGGAGATTATCAGTGGTCTTGTATGTCTTCCATTTCCTAATAATTGCTCCCACAGTTGATTTCTTCAAACCAAGCTGCTTACCTATTGCAGATTCAGCCTTCCCAGCCTGGTGTAGGTCTACAATTTTGTTTCTGGTGTCCTTTGACAGCTATTTGGTCTTGGCCATAGTGGAGTTTGGAGTGTGACTGTTTGAGGTTGTGGACAGGTGTCTTTTATACTAATAAAAGTTCAAACAGGTGCCATTAATACAGGTAACGAGTGGAGGACAGGGGAGCCTCTTAAAGAAGAAGTTACAGGTCTGTGAGAGCCAGAAATCTTGCTTGTTTCTAGGTGACCAAATACTTATTTTCCACCATAATTTGCAAATAAATTAATAAAAAATCCTACAATGTGATTTTCTGGATTTTTTTTTCTCATTTTGTCTGTCATAGTTGAAGTGTACCTATGATGAAAATTACAGGCCTCATCTTTTTAAGTGGGAGAACTTGCACAATTGGTGGCTGACTAAATACTTTTTTGCCCCACTGTATACTACATTCATAATTTAAATGCATGGGTTTATTGGTGTTAAAATACACCAGTTAGGCTATTTTGGACGATCAGGCTGATAGTTGTTTTTGTGTTTATGCGTTTTTCATAACAACAAGTTTGAATGTCGGACAACAATGGAATATTAGTGATGTCACTGTGACAACTGTCTACAGACATGTAGATAGACGTAGTATAAACCAGCCTTTAGTCTTAATCTTTGGTTGAGTACACTGCCATACTCGCTCTGTTAAGCACATGGCCTCATCTGAATCCTTAAAGAGATGGGTGGGGCTAAGGCTTAAGAGGGTCTGAACGATGCTGAATGGGTGTAGGCAAAGAGCTCTCCAGTAGGTGTACCAAAACATTCAAGGGCCATTTTCTCAAAAGTGGGGTGACATGTTAATCAACTTTGAAAGCAGAAATCCTTTCCAATTGTTCCTCAACTGTAGTGTATGATATACAGTGCCTTCGGAAAGTTTACATACCCCTTGACTTTTTCCACATTTTGTTACATTGCAGCCTTAATCTAATAATTAAATGGAAAAGTAAAAAAAAAAAAGCAAAAACAGTTTTTTAGAAATGTTTTGAAATGTATTACAAATAAAAAACAGATACCTCATTTACGTAAGTATTCAGACCCTTTGCTATGTCACTCGAAATTGAGCTCAGATGCATTCTGTTTCCATTGATCGCCCTTGAGATGTTTCTACAACTTGGAGTCCACTTGTGGTAAATTAAATTGATTGGACATGATTTGGAAAGGCGCACACCTGTCTATATAAGGTCCCACAGTTGACAGTGTATGTCAGAGCAAAAATCAAGCCATGAGGTGGAAGGAATTGTCCGTAGAGCTCAGAGACAGGATTGTGTCGAGGCACAGATCTGGGGAAGGGTACCAAAAACATTCTGCAGCATTGAAGGTCCCCAAGAATACAGTGCCTCCCTCATTCTTAAATTGAAGAAGTTTGGAACCACCAAGACTCTTCCTAGAGCTGGCCGCCCGGCCAAACTGAGCAATCGGGGGGAAAGGGCCTTGGTCAGGGAGGTGACCAAGAACCCGATGGTCACTCTGACACCCATCCAACCTGACAGAGCTTGAGAGGATCTGTAGAGAATAATGGGAAAAGCTCCCCAAATACAGGTGTGCCATGCTTGTAGCAACACACCCAAGAAGACTTGAGGCTGTAATCACTGCCAAAGGTGCTTCAACAAAGTACTGAGTAAAGGGTCTGAATACAGTACTTACGTAAATGTAATATTTCAAGGTTTTTTTATAGCAAAAATGTCTAAAAACCCTGTTTTTGCTTTGTCATTATGGGGTATTATGTGACGATGAGGAGAAAAAAAACATTTAATCAATTTTAATTATTGTACAATTATTGTAAAAATAAATAAAAAAACACCATTTAATTATTTATTTGTTAATGTAAGATAGAGCCGGTCGGTCACAGATAATTTGTTTATCTTAAAATGTAAAAAGAAATTATACTTTATTGTATTAATTGGTACGAATAAGAAATATTGTAAAAGGAAGAGCCAATTGGTGGGAATGAAATGGAACAGGTCCCATCCACTAGATTCCTCAGTTTTAATTGATGAAACGGTATCCTGGAAAGATCATATTCAATTTGTCTGCAGCAAAGTGATGAAATCTGTTGGTATAATCAGAAAGATTGGTGATTTGGTTCATCAGGCTTGCTTCCTAACTCTATAGCTTAATTTACTCATGTGTCATTTACTGTAATATTGTCTGGGTCAGTAATGTTGTGTCTTTGGACTATCATTAAAGTGAAGACTGTTTTATTATCAAATCAATTCTCTGTGTAATTATTACGTGATTAAACTAATAATGTAAACATTAATTAACTAGGAAGTTGGTGCACTACTGGAAAATGTTGAGTTACTATTTCCCGAATTTAACTCTCTTCGGGTACTTTCATACCTTATCGATTATAGTCACTTATTAATATATTATTACCTCATCAGTCATTCTGAATGTCGCAAACTCTTGGCTATCTGCACGAACCCTAGCATAAATGATGAATCGGCGATATACGAATTGGTTTAATTATTAATTTACTAACTAAATAATCACACAGAATTACATAAACACACACACAGGATAGGTTATGCATTGAGTACTACATAATGCAATGAGAAGTCCCTAGTGGACATAATGCAATGGTCGTTCGATAGAGAAATGTTCTCCAGAATGGATCTTTCAGAGTACCATTTGGTCGTTCGATAGGGAAATGTTCTCCTCTCGTCTTCCTCTCGTCTTCGGTCGAGTTTCCTAGACTATTTTACATATACAGCTGCAGACTGTGAATGTGTAGTCTTTAGTTTTGTAGATTTCTTAACCATTCGTGACGTTTGGACTGCGTCGTTACGTCCTCTGGTCTTTGTAGAGATTTTCTTCTTCTCTGTCGAAAGTTTCAGAGTTCTAGCCATTACGTCCTTCTCAGCTCATGCTGTTGGTCTCGTTGGCCTATTGTAGATTTTGTCAGAAGTGGGTTTTATACACTCTGGGAAAAGGGGGAGTTCCATGACGCCGATGTAATGTCTGTGCTCACGTAGGCATCGCCACTGACTTGGTTAAGACTTTGTATGAAAAACAATTCTCTCATTTAGAAGGCGAACATCAGATTACATCTTCTCACAAATAGTTTCATATTTAATCATATATGTTTCCCCACATTTGGATATGAACCTGAGAACTGGGAAATATATACATTCAGATATAGTTATGTTGTTATAGTGTCCTTCATGAGATCCCCAAACACAGCTGATCTCACAATTGTTCTTCGAGTACCCACGCACCACTCCAACCGCATGGATTTCAGAAATATTGTTTCATTATTCAACCTTTTGATGTTAGAGTTTTGGTGGAAAGAATGTCATTGTTCTAAAGAGTAAATCCTCTCTCAATACTGCATGTCCAGGCAGAGAGTTTCTGCAAGGAATTTCTAGCCGTCATAAAATGGCCAACTTCACCCCTCTTCCCCTCTGCGGGAGAGATTGGGCGCTATAAAGCGGGCCCACTTTAACTTGATCCTTCAGATCTGAACAGGAGATAGTCATGATAGTACATAGTCCTCCTACCTACACAAATTGCTCATCATACAAAAAAAAAAATTGCAAGACTAGCTGCCGCCTCTAATTAACTGGCTCTATCTGCACCTTTGTTTAAGAAACTCAATATCATGTACTTTCATCTACAAATACTAATTTTGTCTAAACCCTTCAATGGATTCTTCCAGCTCAATTCTGAAATCCATTTATATAACAAAAGACACTGCGATAACCTTTACCCTCTCCACTGTCGCACCTCAGTCTATCAGATACTATACTCTGAAATTCTTATCTTCACATTGCCAAACCTCATCCCTCAATAACTTCAAGCGAAGACTGGGGGTCAGCCTGATGAACCAAACTACTCAGTAATCTCCTCCATATAGCCTAACTCTCACATGCGCGCACACACACACATTTAAACAAAAAAAAATGTTGTGGTAACTGATCAATTAATTTATACATTTATAATTAGTTGGTTTTATCTATTTTAACAAACCTTTTTTATTTTTGTACTTATGTACAGCGGTCTAAGGCACTGCATCTCAGTGCAAGAGACGTCACTACAGTCCCTGGTTCAATTCCAGGCTGTATCACATCCGGCCGTGATTTGGAGTCCCATAGGGCGGCTCACAATTGGCCCAGCGTCGTCCAGGTTTGGCCGGGGTAGGCCGTCATTGTAAATAAGAATTTGTTCTTAACTGACTTGCCTAGTTAAATTGAATGTTGTTATTATTTTTGTGGTGTGGTTATCATGTAAGCCCATGGGCTGTCAACCACACCAGCCACACAAAAGTTTTGGGTCACTTAGAAATGTCCTTGTTTTTGAAAGAAAAGCAACTGTTTTGTCCATTAAAATAACATAACATTTATCAGAAATACAGTGCAGACATTGTTAACGCTGTAAATGACTATTGTAGCTGGAAACGGCTGATTTAAAAATGGAATGGAATATCTACATTGGCGTACAGAGGCCCATTATCAGCAACCATCACTCCTGTGTTCCAATGGCATGTTGTGTTAGCTAATCCAAGTTGATCATTTTCAAAGGCTAATTGATCATTACTAAACCCTTTTTCAATTATGTTAGCACAGCTGAAAACTGTTCTGATTAAAGAAGCAATAAAACTGGCCTTCTTTATACTAGTTGAGTATCTGGTGCATCAGCATTTGTGAGTTCGATTACAGGCTCAAAATGGCCAGAAACAAAGAACTTTCTTCTGAAACTCGTCAGTCTATTCTTGTTCTGAGAAATGAAGGCTATTCCATGCGAGAAATTGTCAAGAAACTGAAGATCTCGTACAACGATGTGTACTACTCCCTTCACAGAACAGCGCAAACTGGCTCTAACCAGAATAGAAAGAGGAGTGGGAGGCCCCAGTGCACAACCTTCCTACCTTCAGGCTATGCTCAAACCCTACACCCCAACCCAAGCACTCTGTTCTGCTTCCTGTTCTCTTTTGGCCATCCCACCCCTATGGGAGGGCAGCTCCCAGTCTGCCCAGTCCAAGCTCTTCACTGTCCTGGCACCCCAATGGTGGAACAAGCTTCTCCCGTAAACTGGGACAGCGGAGTCCCTGCCCATCTTCCAAAAACACCTGGAACCCTACCTTTTTCAAAGAGTAAATAATCCCCCTCTTCACTTGCACTTGACCACCCCACCCACTCCTTCTAGCTCTGAAAGCAGCTTAGACGGAGATTAGACTCTAGGGGGTTAAATAATCCCCCTTCTCACCACAACCCCCCCCCCCCTCTAGTTTTGACTTTGCTGACAGCTACTTTATTGCGGAAAAGTGTACTTACTATGCCTGTGGTATGTGGTTGTCTCACCAAGCTATCTTAAGAAGAATGCACTAACTGTAAGTCTCTCTGGATAAGAGTGACTTCTAAATGACTTCAATATCAATGTAGTCATTTAGCAGTCGGTAACAATCAGGGTTAACCTTGTCGCTTCCGCCTATCATTGAAGAACATAATAGGTCATGTCTGCTAGAATATTTTATGAGGGCTATGGGTATTCCATTAATTGGGAGAGTCATTATGAATACATAGTTATAATATACATTACCAAGAATGTGTGTTCATGTGGGCTGAGTAAACGTGTAACTGAAAACATACAAAAAAACAAAGTAAAGTACTTCTTGGTACTTTGAGGCGCTTTTCCTTTTTAGAGCTTTCAAGCACCATCTCCTTTCCTCATTTACCAACCGTCTGTGGATTATGACATTGTAGGTAGATTGGAGAAAGACTGCCACTTATGTATTGTGGTCAGTTTGTATTAATTAAATTAAATTCTAGTGGTTGGTGGGGTCTAGTTAGGGAGAGTCGGTCCACCGAGAGACTGAAGTGAGATGAGTGGAGGCCCCACACACACCTCAGAGTTGTGTGTGATGCCCTCCCAGTCACCCCATCCCAACCCCTCAGATAGAGCCCCTCTCCACTCTCGCCAATAACCACCCTTGAATCTTAGCTATAATGAGAAACAAGGAATAGTAATGACTCGACATCCTCTCTTAATCTTTCCAGAACTCTTATTCATTTTACAGCAGGTTTGCAAGTCAAAATAATAAATACAATTAGATTGTAGTATTGTTAATCCTTCCTTCCCTTTCTCCCAAGCCAAATCCATCCCTCTCCACCTCCCCCTCCCTATTTTCTCCCCCCTTTACCCAACTCAAGTCAAGCTTGTGCTATCACACCCTTGTCCCAAATAAGCATGTCCCTACCTCCCATCCTTGCTAAGCTAAGCTTGTCCCAACCTCCCATTCTTGCCCAGCCAAGCTAAGCTTGTCCCAACCTCCCATCCTTGCCCAGCCAAGCTAAGCTTGTCCCAACCTCCCATCCTTTCCCAGCCAAGCTAAGCTTGTCCCGACCTCCCATCCTTGCCCACCCAAGCTAAGCTTGTCCCGACCTCCCATCCTTGCCCCCCCAACCTAAGCTTGTCCCAACCTCCCATCCTTGCCAAGCTAAGCTTGTCCCAACCTCCCATCCTTGCCCAGCCAAGCTAAGCTTGTTCCGACCTCCCATTCTTGCCCACCCAAACTAAGCTTGTCCCGACCTCCCATGCTTGCCCACCCTCCTTACTGTACCTCCGGCACACTTACACCCATCCATCCATTCTCATTCATTCCCGCCCAACATATAACCTATTCACCCACCCTCCTACGCATTCATATTCACCATCCCTCACCCTCCCATACATATACACACACACACACACACACACACACACACACACACACACACACACACACACACACACACACATATATATGCACGCACGCACATCCATAGAACAGTTGTTGACATACACTTAATGGCCAAAAGTAAGTGGACACACCTTCAAATTAGTGTAATCGGCTCTTTCAGCCACACTCATTGCTGACTGGTATATAAAATCGAGCACACCGCCACGCAATCTCCATAGCCTAACGTTGGCAGTAGAAATGGCCCGTACTGAAGAGCTCAGTGACTTTCAACGTGGCGCCGTCATAGGATGCCACCTTTCCAACAAGTCAGTTTTGCAAACTTCTGCCCTGCTGGAGCTGCCCGGTCAACTGTAAGTGCTGTTATTGTGAAGTGGAAACGTCTCGGAGCAACAACGGCTCAGCCGCGAAGTGATAGGCCACACAAGCTCACAGAACAGGACCGCTGAAGCGTGTAGCGCATAAAAACTGGAAGCAACATCAGCACAATAACTGTTTGTCTGGAGCTTTATGAAATGGGTTTCCATGGCCGAGCAGCCGAACACAAGCCTAGATCATCATGCGTAATGCCTATTGTTGGCTGGAGTGGTGTAAAACTCGCCACCATTGAACTCGGGAGCAGTGGAAACACGTTCTCTGGAGTGATGAATCATGCTTCACCATCTGGTAGTCCAACGGACAAATCAAAGTTTGGTGGATGCAAGGAGAACGCTAACTGCCCCAATGCATAGTATAATGTTTGGTGGAGGGGGAGTAATGGTCTTTGGCTGTTTTTCATGGTTCAGGCTAGGACCCTTAGTTCCTGTGAATGGAAATCTTAATGCTACCGCATAAAATGACATTCTAGACGATTCTGTGCTTCCAACTTTGTGGCAACAGTTTGGGTATGACAATGCCCCAGGTCAATGCGAGGTCCATACAGAAATGGTTTGTCGAGGTCGGTGTGGAAGAACTTGACTGGCCTGCACAGAGCCCTGACCTCAACCCCATCAAATACCTTGGGATGATTTGGAACGCCGACTGCGAGCCAGGCCTAATCGCCCCACATCAGTGCCCGACCTCTCTAATGCTCTTGTTGCTGAATGGAAGCAAGTCCCCCACAGCAATGTTCCAACATCTAGTGGAAAGCCTTCCCAGAAGAGTGGAGGCTGTTATAGCAGGAAAGGGGGGACCAACTCCATATTAATGCCCGTGATTTTGGAATGAGATGTTCAACGAGCAGATCTTCACATACTTTTGTCATGTAGTGTACATACTATATTTTCCTTCCTGAATTGTCTTTTAGAGTGTAGATTGTATTTGTGGGAGGGGGAAATTATATTGTCTCAATTTATGTTAAGCTGGTCTCGGCCATCACTGGATGTAGCCTTGTGCGTTGTTATTTTCTACTAAGGCTTGTTTCTAGTCTCTTTCACTTATCTACCTAAACCACTAGCCTACATTTCTGTGACATAGACTGAGAGGTTTGCTCTTTAGCCATTTGTGTTTAAACATCCCAGATGGCGGTGGGATGCTCTAAAATAATATCTGTGCCCTCCTCTGGTCAGTCATCTGTGAGGGTAAGCCATCCTGTGGGGTGGACAGCTCAGAGGACACGCTCCGCTCAAATAGCACTCAGGCTTCTGTTACCGCCGCAACGAAAGACGTATGGGAACAGACTGCAGATAAGGGCTGCTAGAGTGATGCTCTCCGCCTGTGTCTAACTCTTACCCCTGTCGTCTGTCTCTGTCTTCTCTCTCCCCCATCACCCCAACAGCTGCCAGCACCAGTTGGCTCCAGGAGCATGTCGCAGACCTAAGTCGAAGGTAAGATCCCCTTTCAGTGAGTCATCCTGCTGTTTCGATCCTCCTTGTTTTTCCCTTTAGTCCACAAGTGGACAGTTTCCCTCCCAATAATCCCTCAGGAGATGGATGCACCACAGTGTGTGTGTAATATAACTAGCAGTCTGTCCCAGTTAAATTGAGGTTAAAGGATAAATGAAATATACACGACATGGGGTGTAGTATATTCAGCAAAACTTTACAGAGTGTCTTTGTTAGGGAAATGTATTGGCTTAATTGATTGAGCTTGGGATGTTTATAAGGTATGAGAAGCAAGGGCTGGTGTCATGTCATTTCCCATGGATTAAAATTACCCCCTCAGGCCAAACCTACCTGTAGAGGTCAGAGGTGAAACTCTTATCTTCCCTTTCACTTCCACCATATTGTGCTGTGCGCCCTCGCCCTGAGGTTAAGACCTGCTGGATGCTTTCAGTTCCTGCTCCTGGCCGTCACCTCTGGAGACTCTGTGCAGAGAAACTCCTCTCCACTATCTTCCAGGATGATGAATCGCCTCACTTGTTTTGTCTAAATAATGAATGTTGGTGGGTTTTGTTTCAGTCCAGTGTTGAGATCATCTTGCACCTTTACAGTCTCTGCTGGTGCCCCGGTATGGAACCTGCCCACTCAGGAAGTGGAAAATCACAAAAGGCTGAGTCATGTTTAGAGTAGGAGGACTCATTTGAAAAAGAACACCCCCCTCCCCCAACCTTCTAATGGGATATGTGAATGAGCTGCTTAAGGTCAGGCGAAACAAGCCGCTACCTTATTGCAAGTCCGGCTATATTTAGCTTTTCTTATGCAGGCGGTCCCTCATGGCTATAATAACCTGAGAATGTTTACAAACATACATGATCCCATAGAATAGACCAGTAGCACTCTATGAAACACAACTAGGCCTAAGTAAGATTGATTCTGTGACTGTGCAGTTGGCCATGACTGAAGTCTCAATCGATTTATAAAACCCCAAATATGATGAAGTTGCTTTCTGACACATTCCCTCCTGAATAGAGAAATATACATACAATCCTACCAGCGGAGGCTGATGGAGGAGCTATAGGAGGATGGGCTCATTATAGTGGCTGGAATGGAATCAATCACCCATTCCAGCCATTTACAATGAGACTGTCCTCTTATAGCTCCTCCCACCAGCCTCATCTGAATCCCACCCACTTCAGATTACCTAGGGAAACAGCATCTATTATATACAACAGAGTAAAGTTCTGATTGATCTGAGTAGAAGGCACAGTGAACATGATTTCCCGGATGACTTTTACTCATCGTTTTATTATCTGCCATAATTTTGTCATGTATGTCTGTGGACCACACTAGCCTTTCTGGTGTTTGGTGGGTAGACATTATATAACCCTTGGAGCTAGTCCATGGTGTACTATTATTTGTGCAACTCCGTTTAGTCTGTATTTATAGTCAACATACATCATATCAAGTGTTTGTTTGTCTCACCATAATCCCACAATTTCTGTCTCCAGTGGGTAGGATTAAACAAACTCTGGAACAAAGCTCCCTCTATCCACACAGTGTTCTCTCTCCTTCTGTCTCCCTCCTACTCTCTCTCTCTTTCCTTCCTATTCTCTCTCTAGGCAGTGCCGTCCGCACAGACTGTGCAGACAGGCGGCCAGGGAATCACACGACCGTTTCCCAAATACTCAAATTATATAATTGCAGCGGGGAGATAAAGAGATTATTGGGATTGTAAATCCTGCTTCCCGCTCACCCATAACCCCCCCCCCACCCCCCCCAAAAAAAATGTTGGCTTCAAATTGAGTGACCGGAGGTCAAGCTTCTTTATGTTAATGCTTTTTCTTTAAAAAAGTATGCCTATTGTGTCCTTGTTAGACATCAGAGGACTAGTATCCTTGCATGTCTTCTATGAGGTTGACGTTGGACAGTGATGCAGTTTAAACACAGTATATAGAATTCATCTTCTCAGTATTTTTATCTAATCATGATCTATTCCAAATAATGATATGCCAAAATCTGTGTACATCGCTTCAAATAGAAAACTGGGATAAATGGGAGTGCTCCTACGTCACGCTGGCCAAATGGGAGTTCTCGACGTCGCGCAGGCCAAATGGGAGTGCTCGGCGTCGCACTGGCCAAATGGGAGTTCTCGACGTCGCGCAGGCCAAATGGGAGTGCTTGGCGTCGCACTGGCCAAATGGGAGTGCTCGGCGTCGCACTGGCCAAATGGGAGTGCTCGGCGTCGCACTGGCCAAGTGGGAGTGCTCGGCGTCGCACTGGCCAAATGGGAGTGCTCGGCGTCGCGCTGGCCAAATGGGAGTGCTCGGCGTCGCGCTGGCCAAATAGGAGTGCTCGGCGTCGCGCTGGCCAAATGGGAGTGCTCGGCGTCGCGCTGGCCAAATGTGAATTAACTCGTTTCCCTCTACTGATGCTGATGAGTATGCTGTATGGTCTCAGACACAGCACCCCTCTGTCTGAGCAGGCCGTCACTTCCTATCATATAATCACGCCTACTCCGACAGGCTACACCTCCTAATGCACTGAATTAACATTTCTGAATAAACACACATGACTGATCTGTAAACCACTGTCTCATCTCAAAACAGCTGTAAGAGGGGGTTCCATTCACTATAGGGATTTGTTGTTGTTTTTTATTGGGAAATGAGAGCAATGTATTTCTTTCAGTCGCATGCTGAAAAGCAACACACATGAATGTTTAATGCCCATTTATATGACAATGGCATTATGAAAGCAAAACATTTGAATTAGATCAGAAATTGGTAATTTATGAACACAGTGCAGCACATTCCAAACAGAAAATGTCATATCTGATCCAAAAACACAGAACGAATGCAGCCACCTGTCTGTAAAATAGTACATAGACGAGTCCCAAGAATATATATAAAAAATGTATCTTCTCAGTATTTAACTAATCAGGATTTATTTAAAAAAAAATGCTTTGCCAAAACCTGTGTACATCACTTCAAATAGAAAACTGGGCTAAATGTGAGTACTGGATGTCACACTGGATAAATGTGAGTGCTGGATGTCACACTGGATAAATGTGAGTGCTGGATGTCACACTGGATAAATGTGAGTGCTGGATGTCACACTGGATAAATGTGAGTGCTGGATGTGAGTGCTGGATGTATATAACACATTTTTGGAAGATTACAATCACTTAGTCTCAGCAATATTAATGTTTTCACTTTTAAGATGGATATGTATATTACAGGTGCTCCCTGTCCTGGAATGTTTGTGTGATTTCTTCAGTTACCCTTTAGTAATATGTGTTGTCAAAGTAACTCTAACCAGTTTAGACACTTTTTATGCATTTGGAGCAAAACTGAAGGGTTGACTGGCTTTGTATAGTAATCTTATTTTGTATGTTTTCAGTTTGTGTGGGATTATCCCTGGCCTCAGCAGTGTCCTCCTGCCTCGAATGAATCCATTTGTCTTAATCAACGTGGCCGGAGCTCTCTCACTCAGCATCACCTACATGCTCATAGAGATCAAGTAAGTCCACCCCTCCGACACAGTGTAATGACATTAGTTAGTGGATTCGGGGGAAGTTATAAATCGAGACTGGGTATGACGAAGAATGTGTACTCTGAATAATGTGTTCTCACAAAGCCTTTGTCAGCCTGCTGTGTGTGTGACCTCCTGTTATCAACCTCCATGAAAACTCCTGACATGCAGTGCCTTCAGAAAGTATTCACACCCCTGGATTTTTTCCACATTTTGTCATGTTACTACAGCTTCAATTTTAAAATGGATTGAAATTTTGTGTCACTGGCCTATACACAATACCCCTTAATGTCAGTGTTTTTAAAAATGTTTACAAATTAAATCAAAATGAAAAGCTGAAATGTCTTGAGTCAACCACTTTATGGCAAGTCTACTGTAAATAAGTTCAGGAGTAAAAATGTGCTTAACAAGTCACAATAAGTTGCATGGACTCACTCTGTGTTTAAGTGTTTAACAATTTATGACTACCTCATCTCTGTATTCAATTAACTGTAAGGTCGCTCAGTCAATCAGTGAATTTCAAACACCGATTCCACCACAACAACCAGGGAGGTTTTCCAATGCCTCTCAAAAAAGACCACCTATTGGTAGATGGGTTCAAAAAAATCAAAAAGCAGACATTGAATATCCCTTCGAGCATGTTGAAGTTATTAATTATAGTTTGGTTTACAAAGATACAGGCATCCTTCCTAACTCAGTTGCCAGAGAGGAAGGACACTTCTCAGGGATTTCACCATGAGGCCAAAGGTGACTATAAAACAGAGTTTAATGGCTGTGATGGGAGAACTGAGGATGGATCAACAACATTGTAGTTACTCCACAAAACTAACCTAAATGACAGTGAAAAGGAAGTCTGTATTGAATAAAAAATATTCCAAAATATGCATCCTGTTTGCAATAAGGCACTAAAGTAAAACTGTAAAAAATGTGGCAAAGAAATTACATTTATGTCCTGAATATTATATTATATTATGTTTGGGGTAAAGCCAACACATCACTGAGTACCACTCTTCATATTTTCAAGCATAGTGGTGGCTGCATCATGTTATGGGTATGCTTGTCATCTGCAAAAACAAGGGATTTTTTAGGAAACAAAGAAACAGAATAGAGCTAAGCACAGGCAAAATCCTAGAGGAAAACCTGGTTCTGTCTGCTTTCTAACAGACACTGGGAGACAAATTCACCTTTCACCAGGACAATAGCCTAAAACACAAGACCAAATACTGGAGTTGCTTACCAACATTGAATGTTCCTGAGTGGCCTAACTACAGTTTTGACTTAAATCATCTTGAAAATCTATGGCAAGACTTGAAAATGGCTGACTACCAATGATCAACAACCAATTTGACAGAATGTGCATATATTGTACATCCAGGTGTGCAAAGCTCTTACTCGCAGCTGTAATCACTGCCAAAGGTGATTCTAACATGTATTGACTCAGAGGTGTGAATAGTTGTGTAAATGAGATATTTCTGTGTTTCATTTTCAATACATTTGAACAAATTTCAAAAAATATGTTTCCACTTTGTCATTATAGGGGTATTGTGTGTAGTATTGTGTGTAGATGGGTGAGAAACAACAAAATGTGGAATAAGTTAAGGAGTATAAATACTTTCTGAAGGCACTGCAAATAGTGTATGTGCTCCTAACTTTCTAACTCTCTGACTGCAGTAATTACAATGCTGTGGACACGGCCTCGGCGGTGGCCATCGGCCTCATGATCTTTGGCACCATGTATCCTATGAGTGTGTACAGCGGGAAGGTGCTCCTTCAGGTAGGCTATCCAAACAGGTCCACAGTCTAAACTGGACTGGATCGTTGAATTCTCTTTAGGACGTGACGTGGATCAGACAACCATACTGTAACTCAATACTTATCTCTTGGAATGATTGTGAGATATGTTCAGTCCAAATTATGTTTGGCTCGCACTGTTTGTTGTAAGAGAGTATGTTCTTTGATGGAACTTAACTCAGTAACTAATTGACTTATTGGACTTTGTGCTGTGTTTTGATGTGACTCAAATCTGTTTGCGTTGTGCTCTCCTCTTTAGACCACTCCATCCCATGTCATCGGTCAGCTTGACAAATTGCTCAGAGAGGTAAGACTTAGAACACTCATATGGGTTGAGTAACATCTGCTTTCATTTACAGATGTGTGGGAATACAACATAAATTGTCATTTTAATCACGAGGATGGTCAGTCCTTGCATATATCGCTCTGTCTACAAATCTGAGTGGTTACACTTCTCCAGCACCATCCCTCAGGTATTTTTCAAAACGTGTGGGGACGGTGAATGCTTTGTTTTTTTTCCAGTTCAAGATTGTCCCTTAGAAACGGGATAGGAGGTCAAATGAGGACAAACCTAGTGAAGTAATCCTAATTATAACAATATAACAAGGTTAATGGAATGTTCATATAATGCTACAGCTAGACATGAAATACATGTTAATAATAAGACATATGAGACGGAATACATATAAACTTTTTACATAATACAGGGATATTTACACAGTGATCAAACAGTTTACAGAAAACAGGTTATTTCCTCATTAAAAGAGCAATCTGCTGTTTCATCCATTTAATTTTTTTTTTAATAAATGAATGATATGTACCCATTTGATTCTTGAATATAACCTCATGAGCTTAGTTCAACTGTCGTACCCAATCAGAACCCAAATTATTCGCTTGTTTTACTCCAATGTTTATAAAGAAAGTAAATGTAAATAAACACTTTGTAGCCTCAACATGGTTAAAACTATGACTTTGATATCATGGATGGTCAGTGCTTGCATCTATAGCTCTGTCTATGAATTTCAGAGGGGTTACATTTCTCCAGCTCCGTCCCTCAGCTTTTTATCATGCAGTGCCGGGGTTTACACTTCATTATTCTTTCAACTGTCCTTTTTAAGGCTTTACTCAACGGAATTACTTTTTTTTTTAAATCTGTTTTCCCTATGGTTGCGGAAGGCAAAGTGGGTAGCCAATGGGGACTTCTCATCTTTACTCCTAATGACACTCAGTGATGTGTTTGCAGAGGGTTGTCCTCATTAACCTCTTTTCTATTACTATAGGTCAAGCCCATCCTATTGGTTTCACTGCCTAAAGACAGCAAAACATTTTACATGTACCACATGCATTGTAGCCAATTTTAGTCTCTGTGTTTTATATTTTAGATTTGCAGTGTGCAACAACTTACAATGATTCCCTACCGCCTTTGGGATCCTATTGTTGGGATCCTATCCTGATTGGGATCCCATCCATGTTCTAAATAGATCTAGTTATAGTTTTTCCAAACCATGCCAGTTGACTGGGGCTGGTTCCACGGTCAACTGGTCCCTACAACGGTTGATAGGAAGATGTCAGTCTCTGCCCTCATGGCCTCTCTCCCACTGTACATGTGTAAAACTGTACGTTCTCCCCAATCAGGTCTCCACTCTGGATGGGGTCCTGGAGGTCCGTAACGAGCACTTCTGGACGGTTGGCTTTGGCTCTCTGGTACGTCATCATGGTTTTGTCACTGTTGTCCTCATTGTACCCAGCAGACTCCCAGTGCTATGCACCACGCTCTGTTTCCTCTGCCGGCTCCCCCCACCAGATGCCAGGAACACAAAGAGAACGCCACTCACCCTCATCATTTAGTTTAGTGGCCCCCTTGTTGTTTACGAACAATTGGCAAGGATTTGCTCACTCAAATGAAAAGGGGACAAGTTTCTCATGCGTTGCAATTTCTCTGTTGATTTAAGACTTTTAACTGCCTCCAACTTGTTTTTGACTGACAGGAATGCATTGCTTATTTCTAAATGATAGGGTTAGGGTGATATGATCATGTACTAGATTGCCTTACACAAGCATAGTCCCATGTATTCCTTTGTGTCCAAGAAGCATGCTGTGGTTATCAAAGGTCAGATGCCAGTTTAATTAAACAGTCCTGTGTCGGTGAGGGGAAATATCTGAGCACAGAGCCTCTCGTCTCCTGCCTCCAGGAGGCCATGTTATTTAATTCCAATTGTAAAGACTGAGTAGTCACACAAAAAGACAGAAGTCACATCACACTTCAATACAGGGTATATAGCATAAGGACATAAATGGTAAATAGCATAAAGACAGAAATGGTATATAGCATAAAGACAGATGGTATATCGCATAAAGACAGATGGTATATAGCATAGAGACAGATGGTATATCACATAAAGACAGAAATGTAGTCATTCTGGTTTCATTGAAACGCCTGAGATGTGAATTATTCAGTCTGTGGCTCTAAAAATGTTGCTTCATGTAAGAATGAATTAGGGAATTAAATACAGATTCTGTCTGGTCTGCTGCGATGTTAAATCTCATTCAATGAAATAACACATATTTGCACTCTGCCTAAAAGCAGCGTAATATAATGGTAACATTATGCAATAACAGCATCACTTCTGTCATATAGATAAAAAGGCCAGCTTCTTGGCTGTGCTAATTGCTGTGTGGACTAAGTTTATCCAGTAGTGTTGCTGCTGTGCCCAGATGACACACTGTTCTTGCCAGACTGTATACCCTAGGGTACTGCCAGTAGAGTGGGAGGGAACTCGAGGGGGAGGGAGGATCTAGAGGGATGGCTGGCGGGAGGGATGGAACTAGAGGGATGGAACTTGAGGGAACTAGAGGGATGGAAGGAGGGAACTAGGAGGAAGCGAGATGACTAGAGGGAGGGAGGGAGCTGTGTGGACTAAGTTTATCCAGTGGTGTTGCTGCAGTGCCCAGTTTCCACACTGTTCTCACCAGACTGTATACCCTAGGGTACTGCCAGTAGAGGGAGGGAGACAACTGGAGGGAGGGAGGGAGGAAACTAGAGAGGGATGAGGGAGAGAGGGAAGTAGAGGGAGAGAGGGAAGTAGAGTGAGGGAGAGAAGTAGAGGGAGGGAGGGAGGGAGAGAAGTAGAGGGAGGGAGGGAGGGAAGTAGAGGGAGGGAAGTAGAGGGAGGGAAGTGGAGGGAGGGAAGTAGAGGTAGGGAGGGAGGGAGGGAAGTAGAGGTAGGGAGGGAGGGAGAGAAGTAGAGGGAGGGAGGGAGAGAAGTAGAGGGAGGGAGGGAGAGAAGTAGAGGGAGGGAGGGTAGTAGAGGGAGGGAGGGAGAGAAGTAGAGGGAGGGAAGTGGAGGGAGGGAGAGAGGGAGGGAGGGAAGTGGAGGGAGGGAGGGAAGTGGAGGGAGGGAGGGAGAGAAGTGGAGGGAGGGAGGGAGGGAGAGAAGTAGAGGGAGGGAGGGAGAGAAGTAGAGGGAGGGAGGGAGAGGGAGGGAGGGAGGGAGAGAAGTAGAGGGAGGGAGGGAGAGAAGTAGAGGGAGGGAGGGAGAGGGAGGGAGGGAGAGAAGTAGAGGGAGGGAGGGAGAGAAGTAGAGGGAGGGAGGGAGGGAGAGAAGTAGAGGGAGGGAGGGAGGGAGAGAAGTAGAGGGAGGGAGGGAGGGAGAGAAGTAGAGGGAGGGAGGGAGGGAGAGAAGTAGAGGGAGGGAGGGAGGGAGAGAAGTAGAGGGAGGGAGGGAGGGAGAGAAGTAGAGGGAGGGAGGGAGGGAGAGAAGTAGAGGGAGGGAGGGAGGGAGAGAAGTAGAGGGAGGGAGGGAGGGAGAGAAGTAGAGGGAGGGAGGGAGGGAGGGAGGGAGGGAGGGAGAAGTGGAGGGAGGGAGGGAGGGAAGTGGAGGGAGGGAAGTGGAGGGAGGGAGGGAGAGAAGTGGAGGGAGGGAGGGAGGGAGGGAGAGAAGTAGAGGGAGGGAGGGAGGGAAGTGGAGGGAGGGAGAGAGGGAGGGAGAGAGGGAGAGAAGTGGAGGGAGAGAAGTAGAGGGAGGGAGAGAAGTGGAGGGAGGGAGAGAAGTAGAGGGAGGGAGGGAGAGAAGTAGAGGGAGGGAGGGTAGTAGAGGGAGGGAGGGAGAGAAGTAGAGGGAGGGAAGTGGAGGGAGGGAGAGAGGGAGGGAAGTGGAGGGAGGGAGGGAGGGAAGTGGAGGGAGGGAGGGAGAGAAGTGGAGGGAGGGAGGGAGAGAAGTAGAGGGAGGGAGGGAGAGAAGTAGAGGGAGGGAGGGAGAGAAGGCGAGGGAGGGAGGGAGAGAAGTAGAGGGAGGGAGGGAGAGAAGTAGAGGGAGGGAGGGAGAGAAGTAGAGGGAGGGAGAGAAGTAGAGGGAGAGAGGGAGGGAGAGAGGGAGAGAAGTGGAGGGAGAGAAGTAGAGGGAGGGAGAGAAGTGGAGGGAGGGAGGGTAGTAGAGGGAGGGAGGGAGAGAAGTAGAGGGAGGGAAGTGGAGGGAGGGAGGGAAGTGGAGGGAGGGAGGGAGGGAAGTGGAGGGAGGGAGGGAGAGAAGTGGAGGGAGGGAGGGAGAGAAGTAGAGGGAGGGAGGAAGAGAGGGAGGGAGAGAAGTAGAGGGAGGGAGGGAGAGAAGTAGAGGGAGGGAGGGAGAGAAGTAGAGGGAGGGAGGGAGAGAAGTAGAGGGAGGGAGGGAGAAAAGTAGAGGGAGGGAGGGAGAGAAGTAGAGGGAGGGAGGGAGAGAAGTAGAGGGAGGGAGGGAGAGAAGTAGAGGGAGGGAGGGAGAGAAGTAGAGGGAGGGAGGGAGAGAAGTAGAGGGAGGGAGGGAGAGAAGTAGAGGGAGGGAGGGAGAGAAGTAGAGGGAGGGAGGGGAGGGAGGGAGGGAAGGGAAGTGGAGGGAGGGAGGGAGGGAAGTGGAGGGAGGGAGGGAGAGAAGTAGAGGGAGGGAGGGAAGGAGGGAGAGAAGTGGAGGGAGGGAGGGAGAGAAGTGGAGGGAGGGAGGGAGGGAGGGAGAGAAGTAGAGGGAGGGAGGGAGAGAAGTAGAGGGAGGGAGGGAGGGAAGTGGAGGGAGGGAGAGAAGTAGAGGGAGAGAGGGAGGGAGAGAGGGAGAGAAGTGGAGGGAGAGAAGTAGAGGGAGGGAGAGAAGTGGAGGGAGGGAGAGAGAGAGGGAGAGAAGTAGAGGGAGAGAGGGAGAGAAGTAGAGGGAGGGAGGGAGAGAAGTAGAGGGAGGGAGAGAAGTGGAGGGAGGGAGAGAGAGAGGGAGGGAGGGAGAGAAGTAGAGGGAGGGAGGGAGGGAGGGAGAGAAGTAGAGGGAGGGAGGGAAGTAGAGGGAGAGAGGGAGGGAGAGAAGTAGAGGGAGGGAGGGAGGGAAGTGGAGGGAGGGAGAGAGGGAGGGACGGAGAGAAGTAGAGGAAGGGAGGGAGGGAGGGAGAGAAGTAGAGGGAGGGAGGGAGGGAAGTAGAGGGAGAGAGGGAGGGAGAGAAGTAGAGGGAGGGAGGGAGGGAGAGAAGTAGAGGGAGGGAGGGAGGGAGAGAAGTAGAGGGAGGGAGGGAAGTAGAGGGAGAGAGGGAGGGAGAGAAGTAGAGGGAGGGAGGGAGGGAAGTGGAGAGAGGGAGGGACGGAGAGAAGTAGAGGAAGGGAGGGAGGGAGGGAGAGAAGTAGAGGGAGGGAGGGAGGGAAGTAGAGGGAGAGAGGGAGGGAGAGAAGTAGAGGGAGGGAGGGAGGGAGGGAGAGAAGTAGAGGGAGGGAGGGAAGGAAGTGGAGGGAGGAGAGAGAGAGAGAGGGAGAGAAGTAGAGGGAGGGAGGGAGGGAAGTAGAGGGAGAGAGGGAGGGAGAGAAGTAGAGGGAGGGAGGGAGGGAGGGAGGGAGGGAGGGAGAGAAGTAGAGGGAGGGAGGGAGGGAGGGAAGTGGAGAGAGGGAGGGAGGGAGGGAGAGAAGTAGAGGAAGGGAGGGAGGGAGGGAGGGAGAGAAGTAGAGGGAGGGAGGGAGGGAAGTAGAGGGAGGGAGGGAGGGAAGTAGAGGGAGAGAGGGAGGGAGAGAAGTAGAGGGAGGGAGGGAGGGAGGGAGAGAAGTAGAGGGAGGGAGGGAGGGAGAGAAGTAGAGGAAGGGAGGGAGGGAGGGAGAGAAGTAGAGGGAGGGAGGGAGGGAAGTAGAGGGAGAGAGGGAGGGAGAGAAGTAGAGGGAGGGAGAGAAGTAGAGGGAGGGAGGGAAGTAGAGGGAGAGAGGGAGGGAGAGAAGTAGAGGGAGGGAGGGAGGGAAGTGGAGAGAGGGAGGGACGGAGAGAAGTAGAGGAAGGGAGGGAGGGAGGGAGAGAAGTAGAGGGAGGGAGGGAGGGAGGGAAGTAGAGGGAGAGAGGGAGGGAGAGAAGTAGAGGGAGGGAGGGAGGGAGAGAAGTAGAGGGAGGGAGGGAGGGAGGGAGGGAAGGAAGGAAGTGGAGGGAGGGAGAGAGAGAGAGAGGGAGAGAAGTAGAGAAGTAGAGGGAGGGAGGGAGAGAAGTAGAGGGAGGGAGGGAAGTAGAGGGAGGGAGGGAGGGAGAGAAGTAGAGGGAGGGAGGGAGGGAGGGAGAGAAGTAGAGGGAGGGAGGGAGGGAAGTGGAGAGAGGGAGAGGGAGGGAGGGAGGGAGAGAAGTAGAGGAAGGGAGGGAGGGAGGGAGAGAAGTAGAGGGAGGGAGGGAGGGAAGTAGAGGGAGAGAGGGAGGGAGAGAAGTAGAGGGAGGGAGGGAGGGAGGGAGGGAGAGAAGTAGAGGGAGGGAGGGAGGGAAGTAGAGGGAGAGAGGGAGGGAGAGAAGTAGAGGGAGGGAGGGAGGGAGAGAAGTAGAGGGAGGGAGGGAAGGAGGGAAGGAAGTGGAGGGAGGGAGAGAGGGAGAGAAGTAGAGGGAGGGAGGGAGAGAAGTAGAGGGAGGGATGGGAGGGAAGTAGAGGGAGAGAGGGAGGGAGAGAAGTAGAGGGAGGGAGGGAAAGAAGTAGAGGGAGGGAGGGAGGGAGGGAGGGAGGGAGAGAAGTAGAGGGAGGGAGGGAGGGAAGTGGAGGGAGGGAGAGAAGTAGAGGGAGGGAGGGAGGGAAGTGGAGGGAGGGAGAGAGAGAGGGAGGGAGGGAGAGAAGTAGAGGAAGGGAGGGAGGGAGGGAGGGAGGGAGAGAAGTAGAGGGAGGGAGGGAGGGAGGGAAGTGGAGGGAGGGAGAGAGGGAGAGAAGTAGAGGGAGGGAGAGAGGGAGAGAAGTAGAGGGAGGGAGGGAGGGAGAGAAGTAGAGGGAGGGAGGGAGGGAGGGAGAGAAGTAGAGGGAGGGAAGTGGAGGGAGGGAGAGAGAGAGAGAGGGAGAGAAGTAGAGGGAGGGAGGGAGAGAAGTAGAGGGAGGGAGGGAGGGAAGTGGAGGGAGGGAGAGAAGTGGAGAGAGGGAGGGAGGGAGAGAAGTGGAGGGAGGGAGAGAGAGAGAGAGAAGTAGAGGGAGGGAGGGAGACAACTAGAGGTAAGGGAGGGAGGGATGAGGGAGGGAAGTAGAGGGAGAGAACTAGAGGGAGCAGGAGGGAGACAGCTAGAGGGAGGGAGGAAACTAGAAGGATGAGAGAGGGAGGGAACTAGAGGGAGGGAGGGAGCGAACTGGAGGGGGGACAAACTGGAAGGATGGAGCGAGGCAGAGAACTGGAGGGAGGGAGGGAGGGTACTGGAGGAAGGATGGATGGAGGGAGGGAGGCAGAGAACTGGAGGGAGGGAGCGAGAGAACTGGAGGGAGGGAGCGAGAGAACTGGAGGGAGGGAGCGAGAGAACTGGAGGGAGTGAGCGAGAGAACTGGAGGGAGCGAGGCAGCAAACTGGAGGGATGGAGAGAGGGAACTGGAGGGGTTGGTGGGAGGGAGGGAACAAGGCGGGAGGGATGGAGCGAACTGGAGAGGGGGCGGGAGGGAGGGAGGGAGTGAACTGGAGGGAAGGAGGGAGCGAGGCAGCAAACTGGAGTGGGAGCGAGAGAACTGAGGGGAGGGAGGGAGGGAACTGGTGGGAGGGAGGGAACTGGTGGGAGGGGAGGGAGGGAGCGAGGCAGAGAACTGGAGGGAGGGAGCGATAACTTGTGGGAGGAAGCGAACTGGAGGGAGGGAGAGAGAGAGGGAACTGGAGAGAGGGCGGGAGGGAGACAACTATTAGGGGGCGCGGGAGGGAGACAACTAGAGGTAAGGGGGGAGAGGGATGAGGGAGGGAGGGAAGTGGAGGTAGAGAACTAGAGGGAGGGAGGGAGGGAGGGATAGAACTAGAGGGAGCAGGAGGGAGACAACTAGAGGGAGGGAGGGACCTTGGCAGGAGGGATGGAGCGAGGCAGAGACCTGGAGGCAGGGTACTGGAGGGAGGGAGGGTACTGGAGGAAGGATGGAGGGAGCGAGGCAGAGAACTGGAGGGAGTGAGCGAACTGAGGGGAGGGGAGGAGAGCTGGTGGGAAGGGAGGGAGGGAGCGAGGCAGAGAACTGGAGGGAGGGAGCGAGGGAACTGGAGAGAGGGAGGGAAGGATCTGGGGTGAGGGAAGGATCTGGGGTGAGGGAGGGAACTGGGGTGAGGGAGGGAGGGAACTGGGGTGAGGGAGGGAGGGAACTGGGGTGAGGGAGGGAGGGAACTGGGGGGAGGTAGGGAGGGAGGGAACTGGGGTGGGGGAGGGGGGGAACTGGAGGTGGGGAGCGAGAGAACTAGAGGGAGCAAGGCAGAGAACTGGAGGGGGAGCGAGAACTTGTAGGAGAGAGGGAACTGGAGAGAGGGCGGGAGGGAACTGGGTGGGAGGGATGGAGCGAACTGGAGAGAGAGAGGGAGGGAGGGAGGCAGATAACTGGAGGGAGGGAGGCAGAGAACTGGAGGGAAGGAGGGAGCAAGACAGAGAACTGGTGGGAGGGATGCGAGGCAGAGAACTGGTGGGAGGGAGATAAGACCTGGAGGGGGGAGGGAACTGGGGTGAGGGAGGGAGGGAACTGGAGGGAGGGAGCGAGGCAGCGAACTGGAGGAAGGGATGGGGGAAGGGAGAGAACTTTAGGGAGGGATGGAGAGGGAACTGGGGAGGGGGGGACTGGAGGGGAAGGGAAGGAACTAGAGGGAGGGAACTGAGTGGGAGGGATGGAGTGAACTGGAGAGATGGCTGGAGGGAGGGAGGGAGCGAGAACTTGTGGGAGCGAGGGAGCAAACTAGAGCGAGGGAGGGAACTGGAGAGAGGGAGGCAGAGAACTGGACGGAGGGAGTGAAGCAGAGAACTGTAGGGAGGCAGAGAACCGGTGGGAGGGAAAGAACGGGAGGGAGGGAGGGATGGAAAGAGTCAGCTGAAGGGAGGGAGGTAGAGAACTGGGGAAGTAGGGAGGGAGCGAGTCAACTTGTGGGAGGCAGAGATCTGGAGGGTGGCAAAAATCTGGTATGAGAGAGGGATGGATAGAACTGGAGGGAGGGAACTGGGCGAGAGGGAGGGACCTGGAGAGAGGAAGTGAGGGAGGCAGAGAACTGGAGAGAGGGAGCGAGGGAACTGGAGAGAGGGAGGGAGGGAACTGGGGTGAGGGAGGGAACTGGGGTGAGGGAGGGAACTGGAGAGAGGGAGGGAAGGAACTGGGGTGAGGGAGGGAGGGAACTGGGGTGAGGGAGGGAGGGAACTGGGGTGAGGGAGGGAACTGGAGGGAGGGAGCGAGAGAACTAGAGGGAGCAAGGCAGAGAACTGGAGGGGGGAGCGAGAACTTGTAGGAGCGAGGGAACTGGAGGGAACGGGAGAGAGGGCGGGAGGGAACTGGAGAGAGAGAGGGAGGGAGGGAGGCAGAGAACTGGAGGGAAGGAGGGAGCAAGACAGAACTGGTGGGAGGGATGCGAGGCAGATAACTGGTGGGAGGGAGATGAGAACTGGAGGGGGGGAACTGGGGTGAGGGAGGGAACTGGGGTGAGGGAGGGAACTGGAGGGAGGGAGAGAACTGGAGGGATGGAGGGAACTGGGGTGAGGGAGGGAGGGAGCGAGGCAGCAAACTGGAGGAAGGGATGGGGGAAGGGAGAGAACTTTAGAGAGGGAACTGGAGAAGGGGGGGGACTGGAGGGGAAGGGAAGGAACTAGAGGGAGGGAACTGGGTGGGAGGGATGGAGTGAACTGGAGAGATGGCTGGAGGGAGGGAGGCAGAGAACTGGAGGGAGGGAGGAAGGGAGCGAGAACTTGTGGGAGCGAGGGAGCAAACTAGAACGAGGGAGGGAACTGGAGAGAGGGAGGCAGAGAACTGGAGGGAGGGAGTGAAGCAGAGAACTGGAGGGAGGCAGAGAACTGGAGGGAGTGAGCGAACTGGTGGGAGGGAGGGATGTAGCAAACTGGTGGGATTCAGGGAGAGAACTGGTGGGAGGGAGGGAGGGAGGGAGGGAGGGATGGAAAGAGTCAGCTGAAGGGAGGGAGGGAGCGAGTCAACTTGTGGGAGGCAGAGATCTGTAGGGAGGCAAAGAACTGGTAGGAGGGAGGGAGGGATGGATAGAACTGGAGGGAGGGAACTGGGCGAGAGGGAGGGACCTGGAGAGAGGAAGTGAGGGAGGCAGAGAACTGGAGAGAGGGAGCGAGGCAGAGAACTGTAGGGAGTCAGAGAACTGTAGGGAGGGAGCAAACTGGTGGGAGGGAGGGATGTAGCGAACTGGTGGGAGGGAGGGATGTAGCGAACTGGTGGGAGGGAGGAATGTAGCGAACTGGTGGGAGGGAGGAATGTAGCGAACTGGTGGGAGGGAGGAATGTAGCAAACTGGTGGGAGGGAGGAATATAGCAAACTGGTGGGAGGGAGGAATGTAGCAAACTGGTGGGAGGGAGGAATGTAGCAAACTGGTGGGAGGGAGGAAACTGGTGGGAGGGAGGAATGTAGCAAACTGGTGGGAGGGAGGAATGTAGCAAACTGGTGGGAGGGAGGAATATAGCAAACTGGTGGGAGGGAGGAATGTAGCAAACTGGTGGGAGGGAGGAATGTAGCAAACTGGTGGGAGGGAGGAAACTGGTGGGAGGGAGGAATGTAGCAAACTGGTGGGAGGGAGGAATGTAGCTAACTGGTGGGAGGGAAAGAACTGGTGGGAGGGAGGGTGGGATGGAAAGAGTGAGCTGGAGGGAGCTGGGGAGGGAGAGAGAGAACTTGTGGGAGGGAGCTAGAGAACTAGAGGGAGCAAGGCAGAGAACTGGAGGGGGGAGCGAGAACTTGTAGGAGCGAGGGAACTGGAGGGAACGGGAGAGAGGGCGGGAGGGAACTGGAGAGAGAGAGGGAGGGAGGGAGGCAGAGAACTGGAGGGAAGGAGGGAGCGAGGCAGAAAACTGGAGGGAGGGAGCGAGAACTTGTGGGAGGAAACGAACTGGAGGGAGGGAGGGAGACAACTATTAGGGGCGCGGGAGGGAGACAACTAGAGGTAAGAGAGGGATGGGGGAGGGAGGGAAGTAGAGGGAGAGAACTAGAGGGAGGGAGGGAGGGAGGGAGGGAGGTAGAGAACTAGAGGGAGCAGGAGGGAGACAGCTAGAGGGAGGGAGGAAACTAGAGGGATGAGAGAGGGAGGGAACTAGAGGGAGGGAGGGACCTTGGCAGGAGGGATGGAGCGAACTGGAGGGATGGTACTGGAGAAAGGATGGAGGGAGCGAGGCAAATAACTGGGGGAGCAAGAGAACTGTAGGGAGGGAGGAAGAGAACTGTAGGGAGGGAAGCAGCGAACTTGGGGGATGGAGAGAGGGAACTGGAGGGGTTGGCGGGAGGGAGGGAGTGAACTGGAGGGAAAGAGGGAGCGAGGCAGCAAACTGGAGGGAGGGAGCGAGAGAACTGGACGGAGCAAGGGAGCGAACTGAGGGGAGGGAGGGAGAGCTGGTGGGAGGGGAGGGGGGGTGCGAGGCAGAGAACTGGGGGGAGGGAGCGAGAACTTGTGGAAGGAAGCAAACTGGAGGGAGGGAGAGAGGGAACTGGAGAGAGACAACTATTAGGGGCGCGGGAGGGAGACAACTAGAGGTAAGGGAGGGGGGAGAGGGATGAGGGGGGAGGGAAGTAGAGGGAAAGAACTAGAGGGAGGGAGGGAGGGAACTAGAGGGAGCAGGAGGGAGACAACTAGAGGGAGGGAGGGACCTTAGCGGGAGGGATGGAGCGAACTGGAGGTGGGGGGCAAACTGGAGCAATGTAGCGAGGCAGAGAACTGGAGGGAGGGAGGGTACTGGAGGAAGGATGGAGGGAGCGAGGCAGAGAACTGGAGGGAGGGAGCGAGAGAACTGGAGGGAGTGAGCGAGAGAACTGAAGGGAGGGAGGGAGGGAGCGAGGCAGAGAACTGAACGGATGGAGCGAGAACTTGTGGGAGGAAGCATACTGGAGGGAGGGAGAGAGGGAGGGAAGGAAGGAACTGGGGTGAGGGAGGGAGGGAACTGGGGTGAGGGAGGGAGGGAGTGAACTGGAGAGGGGAGCGAGATCTTGTAGAGAGAGGGAACTGAAGGGAACTGGAGAGAGGGCGGGAGGGACCTGGGTGGGAGGGATGGAGCGAACTGGAGAGAGAGAGAGAGGGAGGGATGCAGAGAACTGGAGGGAGGGAGGCAGAGAACTGGAGGGAAGGAGGGAGCAAGGCAGAGAACTGGTGGGAGGGAGTGAAGCAGAGAACTGGTGGGAGGGAGTGAAGCAGAGAACTGTAGGGAGGCAGAGAACTGGAGGGAGTGAGCAAACTGGTGGGAGGGAGGGATGTAGCGAACTGGTGGGAGGGAGGGAGGGATGGAAAGAGTGTGCTGAAGGAAGGGAGGGAGGGAGCGAGTCAACTTGTGGAAGGCAGAGATCTGGAGGGAGGCAAAGAACTGGTAGGAGGGAGGGATGGATAGAACTGGAGGGAGGGAACTGGGCGAGAGGGAGGGACCTGGAGAGAGGGAGTGAGGGAGCGAGGCAGAGAACTGGAGGCAGTCAGAACTGGAGGGAGGGAGCAAACTGGTGGGAGGGAGGGATGTAGCGAACTGGTGGGAGGGAGGAATGTTGCAAACTGGTGGGAGGGAGGAATGTAGCTAACTGGTTGGAGGGAAAGAACTGGTGGGAGGGAGGGTGGGATGGATGGAAAGAGTGAGCTGGAGGGAGGAAGGGAGGGAGAGAACTGGACGGAGGGATAGAGTGAACTGGATGGAGGGATAGAGCAAACTGGAGGGAGGGAGGGAAAGAACTGGTGGGAGGGAAAGAGTGAGCTGGAGGGAGGGAGAGAGAGAACTTGTGGGAGGGAGGGTGGGACGGAAAGAGTGAGCTGGGGAGGGAGAGAGAACTTGTGGGAGGGGGGAGCTAGAGAACTGGAGGGAGCGAGAGATCTTGTGGGAGGGAGGGAGCGAACTAGTGCGAGGTGTGAACTGGACGGAGGGGGTGAACTGGAGGGAGGGAGGGAACTGGGGTGAACTGGAGGGAGGGAGAGATTTGGTGGGAGGGAGGGCGGGAGGTAGAGAACTGTTGGGAGGGAGGGAACGAACTGGAGGGAGGGAACGAGCGAGATGGCGAACTGGAGGGAGTAAGCAAGATTGTGAACTGGAGTGAGGTAGCGAGCGAGCAAGATGGCGAACTGGAGGGAGGGAGGCAGAGGCCTGGAGGGAGGGAGGCAGAGGCCTGGAGGGAGGGAGGGAGGGAGGCAGAGGCCTGGAGGGAGGGAGGGAGGCAGAGGCCTGGAGGGAGGGAGGGAGGGAGGCAGAGACCTGGAGGGAGGGAGGGAGGCAAAACGAGGGAGGGAGGGAGGCAAAGAACTGGAGGGAGGAAGGGAGGGAGGCAGAGAACTGGAGGGAGGGAGCGAGCAAGTTGCCGAACTGGAGGGAGGGAGGCAGAGTGCGAACTGGAGGGAGGCAGAGTGCGAACTGGATGGAGGGAGGCAGAGTGCGAACTGGATGGAGGGAGGCAGAGTGCGAACAGGAGGGAGGGAGGCAGAGTGCGAACAGGAGGGAGGGAGGCAGAGTGCGAACAGGAGGGAGGGAGGCAGAGTGCGAACAGGAGGGAGGGAGGCAGAGTGCGAACAGGAGGGAGGGAGGCGGAGTGCGAACAGGAGGGAGGGAGGCGGAGTGCGAACAGGAGGGAGGGAGGCGGAGTGCGAACAGGAGGGAGGGAGGCAGAGTGCGAACAGGAGGGAGGGAGGCAGAGTGCGAACAGGAGGGAGGGAGGCAGAGTGCGAACAGGAGGGAGGGAGGCAGAGTGCGAACAGGAGGGAGGGAGGCAGAGTGCGAACAGGAGGGAGGGAGGCAGAGTGCGAACAGGAGGGAGGGAGGCAGAGTGCGAACAGGAGGGAGGGAGGCAGAGTGCGAACAGGAGGGAGGGAGGCAGAGTGCGAACAGGAGGGAGGGAGGCAGAGTGCGAACTGGAGGGAGGGAGGCAGAGTGCGAACTGGAGGGAGAGAGGCAGAGTGCGAACTGGAGGGAGGGAGGCAGAGAGCGAACTGGAGGGAGGGATAGAGCGAACTAAAGAGAGGGATAGAGCGAACTGGAGCGAGGGAGCGAACTAGAGGGATAGGGCGAACTGGAGGGAGGGATAGAGCGAACTGGAGGGTGCGAACTGGAGGGAGGGATAGAGGGAACTGGAGGGAGGGATAGAGGGAACTGGAGGGAGGGATAGAGGGAACTGGAGGGAGGGATAGAGGGAACTGGAGGGAGGGATAGAGGGAACTGGAGGGAGGGATAGAGGGAACTGGAGGGAGGGATAGAGCAAACTGGATGGGGGGATAGAGCGAACTGGAGGGAGGGATAGAGCGAACTGGATGGGGGGATAGAGCATACTGGAGGGAGGGATAGAGTGAGCGAACTGGAGGGAGGGATAGATGGAATGGAGGGGGATAGAGAACTAGAGGGAGGGATAGAGTGAGCGAACTGGAGGGAGGGATAGAGGGAATGGAGGGAGGTAGAGAACTGGAGGGAGGGATAGAGGGAATGGAGGGAGGTAGAGAACTAGAGGGAGGGATAGGGAGGAAGGACGTAGAGTAAACAAAGACTGTCTCTTTAACTCCTTGTCTCCTCCACCGGATTTGTGTACAGGCTGGCTCCGTCCACGTCAGAATACGCCGGGATGCCAACGAGCAGATGGTGCTGGCCCATGTGACCAACCGCCTCTTCACCCTCGTGTCCACGCTGACGGTTCAGATTTTTAAGGATGACTGGATCCGGCCTTCCCTCGTGGCCGAGGCGCTCCCAGCCGGCACACTCAGACCCTCTGACTACGGGGGCCTGTCTAGCTTCGTCCCCCCTCCCCCCAAACCCTCGGAGGACATTAATCGTCTCACCTCCACCCCGTTTAAACCCAGCAGCCCGCCGCCAGAGTTCTCCTTCAACACCCCTGGGAGGCATGTCCGCCCTGTGGTGCTCCCCAACACCCAGCCTCAAAGGCCTTACGGCATGGGCCTCAGCTACGGAGCCTCCCCCTACACCAGCATGCTCAACCAGGACCTAGCCCGGCCGGGGATGGGGATAGGGATGAACCTGGGAATGGGTGCAGGGATGCCTTCGTCACAAGGTTTCAGAAGTGCAGCGCCACAGCGATTTGGAAGCATCCCTGTCCCATCACAGTACAGCCAGTACAGACCCTGATGTTTAGAACATGAGGTATAGAAGTGGGATATTAGAGAGAAAATATTATGGTATTTATTTTTGATGGAACCAGGACATCCATTCTGACCATAGGTTGATTTTCTATCTTTGTATATTTTTTGTATTATTCTTCAAAAAGCTAATGAGTTGGAAATGAACTGTAGGCCTGTGTTCTTTCTTTGTACACCAGTTCAAATGAAAAGTTCTTCTGTTTGAGAATTGTGGAAGAGCTCTATTGCTTATGTACCATAAATGTGTGCGTTAAACCATGAATTCACTTTCGTGCTCTTAGGACTTCAGTATTTAATTCAGTAACTGTTATTCCCTTGGTTGATGGCCATCACAAGATGGGAGTGATATTTTTAGGTAGAAAAAGTGACCTAATGAAGGGAAAATACATAATGGGGCAATACATACTCATGTTTTGCCCCATTATCTTCTGTATTAGAAGCATCACTTTGATACACTATAATGATTCCTGATGCTAACCTCATTGTGATGTATGTATTATACCTTCTACTATTTTATAGAAACAAATACGTACTGTATCATTTTCCAGTTCAGTATAGTCTACAATAAATTAAATGCAAACTCATGTAAAATCACTGTAATTGCCCTATTGTTTGTCACATACTTGAACTTTCCAGGTCATGTCTATGTCCGTTGAAAGACTCCAATGAGTTTGGTGACTCAGTGGGATGAGAATTGTCAGCTGTCTGCATTTTTTTAAATGCAGGTAGGCCTACTTTAATGTTCCAACATAATATTCCAATCGAAGCTTTAAGACGTTGATTAAAAAACACTTTCCATGGGCTACCTGTTGAGATGTTGAGGGTGAATGGTGAAGAGTATCATAAATAAAATTGAAGCATATAGGAGATGATTGTCTGGCATGTAATAAACACATTCCTCTTGAATTTGTTATTATTTTTGAGTTTTGTTTTAATTTCATGTTTACAGTCTTTCATACAATGTGTGTTTGGAACATTTGTACATTTTCATTTTGCGTTTGGCTAAATAAAATTAGCCTTGCGAAGCCGGCAGCTTACTGCATGGATAGCGCAGCGTGAAACAGTCTGGTATTTAACTCTTTTTTTTTTTTTAAGCACATCACAATAACCAAAAAATAGGGGCTATACAAGGGCATGTAGGGAAATATGATATTCAGTCTAAAACTGGAACATGTTCCCTATGTACTTATACAGTGCCTTGCGAAAGTATTCGGCCCCCTTGAACTTTGCGACCTTTTGCCACATTTCAGGCTTCAAACATAAAGATATAAAACTGTATTTTTTTGTGAAGAATCAACAACAAGTGGGACACAATCATGAAGTGGAACGACATTTATTGGATATTTCAAACTGAAAAATTGGGCGTGCAAAATTATTCAGCCCCCTTAAGTTAATACTTTGTAGCGCCACCTTTTGCTGCGATTACAGCTGTAAGTCGCTTGGGGTATGTCTCTATCAGTTTTGCACATCGAGAGACTGACATTTTTTCCCATTCCTCCTTGCAAAACAGCTCGAGCTCAGTGAGGTTGGATGGAGAACATTTGAACAGCAGTTTTCAGTTCTTTCCACAGATTCTCGATTGGATTCAGGTCTGGACTTTGACTTGGCCATTCTAACATCTGGATATGTTTATTTTTGAACCATTCCATTGTAGATTTTGCTTTATGTTTTGGATCATTGTCTTGTTGGAAGACAAATCTCCGTCCCAGTCTCAGGTCTTTTGCAGACTCCATCAGGTTTTCTTCCAGAATGGTCCTGTATTTGGCTCCATCCATCTTCCCATCAATTTTAACCATCTTCCCTGTCCCTGCTGAAGAAAAGCAGGCCCAAACCATGATGCTGCCACCACCATGTTTGACAGTGGGGATGGTGTGTTCAGCTGTGTTGCTTTTACGCCAAACATAACGTTTTGCATTGTTGCCAAAAGTTCAAATTTGGTTTCATCTGACCAGAGCACCTTCTTCCACATGTTTGGTGTGTCTCCCAGGTGGCTTGTGGCAAACTTTAAATTACACTTTAAGAAATGGCTTTCTTCTTGCCACTCTTCCATAAAGGCCAGATTTGTGCAATATACGACTGATTGTTGTCCTATGGACAGAGTCTCCCACCTCAGCTGTAGATCTCTGCAGTTCATCCAGAGTGATCATGGGCCTCTTGGCTGCATCTCTGATCAGTCTTCTCCTTGTATGAGCTGAAAGTTTAGAGGGACGGCCAGGTCTTGGTAGATTTGCAGTGGTCTGATACTCCTTCCATTTCAATATTATTGCTTGCACAGTGCTCCTTGGGATGTTTAAAGCTTGGGAAATCTTTTTGTATCCAAATCCGGCTTTAAACTTCTTCACAACAGTATCTCGGACCTGCCTGGTGTGTTCCTTGTTCTTCATGATGCTCTCTGCGCTTTTAACGGACCTCTGAGACTATCACAGTGCAGGTGCATTTATACGGAGACTTGATTACACACAGGTGGATTGTATTTATCATCATTAGTCATTTAGGTCAACATTGGATCATTCAGAGATCCTCACTGAACTTCTGGAGAGAGTTTGCTGCACTGAAAGTAAAGGGGCTGAATAATTTTGCACGCCCAATTTTTCAGTTTTTGATTTGTTAAAAAAGTTTGAAATATCCAATAAATGTCGTTCCACTTCATGATGGTGTCCCACTTGTTGATTCTTCACAAAAAAATACAGTTTTATATCTTTATGTTTGAAGCCTGAAATGTGGCAAAAGGTCGCAAAGTTCAAGGGGGCCGAATACTTTCGCAAGGCACTGTATGTACTTATTAATATATGACTAATATCAGTTAGCCCAAATTATAGGCTCATGGATGGGCAACATCAGAAGGTTCTTTTCTTGTTCATTTTCTCATGTTTTAAACATGCTCTCTTTAGAGCTTGTTTCCTGTCGCACCAATGTGTCACCATGGCATTTGTAGTTCTTTATGACAACCATTTTAGCAGCTAATTAGCGTTACATTTTGGGGGCGTAAGGACAGGCGAATATATTTCTAAAAGTCATCTTGTCCTTCAGAGATTTCCACGGTTATCAAAACGTCCAGCCAGGGTAAGTCTATACAAAACAGACCTCTTTTTTTAAAGTGTTTCTAAAATCCCCTATGGGAAAAATGAATTTTTGGAAAACAATTGGAACCAGTTCCTTGTTTGATCAATAGGTGTTATGGGTATTATGATTTATACTGTGGTACTCCATTGCACAGATAAATTACCAATGGTAAAGAAAGACTTCTCTGAGTCTATATTCTATAGTGAACGTGAAGAAGCTGTAGGCACATTCGGGCTATTCAACTTTGTGTCATTAGGCTAAACCCAAAGGTTTCTTTGTGAAAGGTAAGACATCCATAGTAAATTCCATTCGCCACAGGGCCAGAAGTCTCAATTGTAAAATATCTTGTTTTCTGACAAAACATCAAAGTCGACATATAGGCAAGGAGGCCTATACTAATATTATTTTTAATGTTTTATTTAAAAGCCTTCGAGAAAGTATTCCTTTGGTAGACATTTAATTCACAATGTTCTATCTGGACCTTGAGAAACCATGACACGACATTAAGGCATAATCTGTTATCAAATGCACCAATTTGCTGAGTTGAAAGGAGATGTAAAACAAATTAAGTCAAGTATGCATGCCATAGGGGTCCCAAAGATTAGCATAATAGAACATTTCAGACAGAAGTTGTCTAGTTATCTCACGTTTCAGTAGTTTAAAAAAAACTAGATCCCTTGGGGCAGGAATGGGCAACTCCAGTCCGTGGGGCCGGAGTGTTTTCACACCTTTTCTCCATCCCTAATAAACAACGCTGATTTAAACTAATTGTAAACTGAAAAACATGATTAGTTGATTATTGGAGTCGTGTGTTGGCTGGGGCTAAAGTGTGACACCAATAAGGCCCCCGAGGGCTGGAGTTGCTCATCCCTGACCCCTTATATGATTATAGAATCATTACAGCACCACTGTTATAACTACTTACTCAAACTGTAATTTCTCATTTGTTTCATCCCCCCAAAATGACTGGAATGTCTCATACATTGGTGGCATAGAAATGATATCAGCAGTGCTGCTTGGAAAGCTGCTGACTGAGAGGCTGTTTTCAATGCATTATTTGCACCTGTCTAAAGTGTATTCCTAAAGCTACATTCATTTCACTCTAAATGCCTGACACTTGATGCTCAGCCATCCATCAGAAGCACGTTATCTGTGTGAAGGCTATAGGGCAGGGGTATTCAACTCTTACCCTACGAGGTCTGGAGACTGCTGGTTTTCTGTTCTACCTGATAATTACACCCACCTGGTGTCCCAGGTCTAAATCAGTCCCTGATTAGAGGGGAACAATGAAAAACGCAGTGAAACTGGCTTCAAGATCCAGAGATGAGTTTGAGGTCTATAGGGTGTATATTTACAGCTTCTCTCAACATACAGTATTCAGACCCCTTCCCTTTGCTGGAAATTGAGCTCAGGTGCCTCCTGTTTTCATTGATCATTCTTGAGATGTTTTTAGAACCTGATTGGAGTCCACCTGTGGTAAATTCAATTGATTGAACATGATTTGGAAAGGCCCCTATATTTAGGCCCCAGTTGACAGTGCATGTCAGAGCAAAAACCAAGCAATGATGTCAAAGGAATTGTCTGTAAACCTCAGAGACAGGTTTGTGTCGAGGCACAGAACTGGGGAAGGGTACCAAAACATTTCTGCAGCATTGAAGGTCCCCAAGAACAGTGGCCTCCATCATTCTTAAATGGAAGAAGTTAGGAACCACCAAGACTCTTCCTTGAGCTGGCCGCCTGGCCAAACTGAGCAATCGGTGGAGAAAGGCCTTGGTTAGGGAGGTGACCAAGAACCCGATGGTCACCCTGACAGAGCTCCAGAGTTCTTCTGTGGAGATGAGGGAACCTTCCAGCAGGACAAACATCTCTGCAGCACTCCACCAATCAGGCCTTTATGGTAGAGTGGCTAGACAGAAGCCACTACTCAGTAAAAGGCATATGACAGCCCACTTGGAATTTGCCAAAAGTCACATAAAGGACTCAGACCATTAGAAACAACATTCTCTGGTTTTATGAAACCAAGATTGAACTCTTTGGCCTGAATTCCAAGCATCGCGTCTTGAGGAAACCTGGCACCATCCCTACAGTGAAGCATGGTGGTGGCAGCATCATGCTCTGGGGAGGTTTTTCAGTGGCAGGGACTGGGAGACTAGTTAGGATCAAGAGAAAGCTGAACGGCCAAGACCACGCAGAAGTGGCTTCGGGACAAGTTTCTGAATGTCCTTGAGTGGCCCAGCCAGAGCCCGGACTTGAACACGATCGAACATCTCTGGAGAGACCTGAAAATAGCTGCTCAGCAACGCTCCCCATCCATCCTGACAGAGCTTGAGAGGATCTGCAGAGAAGAATGGGAGAAACTCCCCAAATACAGGTGTGCCAAGCTTGTAAGCACCTTTGGCAGCGTAATTGCTGCTGAAGGTGCTTCAACAAAGTACTGAGTAAAGGGTCTGAATACTTATGTACATTTGATATTTCTGATTTTAATTTTTTATAAATCTGTTTTTGCTATGTAATTATGGGGTATTGTGTGTAGATTGATGAGGGGGGACAATTTAATACATTTTATAACAAGGCTGTAAAGTAACAATGTGGAAAAAGTCAAGGGGTCTGAATACTTCCCGAATGCACTCTATATATATTAATAAAACATTGAGATGGACTTCCAAAATTAATTTCTCACAGTGAGTCCAGCTGTAAGGACTTGTAATACTGTTGTTTTTTTGCAGACAATTGCAATTTGAGTAAATTTTGGTAATTGTTTTTTCTTTGGTATATTGTCCGGAGGGGGTGTGCGTGTCCATGTTCATTCTATTTTTCTGAATTCCCATTATCTTCCTCACACTTATCAGTCCAATTCATATATCTGTCAAGCATTAATTGTGTAGGCCACTGCAGCTCTCAAGTTGCACAGATGGGCTGAATGACTGTATACTGTAGATGTCCGATTCTTCTTCTGTTCTGTGTCATTTCTGTTTTGACATCTGTCAGCCAAATCAGTTGAGCTTTTGTTTTGTAAAAAGAAAGGCGTTATTGTGTGAATGGAGCTGTGCTTCCTGGAATGTCTAGACTACCACGCGGTGAAAGAAGCTCTTGGTGGGGTGTTAAAGAGGGCACAGCTGGTGTGAACTTGTGCTAGCCCTCAGCGAACAACCCAAGTCTCAGATATGCTATGAAAGCATAGCTGTCACATTGGATGAAGGAAAACATAGCTACACTGAACAAAAATATAAACGCAACGTGAAATGCTGGTCCCATGTTTCATGAGCTGAAGTAAAAGATCCCAGAAATGTTCCATACACCAAAAAAGCTTATTTCTAAAATGTGCAGTTTTGTCACACAACACAAACCCACAGATGTCTCAAGTTTCGAGGGAGCGTTCAGTTGGTATGCTGACTGTAAGAATGTCCACCAGAGCTGTTGCCAGAGAATTTAATGTTAATTTCTTTACCATAAGCCGCCTCCAATGTTGTTTTAGAGAATTTAGCAGTACGTCCGACCGGCCTCACAACCGCAGACCACGTGTATGGCGTCGTGTGGGCGAGCTGTTTGATGATGTTAACGTCGATGTCAACAGAGTGTCCTATGGTGGCGATGGAGTTATGGTATGGGCAGGCATAACCTACGACAGTTGGCATGCAGACTATAAGAATGTTCACCAGAGCTGTTGCCTTGAGAATTGAATGTTCATTTCTTTACCAGAAGCCGCCTCCAATGTCGTTTTAGAGAATTTAGCAGTACGTCCGACCGGCCTCACAACCGCAGACCACGTGTATGGCGTCGTGTGGGCGAGCTGTTTGATGATGTCAACAGAGTGCCCTCTGGCGGCGGTGGAGTTATGGTATGGGCAGGCATAAGCTACAGACAACGAACACAATTGCGTTTTATCAATGGGCAATTTGAATGCACAGAATTACCATGACGAGATCCTGAGGCCCATTTTTTTTTAAGGTATCTGTGACCAACAGATGCATATCTGCATTCCCAGTCATGTGAAATTCATAGATTGGGGCCTAATGAATTTATTTAAATTGACAGATTTCCTCATATGAACTGTATCTCACCTTTCCCCAAATACCCAAGGAAATGGTGGAAAAACAAGTAAGCTTCTCTGCAGAAAAATTCCCTCTGCTTTTACTTATAATTTTATGCACTCTCATTCAAGTGACTTTATCATGTGACTCCCAACCACGTACTGTGTTGCTTTAATCAGAATGTGGATTGGAACAGACCACTTGATATCATAATCTGATTGCCTGTCAGTTGCGTAAGAGAAGTGGACAATACCCCCACTGTGTTAGACTCACTTTACCATTTTACTCAAGTTTACTATTTGAATAACTGTACATCATGTCTGGCTGCCTGACTTCATCTCTACCTCATGGGTTTGTGAAGAGAAAAAAAGCTCATGCCACACACTGGGAACAATTATCCCACATTAATCTTGGATTTTACGAAGGCTATACATTCCCTTCGTCAGACATCCTTCTGTTTTGTCGGAAGTGCTACTGAAATTACTTTTACACTTGTGACTCAATAGAGATTTTACATTTACATTTTATTAATTTAGCAGACGCTCTTATACAGAGCAATTTACAGTAGTGAGTGCATACATTTTAATACTTTTTTCCAAACAGAGATATCTGTTTTCGGTTCTAAATACAGATACAATTTGTCAGTGAATGCCTGACATCTGAATAGTGTTAGAGTTGATCCAGGGTTTTAAAAAAAGGGAGAGATTTAAAGGTGAACAAGCACCACTCTCCTGCTTCACAGTTCTCATTGAAGAAATGAAAATCCTCTACACACAGTGGAATACTCATTTATCTTTACTGTTGGATTTGACTAATGGCAGATGAGATCAGAATATCGTACCTGCAGTTTCTGCCCAGGTGTGTCCTTTTTTAGACCGTTTATTGTCTTTGGTGCCTGTAAGCATTAGATCACGAAACAGAAGGGGGTTTGGGAAACGTTCTGGGACATGTCCTCCACCCAACCTGAACCAGATCCACAGGAAACAGAATCTTAATCCCCATGGTGCGCTAAAAACACCAATGGATGAGAGACGGGCCCCTTTTAACACCGCCTATTCTGGAACGCCACTAAAGCAATGTGTGCCGCCGACCCAGCTCAGCCCGTAGGTTGTGCCTGTCCGGGAATGTGACAAGAGGGGAATGTTTCCATGATGGCTGCTGGTGGAGCCTGAAGACTCCCAGCTCTGCCAGGGGGTCCTCCTCTCAACCTGAACAGCCGCAGGGCACTAAAAGCCCCCAGCCAAGCTCGTCTCTCAGTGTGTTCTCCACGCCTGCCTTCCACACAATGCTAACAGCCCACCCCTACAGTCTGGCACAGAGACAGTGTGTCTGTTACTCCCCACCACTAATGATCTCCTAATCGCACTCGGGTCAGGGTCGCCAACTCACTGAAGCAGAACTGTGCCTGTCAGGAATGCAGGGGGCTTAGCGCCATTAAACTACTCATGTAGGCACCCCTCTCTCCCCTTGGACTGTCCTCACTGTAAACATATACACATACCCTCAGTGCCTCCCATATAGCCATCCACAGTGAACTGAATGAACATATGGCTTGTCTCAATCAAAGCACTAAAGGGATTTCCAGGATGTGTGGAATTTGAAGTAATTCATGGGTGCTTGTTTTTGTGTTATTAGCAAAGACTGCATGCAATTTTCTAAATTAATGTATGCATTTGATGCGTTGCACCACATTCAGTGCAAGCTTAATATTTAGTGTAAGTTTATTTATCTACAGTCCCTTGTTACAAAATGCAAGGTGGTAACCCCTAGCTGTGTGTTTGTTTGTGTGGATGGTGTTGGCAGATCTGAAGATTTGATGGAGCGTTTGTGTAACATGATGTTGGCTCACAGACATGGCATTGAGTTGGTTTATAATGCATGATGTGGGACAGTGGCTGGAGGTTTATGCTGATATGGCATAACTGTTGCATGAAGGATGATGCCAGTCAGTGACCTACTAGGTCTTGACAAAATTATATATTTTAACCTTCCTTTATACATGCTAATAGCAAGTCATTTAAAGCATTAGGTCTTCAAGTCGAGCATTACCAAAATGTCCACAAATATAGATTGTCACACTCTGACAAAAAATGTCTCGATATACAAACAAGCTACACATAGAAACTTGCCATTTCTGGTTGTATTTCAAAGTGTAGCTGGCTTGCTTGCCCCTAGGGTACCAGTCCAGTACGGAATGCGAAGACATTGACATAGGTTGATATGACAACATGCTCTGAGGAGGCAGCATGGTGTAAGGGAGAGTCCCATTTAAATGTCTTCCCTCCAAGTTGTAAATGTTACGTAACAAGGATTAACCCACTTAGAGGCTATAAATAGAAGTGTACACTGTGTACACTACAGATAGACATTTAAAGATCAGTGCATTTGTGACGGCTGATAGATTACATCCATACAGTCCTAATGCTTTATGTGATTCAAATTAAAATATGATTAGCTTCAGCTCTGGTTAGAATCAACAGTTTGTGGATCAGTTTGTGTCTGGTCGAGTGGCTAACACCTCTCGTCCTTCAAAAGATGTCATTTAACTGTACTGTATTTAAGAATATATACAGCATATGTGAATAGTGTGTAAATAGTATTTTATTGTCCCCTGGAGACATTCCTATATATCTTTTTATTTTGCACATTTTGGGGGGGGGGTTTAATGTAATTTATCTTGTTATTGTCTATTACTGCTCTGTACTTTGTCATGTATTTGTATGTTTTATGTGGACCCCAGGAAGAGTAGCTAATGGGGTTCCTAATAAACTAAACCTTCGGAAACACCAGAACCATATACTCCCCCCTGCAGCGGGGATCCCGGTTGATCCCCGCATAAGGCCTAGTTGTTTATTCTCCCTCTACTACTCTGTATCACTACTCCTATCCTGTCATCCAAATGATACAAAATCATAAGGAGTTAGGAATTGTATTTTCCTGAAAAAAAAATAGGTGGGAAAAAGAATCAAGAGTTTGATCCAGACAGGACTTGACGTGCTACTGTAAAGGTCACCGAGGGTCAAATGCTGAGTGGTATTCTCATTAAGAATACATTGTGTATTGACAGATAAAAGCCTGAATCGAGCATTTACTATCTCCTCATTGTGTTTGCTTATGAATTGCAGTTTCGTCACATTGTGATGCTTTTATAATCCATGATTTAATATGAAGAAATTATCAGGGAAACTATGATATTCTTTAGATTTGAAACATTTCATCTTGAGTCACTACAGTAGGGCTCGTTCCCAAAACATGACAGACTAACCACAGGGGACTCTTTCTTGAATTATGAAAAGGGGGGGATGTGAGGTTGTCGTCCTCTCCTTCAGAACCCCAGTGCCGCTCCTCCCTGTCTGGATGACTGGGCGGGTGAGTCTCATGCTCTGTGTCAGAATGGAGCCACCAGGTCGCCCAGTGGGACACTACATGACCCAGGTCAACCCTGTCTGACTGACTGCCTGACAGTGTAGTGGGCTGCTCTGTTGGGCTGTGCCTCTTTCCCCTAACCCAGCTGAGACCACACCACCAGACAGTAGATAACTGATCAGCTGGACTCTCCCCACTTTTGTGCCTATGGCAGTTGCTGGGATGAGTTGTGCTCTTGGTGTGGTTCATTACCAACAGAGAAGGAATTATGTGACATCATATTGGATCGGATGACGTTTGAAATCCAGGGCCTCATGGTGATTCTGAGGCAGCATCATGACGACACAGGCTTTACTGTGACGAGCCTGAACCTTGTGAGTACAGTTCACATACTTTCCCATAGGTTGGTTCCTGTTGTTTCACTTTAGATGTTGGCTTATATCAGTCACCTGTTTAAATCCTGGGTATGGACATGAACAAGTTAATGTACAGATTTGATCATGTACTTTCTTGCTGCCAGTGTACACATAATTATTTGTTTGCAATGCATCTGTGGTGGAAGCTGTAAGTTGGTTATGTTAGAGAGGATCATCTGTTAAAAGAATAATTGAAATGTACTGTAAAACTTAATAGGATTCCCCTGTAATTGTAAGTAGCCCGCTGATGACATGTTTGCTGTGCTGTCATACAGCACATTAGTGCCAGGTTTGGAGAGTTATCCAACATGCTACTGTTGCATGAGTGCTGTCTGTGGGGTGTGATTAGCACGAAGCAATTTAGAGATTGACCTCCTAGTCATGGAGGGCCTAAATGTGTGAAGGTGTGGGGCATCCTTTCAAGCGAGCATTTGGCAAATCTCCACTTAATCTTCAAAACCTCTCGGTAGTCTACTATATAGCTCTTTTCTAAATGATTAGTAGAACAGACTGACCCATTGTTCACCACAAGTAGATATAATCATACACCCGAACACAGGCTGAGATGACAGAGAATGGGTCAAAGTAAGGTTTGAAATCAAATGTCTGGAAAGGCAACTGAGCAGATTGTAGTGGTATGGGTTCAGTAGGGGACACTCTCTCCTCCAGACCAAACCATTAGAATACTTAATGGTTCAGTACATTGACAGCCATGACACTATGTTTAACTATGTTGAGTGTGAATTAGTTTCCAGATCTGATACACAGTAGATGTTGTATATTAATGTTTTGGGTGGGAAACATCTCCAGATATATAGCCTGCAGTGGTCTGGTGAGTCTCTCCAATAGACTGACATTACTGAACCTCATGAGTAGTCAATAGGCCAGTCCTCTGAGGATGCTATCATTTATGGATGAACTGACTCCCTCCATCTACTGTAAAGTGCTAGACATGATTCATAGATTGAGGTGGCTGCTGGCATTGCAGTACCTTTTGCCTCCACTGTTGGCACAATACTCTACCTCTTTATACTGTGGAATGACTGGGTGAGCTTCAGCAATCATATAGGGGATAGGGTATAGGGGATATGGATTACTGGATAGGGGATAGCAGTGATGATTCTAAAGCACATGAGCCATACTCAACAGAGGGCAGAGTGCCTGCAGGTTTTCGCTCCTCCCTTGTACTTGATTGATGAATTAAGGTCACTAATGAGTAAATAACTGCCCTCACCTGGTTGTCTAGGTCTTAATTGAAAGGAAAAAACAAAAACCCAGCAGACACTAGGCCCTCATGGAATGAGTCTGACACCCCTGGTCTGAATGGTACATTCGGATACTTGCACACACCTGAAGAACACTATTTGTCTTTTCACACTATTCATCACTATTATAATCAAATAAATATATATATAATATATAAATATAATCAAATGTGAAATAAGGTGAAATATATATTTTTTTTAAATCACTTTTCTATTGTTGTCCTGACCATCTTTTCTGGGCAATTCCATTGTATGTGTTTGTTACATGGAAAACATGCATTCAGATTATCCTGTAATCTCTGTTTGTATCTGTGAGTTGATTGAGACTGTTCTTTCCAACCCATTTCATTGTATTTTTACTGTAACATGGGATAACAAAACCATGTCTGTTTTGATTACAAAATTGTCCTGCTTTATTTACTACACTGAACAAAAATATGAATGCAACATGTAAAGTGTTGGTCCCATGTTTCATGAGCTGAAATAAAAGATCCCAGAAATGTTCCATATGTTCAAAAAGCTTATTTCTCTCAAATTCTGTGCACAAATGTGTTTACATCCCTGTTAATGAACATTCTGACAGGTGTGGTATATCAAGAGCTGATTAAACAACACGATCATTACACAGGTGCACCTTTCAGGGGGACAGTAAAAGGCCACTCTAAAATGTGCAGCTTTGTCACACAACACAATGCCACAGATGTCTCAAGTTTTGAGGGAGTGCGCAATTGGCATGCTGACTGCAGGAATGCCCAATAGAGCTGTTGCCAGAGAATTTAATGTTGTTATGGAGAATTTGGCAGTACGTCCAACCGGCCGCACACCCACAGACCAGGACCTGCACATCCGGCCTCTTCCCCTAGGGGATCGTATTTCTGTCTGTAATAAAGCTCTTTCCTTCCTTTGATTGTCATGGGTTGCAGATGTCCCAGAAAACTAACTGATGGTGATTTGATGGTGATTGTAAATAGTAGTTCTCCAATTGATGTTAAGTGGACTTTTCTATCATACTCTTTAGGGAAAATGTAAGGGCAGTGTGCTGTCTCACGCTTTCTACAGGGTTGTAGTCTGAGAGGCTCACAAGAAATAAAACTACAACTTATACATTAGTACCACTGTCAAATGCCAAACTTGACCCTTTTGACCTAGAGTCAAGATGTTCAGTGACAAGTAATCTAGGCCTAAAGGGACACTGTATATCAGTAGCATTAAACGCACGTCAACACCTTTTATACACCTTTTTTATTTTGTTAGAGTGTTTCCCCACCTTCTGTGGGAAAATGCATTGAATGTATGGGGAGCGTTACATTTTTCACCGCGACCGGCGATCGGAGTTTACCCACCTATTTTTGTACCATTACATCACTGATCAGTAACCCCTTGCCAAACTACTGGTTCGAAGGTATTTAACATTTGTTATCAAAAACAAATGGTCACATCTCATTGTAGCTCGGGAGTCTTCGCTGCTGTTTAGCAGTGTAGTCCTGGTTTGCAGCAGTATATTTTTCCTGATTGGAATCAAGTTAACAAAATTGGATAAGGGATCATTTTTTTCTGTTGTTCAGGGGTCTATAATGCAATTGTGGGAGTCAATAGCAATCACAGTATTTTGAAGGTTTGCATAGGGTATTTACATGGATGCATAAACCAGAGGGATTTTCTGTGGGATTGAACCCTGGGGCAGCAGTTCATGTATGTGCTGGAGGGAACACACTCTATAATGACCAGAGTGCAGCTACAAGCTGCTTCAAGATTTAAAAATGTTTATTTGGATTCCAGAAAAACCGAAAACAGAATAACCCCAGTAGTTGTTCTATTTTTCACCATTGTTTTTAAAGAGGGGTTTTAGCCAAAGAAGAGATTGATTTGAATTTCTTCTTTGGTAGTTGTTTTCTTTTTCTGTTTTGAAGTGCCGTAGGCCTACCTGGGTCTTTCTTGATGGAACAAAAACAGCTTCATGTTTTCACATTTAACTAAATCATTTCAAATCCCAATGCCACAATTGTGATATTCAGTGTTTGCCCAAATGAGTACAACAGACATAAATAACAATATTTTTTGTAATGCATGTTGTTGCAAGATGTTTAAATCCTAATTTAGTGTACTTCATATTCTTCCAATAGGGGTTTAACTATGGAGAGACGCTGGGAGTGCCTTCACTGTCTCAGAGCCAGATGGAATAGGTTACAGAGATGATAACACACTGATCACAGGATCCTGAATGGTCCCCGCACAAGCTTTGAAAGCATTGAGAGAATGAAAGATTATATTTTACAAACAGACCATCAGCGAACAGTAAAAGGGGAAGACACTTTAATGGAAATGGGTATGAATGAATGGATGTAGTTAGATGGGGATAATGTTGCTTTTAAATGCAGAAGGAGCAAGAAGGCTAAACTAGTTTCAGGCCTTGGTGTACTGTATCTGTATCATTATGTGATGGTCTGTAGCTAGTCAAGCTAAATGGGAAGTTTCAATTTAAAACATAAGGCAGTTATTCAGGAGAAATGGCTTGAGAGTGTTGCGTTGGTGAATAATAATAATAATAATTTGGTGGTTGAGCTTTATTTCAGACATGTACAAGTGTGCACCCATGTGTGAATTAGTCATGTCTTTTTTTGCATATCCCAACTCTCCCTGAAACACCCTCGGAGAGTGGGGTCACGGCCAAGGTCTGACATTGTTAACTGCGACAGATTTTTCACCTTGTCGGCTCGACGATTCAAACTAGCAACCTTTCAGTAACTGGCCAAACGCTATAAACGCTAGCGGTTGTTTGGGGGTTGAATCTAATCTGATCCAGTAAGATTGTAAAACTGTTTAGTCTTGAATTTCATCTTGACTTCAAGGAGGCTTTAAAAAATAAATAAAAAAGAGTTGTGTTTACACAAAACAAACATGTCTTTATGACCTTGTCCTTAGGGACAGATATGTATGTACTGGAGGGAGGGAGGGAGGGAGGGAGGGAGGGAGGGAGGGAGGGAGGGATGGAGGGAGGGAGGGAGGGGTGAATGTACTGGAGGGAGGGGTGTTCTAAAATAGGGTAGGGTTGTCAAACTTCTGTTTTTGCTTTGGGGAGGGTTGTGTGTTTTTTTTTATTTATTGGGCCCAGGGGAGGGTAGTGCATTTTTTCCCTGGTTTACATTTGCTCTTCTGCTCGTATTTTTCATATAAACAATGGCTTGACTTACCTTTGATATTACCCTAATAAAGTTTAGAAACGTTTGTGAAGGTTTGGTATAGTGTGGCTATTATTAAGCTATAGCTACTGCAGGCCTGTGATATAAAGGCAGTGCAGCCCTGACGCTCAAGCTGTCTCCGACAGTTGAATTTGATGTGAGAAAGACCAGAGTTACTCCTATAATATAAGAAATATAACTCTTATCTTTATACAAAATATTCTGATCGAAAATTAACGATTTAGCCTCCTTCTCTACGTCTATATCTGTATAGCAGAAGCAGTAGCCATCTGACATAAAGAAATGCATGTCAGTGGCGTAGCATGCCCCCAGCATATCTCTATCTCTTTCTATCTCTCTGGGGTTAGGCATAAGCTTCTATTCCTTTTTATATAGCCTATATATACAGTAGCGTTCAAACGTTTGGGGTCACTTAGAAATGTCCTTGTTATTGAAAGAAAAGCACATTTTTTGTCCATTAAAATAACATCAAATTGATCAGAAATACAGTGTAGACATTGCTAATGTTGTAAATGACTATTGTAGCTGGAAGCGGCGGATTTTTTATGGAATATCTACATAGGGGTACAGAGGCCCATTATCAGCATCCATCACACCTGTGAACAGTGAAGAGGCGACCCCTGGTCTTCTAGGCAGAGTTCCTCTGTCCAGTGTCTGTGTTCTTTTGCCCATCTTTTCTTTTTATTGGCCAGTCTGAGATATGGCTTTCTCTTTGCAACTCTGCCTAGAAGGCCAGCATCCCAGAGTTGTCTCATCACTGTCGACGTTTAGACTGGTGTTTTGCGGGTAATATTTAATGAAGCTGCCTGCTGAGGACTTGTGAGGCGTCTGTTGCTCAAACTAGACACTCTAATGTACTTGTCCTCTTGCTCAGTTGTGCACCGGGGCCTCCCACTCCTCTTTCTATTATGGATAGAGCCAGTTTGCGCTGTTCTGTGAAGGGAGTAGTACACAGCGTTGTACAAGATCTTCAGTTTCTTGGCAGTTTCTCGCATGGAATAGCCTTCATTTCATAGAACAAGAATAGACTGACAAGTTTCAGAAGAAAGGTCTTTGTTTCTGGCCATTTTGAGCCTGTAATCGAACTCACAAATGCTGATGCTCCAGATACTCAACTAGTATAAAGAAGGACAGTTTTATTGCTTCTTTAATCAGAACAGTTTTCAGCTGTGCTAATATAATTGCAAAATGTTTTTTTAATGATCAATTAGCCTTTTAAAATGATCAGCTTGGATTAGCTAACACAACGTGCCATTGGAACACAGGAGTGATGGTTTCTGATAATGGGCCTCTGTGTAGATATTCCATAAAAAATAATCAGTTTCCAACTACAATAGTCATTTACAACATTAACAATGTTTACACTGTATTTCTGATTTGATGTTATTTTAATGGACAAAAAAATGTGCTTTTCTTTCAAAAAGAAGGACATTTCTAAGTGACCCCAAACTTTTGAAAGGTAGTGTATATTTATTAAAATGTTAATATCATACAGTGGACACCTAGGCCTATAGGCCTATGCATGCAATGCCCTGATACATGTAGTGTGGAAATCTCTGACAGCTGAACCGTGAGTTGGACAATTATTGTTTTAGGAAAGTCGCCTAAAAACAATTATAAAAAATTGGCTATAAAATTCTGCATATGCTGCCCATCGAAGTATAAGGAATAGTGTTTTTTTCATTTGTTAAAGGCTGTTTTAAATGGCCTGTTAGATCTGAATGCATATGGATGTCCGGTAAATTTCTCAAATCTCGCTAAATAAAAATCTTCCCTGTGATGTTGTCCGGCGCAAAAATCTCCTAAAGGAAACTCTGAAATGACATATTGTTTTTAATGTTCATTTTTTTATCTTCACATGAAAATCTGTTGCCAATTGGATGGAAGCCTAGCTAGTGTGCTAGTCCAGTGTCACTTTGATTATGCCTGCACATCATGGTTCACCAGTAGCCCCAAACATCTAAAGAATAAACAGACCAGCCAAAACAAGCTTGTAACAATTCTACTTAAACTCCCCCCTCATACTCACCTGGAGGTCAAGCATTTTTTCCTCTCTATCTCTGTAATGTATCTGTATCTATGTAATTGTACATGTATTTATGTTTTTAAAAACCTTTGTACAGTGTATATGTATTTTTTTTACTGACAAATAAAATCAATCAATCCAAACTGTGCAGCAGCCAAAACGTTTAATTACAATCGGACATTGTCAAGCAAAGAATTCAATACTGGGTAAGCCTACAAGGTAGAGAGGTATGTATTTTCTGTTTGTCGAGATTGACATAGTCTATTTATTGTGGTGTTGAAAATGCAAACCATGATATTGAAGTGCCCAAAGTCAGTATGGTTTGTTTATTTATTGTGTGTTGCATTGGCACAGAAACCTGTTGGTGGAAAATTTGTTGCATATATTTTATAGAATTATAAATATTGCATCAAAATGTTAAAAATCTTATTTCCCTCTAGCTGATCATTGTCTGCAGCCGTCTCTGATCGCAGTGTAATGAAACAGGCAGGGAGAGTGAGCTCGTCTGTGATGGTCGGCAAACCCCCAACCTTCTGGCCCATAGCTCTATGTGGCATCGACACAGCCACAAAAGCATGCTGAAGTCAAAATACACTTTTATAAACTCAGGGTCGCTACAGTTATTGTTATTTGTGGTTGTAAACATTATTTTGTGTTAATTATATGAGGGAAGATTGTGTTCCATTTATTTTAGTGTGTTTTAAGTGTGTTTTTCGTTGTAATAAATCTGCCCTCGATTTTGTCTTACAAATCCCACATAGGCAATGTTTCCTCTAAAGTAGCCCAGGACTGCCACGCAGCTCCCCAGGACTGCCACGCAGCTCACCAGGACTGCCGCGCAGCTCCCCAGGACTGCCACTCAGCTCTCCAGGACTGCCACGCAGCTCACCAGGACTGCCACGCAGCTCCCCAGGACTGCCACGCAGCTCACCAGGACTGCCACGCAGCTCCCCAGGACTGCCACGCAGCTCACCAGGACTGCCACGCAGCTCCCCAGGACTGCCACTCAGCTCCCCAGGACTGCCACGCAGCTCTCCAGGACTGCCACGCAGCTCACCAGGACTGCCGCGCAGCTCCCCAGGACTGCCGCGCAGCTCCCCAGGACTGCCACGCAGCTCCCCAGGACTGCAGCGCAGAAGAAATATTAGCCCACAGAGAAGCATGAGATTGAACTTCACTCAACTCTCTAGAGCAGTGGTCACCACCCGTTCGATCTCAAAGGCATTCCTAGTCGATTGCTAAATATTTCTGTAAAAACACCAACAATATAGCCTTGTGTTCCTATTTTTTTTATTAGTCTCGGACTGTTGGCGATTTAGCCAGGTAGGCAACTGTTGCCATTTTGAACCATTTAATGTATCTGAAGGTACAAGCTCTGCCTTCCAGGCAGGCCTGGAAAAGTGCACTATAGGTCTATAGCTGGCCAATCGGATGGCTCAGATTACCGTGTCCGCAGTAATGTAGCGGGTATAAAAGAAAGCTACAGCAAAATTGATACTGTGAGATTTCAAAACATTTAAAACCATGACTAGAGAGACTGTCAACGAATACAGCAAAGCTGCTGTTTTTATGAGTGAATTCATGTTTAAGTTCTTACTCAGCACTGTCAACACTTTGTATTCAACACTTTTATAAGCCATAAAATGCACATTCTTCCTATTTCCACTCAGCGCTACAACAAGCACTGCAGCAGTAATGAATGAGTAAGAAAGTGTATCTTTAGGCTGGTGTTGTTATTATTAGCAGCTTGGGTCTTTTTTAATATCGAGGAATATTTTACTCTCTCTGTTCATACGAGTAACAACATGAATTTGTGCATGAGGCAGAAATAATGTGGTGCGACTTGAGTTTCGCCATCAACTGGAAGATGTTGTCCCTTTTTGGTCCATGTAGGAAAGGGAGAGCATAGGGATGTTGAGATGCGGACCCTCAGTCTGCTTCTCTCTCCCTCCACTGAGACTGACCAACAGATGCATGCTCCATCAGCTAAGTAAAATAAAAAGCAAATTATTTAAATGTATGCTCACTCAGCTGTGCCTCACAAGTAATACAACCAAGGATCTATTACCAGTGTGATCATATATCCTACCCCAAATGTTGAAATATAATTGTTTTAAATGTCCAAACCACAATGCATTGGCAGGGCAATTAAAGAAAAGTCCAAATGCGGTGATAATGTATTGGGCCTATATCTTACTGCACAAACCTCATCGCTACTATTTTTAACTGGTTAATGTTAAATAGGCTTATGCTTTTTAAGTCATGCATTTTGACTCAGAAAGTGATCTTGACTCAGAAAAGGTTAGTGACCACTGTTTTAGAGTATTCCCTGTTAACACTTTCAATGTTTCTCTTTGCTGTGTCAATTGTGATCTAATCGATGCAATCTTAGCCACATTCAATGCAACATACCGAAAATGAAACAAACTATGCAAGAGATTTTGTTGTAGGCAGAACGCATCGGAGAAGGATTCTATGCATTGGCACACAAGACTCAGCCCGTACTTTACACAGACCAGTGCGGCATAAACAATCAGAGCTGCAGAAAGTCTATATGCAAATAGACCATTACCATATATGGATCTGTGTCATTTACTTTGAACTGGACTGTGTTTACAGCATGAGCGGTGGTGAGTAGATGTGCTTGTTTTGAGATTAAAGCGAGAGTTGTGTGTAGCCATGTGTGCACATTTTGTTCATATCCTCTGCTAGTTAGTGAGTTATTAGCCCAGTTATAGATCATTTGTAGTCAATAGGGGAGTGATCGCTTCCTACAAGACCACAAAACGTGTACATTTCTAGACATCTTTGAAAATCTAGTCAGGTAAAAGGAATGCAACATTTAAAAAACTTCTCTCTAGGCTGGACAGAGACAATGTTCAAGTTTGCGCTCAGCTGACCTGAAATTTGTCTGAATATCATATGGTTCAATTGCAGATAATTTACGATTGAAATGTCATTTTATGAGTGCTTGACATTTTTTCTTTTAAACCGGCGTGCCCTACTGAGATTTCTATTATCACAGTTCGTAAACGATGAACGTCAGTATCTCTTTGTCAGAGACCAGATCTATAGTAATCAGACTGACACGCCTAATCGAACTCCTATGGATCTCTTCCTCAGGAGCCACAGGGGGTTATGATGGCATTTCACTGTCATTATATCCCATTCATGTGTCTCTGCAAAGCACTGGGGAGTCTTAATCCAGGAAGACTAGGCTTTTCCTCTCTTTACAAATGGAGGATATCAGAACAGACCCCAATGAGAGAGGGGGCTAAATCCTGTGCAAAACAGAATGCAACATTTAAAAAAACTTCTCTCAAGGAATAGGGTGGGTGGAGAATACATTGTGCTCATGTTGAGAAGTTTGTTGGGAACTTTGTGTTCAAATTTAGTTACCGACTCACAGGCCTGTGGTATATAATCTAATGTAAATACGATTGACCTATATTTTGATTCAGTGTGTGATGGTTAAACTGTCACATGGCCAACCATGCAGCACAGGCACGGTTAGACAACCTCTCAGTATCCTTAGAAAAACAATTATTCTTTGATCAGTGTAAGTTAACTTATTTAATGGTGGGTCTTAAGTGCTGATGAATAGCATTATGTTTGCATCCTGAAAACCCTATTTGGCTGACAGGACTGGCGGATTGTCACAGCCCAGGGATGTTTGCTTAACCTGCTCACCCACACCCAGCTGAGGTCAAGGTGCCCAGCTATGCCCCGTCGTTACCACGATTAGATCACAAGTCGTCAAGCACGCCAGGGGAGGTCTCCATGATGGGGAGGTTGTGTGACTCTGAACTGGGGAAATTATTATTTAGACCTGTGCTCAAGGAGCTATGTGAAGCCCTGGCCCATTTGGTAAAGGCTATGTCTACCCTTTGCACAATATACATTTTTAACAATTACGGCCTTCAGCAGAGCTAATGAAGCTGTAAGCAAGCGTTTCGTTGGATGTGTATACCATGTGTATCCCGTACATATACGACTAATAAAACTTGAGACAAGACATGAGGCCAGAACGGTAGCGATTCGTTAAAGTGTTAGTGAGTGGGAGCTTCTTTTGTTTAAATATACTTTCATCATGTCTGAGGCACCTGCTGAATCATCCCTCAGATGTGCTAGTATATTTTAATTCGCCATGCATGGTCTGCCCTGATTTTTTTTGTCTGTGCTAGTTTAAGGGTGCTTGTCTTGCGATACCAGACCTCAACATCGTATTGTTGTTCAAGAATTGATAAAACCTGTATGTATGGCGTCGAGGAGGCTCTCTGAAAACCTGACAATATGTGATTTAGCTCTGTAAGATTGGACCATCTATTCTTGTCTCTTCTCTTTTTGTTGTTTTCAATAATTGGGTCAAGTCTTTGACATCTACATGAAGCGGCAACCCCAAAATCCAATATTAGTGGCTTTGACTGCTAAAGTAATCCTCAGTATTTGTCCTTGCGTTGGCCAAACTATTAACCCTAGGTTTAGGTATCAGAGTAAGAATCGTGTTTTAGCACACTAAATATAGCTATCAAATGTAGGAGCTTTAGCCACTAGATGCAGCTCCAGATATTGTCATTGGCCATATGAAATGAGGATACTTAGCCATCAGTCAGCATCTAACATCACATCCCAGGTTGGGAGTCTAGTGTTGGCTCTGTTATTGTCCACTGGGATATGTGGCCAACTGTAGCCCTTAGTGTTGGCACACATGATAATCCACAGAAGTAAAGCCTCCTGTTATCTCAAAGCATTATCTCTTCACGTGTGCCTACCATTAGTGACCTATGTAAGCCCCTGTAGTGGCACAAAGCATCACCTCAAGATAATGAGTTGTATTTAAGTAAACAAAATGTATCTCTGACGAGAAGCTGCCACGTGGTTATCTTACGTGCCGTGGCTAAAGTAGACCCGTAGCTGAAGTGTTAACTGTAAACAGTTACTTTATCCTTTACAATCTGAACACGTGTATTTTTTTGTGAGCATTGAGGAATCTGATTCCAGAAGCAAGTATAGGTTTACATTTTTTTAGGTTAAAATAGACAATTTCATAGTTTTTTTAAGTGATGATAATCAAAGTCGCTGACAACCTCAGAGTGTAGAGATTTATCCCAGACACAATTTGACTTGTTTTCTTATAGACAAAATAATACATAAATAGCATTGGATTCAATTCATTCCCATTCTTTTTCAACCTGGACTAGACCGTAACATAGTAAACGTAAATTTGTCTCCCTAATATGTTATGTTTCTTATAGTATACATACATTTGTGGATGTCCATCATCCATTTCGATTTATAAATTGCAAATTACAATACATATGATATGTTAAGATTTGCAATTCCTACAATATGTTACGAATTTGCAATACCAATGATATGTTACGAATTCCAATTTGTTGTGGCTAACGTTAGCTAGGTGGCTAACATTAGCAAGGCTAGTGGTTAGGGTAAGGGGTTAAGGTTAGGAGTTAGATTAAATGGTTATGGTTAGGGTTAGGATTAGCTAACATGTTAAGTAGTTGCAAAGTAGCTAAAAAGTAGTAAGTATTGCAAAGTTGCTAATTAGATAAAATGCTGAAGTTGTCAGTGTTACGACTTCTATAAAGGGTGCGGTGGAGGAGTCAAACGCAGAGAGCAGGTAATATCGTACGTGAATCTATTTATTCCAACGACAGCGGAGACATGGACATGCCAACATTAGGGCGTAAGAAACCACCCGTCCAAAATACACAGGACTAAAATTGTCCGGAAAATAATGAGATAACACTTATACACCAACACCAAAATAACAGAGAACAAGCCCGCACAAATACCCAGCGGGCCTAGTGCCCTAAAATAGCCTACAAACAACACTAACTCAAAACAGGTGTACCCAATTAAACCCAATAAACAGAAACAAACGGAAAGGGAATCGATGGCAGCTAATAGGCCGGAGACGACGACCGCCGAGCGCCGTCCGAACAGGAAGAGGCACCATCTTCGGCGAGATTCATGACAGTCAGTGATGACAACCTTTGGGTTGCTAGACATTCGTGTTATACACCCACCCATCCACTTCGACCAACCACCTTCCTTTAAATTTTGCCTTAAATAACCTTCTGTCTGAGGATTTACGTTTACTATGTTATATCTATGAGACCAGGCTGTGTTTTTAGGTAACAAAAATGTTGATAGGCAGTTGATAGCATTGGCAGGTATGCAAATTGACATTTTCTCTATTGATTGTATACTAGTATATTGTAACATCATTCCTCAATTATGATAAATTGGCTAACATTTTAGTAGGCTATATATCTGAAGATGTTGTAGGCCTGACTGAGTAATTTTTATTTTTCACAGGCAATCCATCATGTGTGATGTAAGCTTGGGAAAGTTTTGTACTTTTGAAGCAAATTTCCTGCAATTCTACACATTTTGTCATGGGGCAGAGAGATTTTCTGGGGGAATACAAGTATTGAGTTGAAAATGTATAATTGGTGGAGTACTGATATCCCTGTGAGCCTCCCAGGCTCATGTTTCCCAGGATTAAGAACATACATTGTAGATTCATAATATTACATTATATTGTATTGTATTCTAAACTTATTCCACGGATCACTTTGTAAATTTTTAAAAATCAGGAATATTAGGAATATTTTTTATAATAATAAATATATACACTGAACAAAAATATTCATACAACATGCAACAATTTAAAAGATTTGACTAAGTTGCAGTTCATGTAAGGAAATCAGTCAATTAAAATAGATTCATTAAGCCCTAATATATGGATTTCACATGACTGGAATACAGATATGCATCTGTTGGTCACAGATACCTTAATAAAACAGGTGGGGGTGTGGATCAGAAAACCAGTCAGTATGTGGTGTGACCACCATTTGTCTCATGCAGCACATAGAGTTGATCAGGCTGTTGATTATGGCCTCTGGAATGTTGTCCCACTCCTCTAAAAGGGCTGCGAAGTTGCTGGATATTGGTGGGAACTGGAACAAGCTGTCGTACACGTCGATCCAGAGCCAAACTTGCTCAATGGGTGACATGTCTGGTGAGTATGCAGGCCATGGAAGAACTGGAACATTTTCAGCTTCCAGGAATTGTGTACAGATTCTTGCGACACGTGCAATATGTCTGTGCAATGTCATGCTGAAACATGAGGTGATGGCGGCAGATGAATGGCACGACAATGGGCCTCAGGACCTCGTCACGGAATCTCTGTGCATTCATATTGCCATCGATAAAATGCTACTGTGTTTGTTGTCCGTAGCTTATGCCTGCCCATATCATAAGCCCACTGCCACCATGTGGCACTCGGTTCACAACGTTGACGTCAACATCTGCCCGGTAGAGTTTAAACTGGGATTCATCCATGAAGAACACACTTATCCAGCATGCCAGTGGCCATCGAGCATTCGCTTCTGAAGTTGGTTATGATGCCAAACTGCAATCAGGTCAAGAATCTGGTCAGGACGACGAGCACGCAGATGGGCTTCCCTGACACGGTTTCCGACAGTTTGTGCAGAAATTATTTGGTTGTGCAAACCCACAGTTTCCTAACGATCCCACAGACGATCCCACTGGTGAAGGAGCTGGATGTGAAGGTCCTAGGCTGGAGTGGTTACATGTGGTCTGCGGTTGTGAGGCCGGTTAGAAGTACTGTCAAATTCTCTTAAACAATGTTGGCTTATGGTAGAGAAATGCACTTTTAATTCTCTGGAAACAGCTCTTGTGGACATTCCTGCAGTCAGCATGCCAATTGCACAATCCCTATTGTGTGAAGAAAACTACACATTTTAGAGTGGCTCCCCCCTTCAGCCCCCTGCCAACAAAAACAAAAGCACCATTCTGCACCATTCTGCACTAACTGTCATTTTTATTCAGACATTTCTAACAACACAAATAAATAATCATAACATTTAAAACTATAAAACTATATAAATATAAAAATATATACAAAATAAGACTCATAAATATAAAAAATAAGTAACAAAGACAAATAGAAAAAAAATTGTGTTGATTTGGCACTCGAGCATCAATAGATGATCCTGGTGAGGACTGTGCAATATGATACTTTGTTTTTTTCACTCCTTCTGTTCTTATCCTCATGGTGATTTTCCTTTTTTAAATATGTTTTCTCTTTTTATGAATGAGGCTTTTGTTCATCCCCATCCACCCAACACTATCAACCAAGAGTCAAGACTAAACCAATTCCCCTTGGTGTTGTGCAGACTGGTTTTATATTATTCTTAACCATTTTGCACAAACCAGAAAAAAATGCAACAATATGTCTGTGAAACTAAATATTCGCAGTATTATAAATGAATTGTGGTTTATTTGGTAGCATTTCATAGTGTGACTGATTTGACTAATTGCATTAGTACTGTACAAAGTTAGAGGTGCGCTATTTGATAGATTCTCCCGCTCCCCCAACCTCGGGCTTCCAGTGAGGAGACCTGAGGTCAACCTACCCCCGCCCCCCTCCCAATCTCGTACTTCTGAGTGGGAGACCATCCCAGGCAGTAACCTGCCTAGCTCTCAATCTAGAATCAGGGCGTCCACGCCGACAAGGTTAATTGACCCACAGTCCCACATGGTGACATAATATCACTGACGTGGCGTGCAAATGAGCGATAGAAAACCGATCGCGCAAACATCACCTTTCTGATCATTTTGGTGCGGGCCCCCCGTGCCCCCCCCCCCCCCCAAATGAGCGGCGATAGAAAGCCGATTGCGCAAACATCACCTTTCCGATCATTTTGGTGCGGGCCCCCATGCCCCCCCTCCCCCTCCCCTAAATGAGCGATAGAAAACCGATCGCGCAAACATCACCTTTCTGATCATTTTGGTGCGCCCCCCCCCCCCCAAATGAGCGATAGAAAACCGATCCCGCAAACATCACCTTTCTGATCATTTTGGTGCGGGCCCCCATGCCCCCCCTCCCCCCTCCCCTAAATGAGCGATAGAAAACCGATCGCGCAAACATCACCTTTCTGATCATTTTGGTGCGGGCCCCCCGTGCCCCCCACCCCCCCCCCCCCCCAACCCCCAAATGAGCGATAGAAAACCGATTGCGCAAACATCACCTTTCCGATCATTTTGGTGCGGGCCCCCCATGCCCCCCCCTAAATGAGCGATAGAAAACCGATCGCGCAAACATCACCTTTCTGATCATTTTGGTGCGGGCCCCCGTGCCCCCTCCCCCAAATGAGCGATAGAAAACCGATTGCGCAAACATCACCTTTCCGATAATTTTGGTGCGGGCCCCCCATGCCCCCCCCAAATGAGCGATAGAAAACCGATCGCGCAAACATCACCTTTCTGATCATTTTGGTGCGCCCCCCCCCCCCCAAATGAGCGATAGAAAACCGATCGCGCAAACATCACCTTTCTCATCATTTTGGTGCGGGCCCCCCGTGCCCCCCCCCCCCCCCCCCCCCCCCCAAATGAGCGGCGATAGAAAACCGATCGCGCAAACATCACCTTTCCGATCATTTTGGTGCGGGCCCCCATGCCCCCCCTCCCCCCTCCCCTAAATGAGCGATAGAAAACCGATCGCGCAAACATCACCTTTCTGATCATTTTGGTGCGCCCCCCCCCCCCCCCCCCCCCCCAAATGAGCGATAGAAAACCGATCCCGCAAACATCACCTTTCTGATCATTTTGGTGCGGGCCCCCATGCCCCCCCTCCCCCTTCCCCTAAATGAGCGATAGAAAACCGATCGCGCAAACATCACCTTTCTGATCATTTTGGTGCGGGCCCCCCGTGCCCCCCACACCCCCCCACCCCCAAATGAGCGATAGAAAACCGATTGCGCAAACATCACCTTTCCGATCATTTTGGTGCGGGCCCCCCATGCCCCCCCCCCCCTAAATGAGCGATAGAAAACCGATCACCTTTCTGATCATTTTGGTGCGGGCCCCCGTGCCACCTCCCCCAAATGAGCGATAGAAAACCGATTGCGCAAACATCACCTTTCCGATCATTTTGGTGCGGGCCCCCCATGCCCCCCCCCCCCCCCCCCCAAATGAGCGATAGAAAACCGATTGCGCAAACATCACCTTTCCGATCATTTTGGTGCAGGCCCCCATGCCCCCCCCCCCCCCCCCCCCCCCCTCCCCTAAATGAGCGATAGAAAACCGATCGCGCAAACATCACCTTTCTGATCATTTTGGTGCGGGCCCACCGTGCCGCCCCCCCAACCGATCGCGCAAACATCACCTTTCTGATCATTTTGGTGCGGGCCCCCCGTGCCCCCCCCCCCCCCCCCCCCCCAAATGAGCGGCGATAGAAAACCGATTGCGCAAACATCACCTTTCCGATCATTTTGGTGCGGGCCCCCATGCCCCCCGTGCCCCCCCCCCCCCCCCCCCCCTAAATGAGCGATAGAAAACCGATCGCGCAAACATCACCTTTCTGATGCGGGGCCCCGTGCCCCCCCCCCCCCAAATGAGCGGCGATAGAAAACCGATTGCGCAAACATCACCTTTCCGATCATTTTGGTGCGGGCCCCCATGCCCCCCCTCCCCCTCCCCCAAATGAGCGATAGAAAACCGATTGCGCAAACACCACCTTTCCGATCATTTTGGTGCGGGCCCCCCATGCCCCCCCCCCCCCCCCCCCCCCCCAAATGAGCGATAGAAAACCGATCGCGCAAACATCACCTTTCTGATCATTTTGGTGCGCCCCCCCCCCCCCCCCCCCCAAATGAGCGATAGAAAACCGATTGCGCAAACATCACCTTTCCGATCATTTTGGTGCGGGCCCCCATGCCCCCCCCCCCCCCCCAAATGAGCGATAGAAAACCGATCGCGCAAACATCACCTTTCTGATCATTTTGGTGCGCCCCCCCCCCCCCCCCCAAATGAGCGATAGAAAACCGATTGCGCAAACATCACCTTTCCGATCATTTTGGTGCGGGCCCCCATGCCCCCCCTCCCCCACCCCCCCCCCTCCCCTAAATGAGCGATAGAAAACCGATTGCGCAAACATCACCTTTCCGATCATTTTGGTGCGGGCCCCCATGCCCCCCGTGCCCCCCCCCCCCCCCCTAAATGAGCGATAGAAAACCGATCGCGCAAACATCACCTTTCTGATCATTTTGGTGGGGGCCCCCCGTGCCCCCCCCCCCCCCCCCAAATGAGCGGCGATAGAAAACCGATTGCGCAAACATCACCTTTCCGATAATTTTGGTGCGGGCCCCCATGCCCCCCCTCCCCCTCCCCCAAATGAGCGATAGAAAACCGATTGCGCAAACATCACCTTTCCGATCATTTTGGTGCGGGCCCCCCATGCCCCCCCCCCCCCCCCCAAATGAGCGATAGAAAACCGATCGCGCAAACATCACCTTTCTGATCATTTTGGTGCGCCCCCCCCCCCCCCCCCCAAATGAGCGATAGAAAACCGATTGCGCAAACATCACCTTTCCGATCATTTTGGTGCGGGCCCCCCATGCCTCCCCCCTAAATGAGCGATAGAAAACCGATCGCGCAAACATCACCTTTCTGATCATTTTGGTGCGGGCCCCCGTGCCCCCTCCCCCAAATGAGTGATAGAAAACCGATTGCGCAAACATCACCTTTCCGATCATTTTGATGCGGGCCCCCCATGCCCCCCCCCCCCCCCCCCCAAATGAGCGATAGAAAACCGATCGCGCAAACATCACCTTTCTGATCATTTTGGTGCGCCCCCCCCCCCCCCCCCCCCCCAAATGAGCGATAGAAAACCGATTGCGCAAACATCACCTTTCCGATCATTTTGGTGCGGGCCCCCATGCCCCCCTCCCCTAAATGAGCGATAGAAAGCCGATCGCGCAAACATCACCTTTCTGATCATTTTGGTGCGCCCCCCCCCCCCCCCCCCCCAAATTAGCGATAGAAAACCGATTGCGCAAACATCACCTTTCCGATCATTTTGGTGCGGGCCCCCATGCCCCCCCCCCCCCCCCAAATGAGCGATAGAAAACCGATCGCGCAAACATCACCTTTCTGATCATTTTGGTGCGGCCCCCCCCCCCCCCCCCCCAAATGAGCGATAGAAAACCGATTGCGCAAACATCACCTTTCCGATCATTTTGGTGCGGGCCCCCATGCCCCCCCCCCCCCCCCTCCCCTAAATGAGCGATAGAAAACCGATCGCGCAAACATCACCTTTCTGATCATTTTGGTGCGGGCCCCCCGCCCCCCCCCCCCCCCCCCCCCAAATGAGCGGCGATAGAAAACCGATTGCGCAAACATCACCTTTCCGATCATTTTGGTGCGGGCCCCCATGCCCCCCGTGCCCCCCCCCCCCCCCCCCCCCTAAATGAGCGATAGAAAACCGATCGCGCAAACATCACCTTTCTGATCATTTTGGTGCGGGCCCCCCGTGCCCCCCCCCAAATGAGCGATAGAAAACCGATCGCGCAAACATCACCTTTCTGACCATTTTGGTGCGGGCCCCCCGTGCCCCCCCCCCCCCCCCCCCAAATGAGCGGCGATAGAAAACCGATTGCGCAAACATCACCTTTCCGATCATTTTGGTGCGGGCCCCCATGCCCCCCGTGCCCCCCCCCCCCCCCCCTAAATGAGCGATAGAAAACCGATCGCGCAAACATCACCTTTCTGATCATTTTGGTGCGGGCCCCCATGCCCCCCCTCCCCCAAATGAGCGATAGAAAACCGATTGCGCAAACATCACCTTTCTGATCATTTTGGTGCGGGCCCCCAGTGCCCGGCCCCCCCACCCAAATGAGCGGCGATAGAAAACCGATTGCGCAAACATCACCTTTCCGATCATTTTGGTGCGGGCCCCCATGCCCCCCGTGCCCCCCCCCCCCCCCCTAAATGAGCGATAGAAAACCGATCGCGCAAACATCACCTTTCTGATCATTTTGGTGCGGGCCCCCCCCGCCCCCCCCCCCCCCAATGAGCGATAGAAAACCGATCGCGCAAACATCACCTTTCTCATCATTTTGGTGCGGGCCCCCCGTGCCCCCCACCCCCCTAAATGAGCGATAGAAAACCGATTGCGCAAACATCACCTTTCCGATCATTTTGGTGCGGGCCCCCCATGCCTCCCCCCTAAATGAGCGATAGAAAACCGATCGCGCAAACATCACCTTTCTGATCATTTTGGTGTGGGCCCCCGTGCCCCCTCCCCCAAATGAGCGATAGAAAACCGATTGCGCAAACATCACCTCTCCGATAATTTTGGTGCGGGCCCCCCATGCCCCCCCCCCCCCCCCCCCCCAAATGAGCGATAGAAAACCGATCGCGCAAACATCACCTTTCTGATCATTTTGGTGCGCCCCCCCCCCCCCCCCCCAAATGAGCGATAGAAAACCGATCGCGCAAACATCACCTTTCTGATCATTTTGGTGCGCCCCCCCCCCCCCCCCCCCAAATGAGCGATAGAAAACCGATTGCGCAAACATCACCTTTCCGATCATTTTGGTGCGGGCCCCCATGCCCCCCCCCCCCCCCCCCCCCAAATGAGCGATAGAAAACCGATCGCGCAAACATCACCTTTCCGATCATTTTGGTGCGGGCCCCCCATGCCCCCCCCCCCCCCCCCCCCCCTCCAAATGAGCGATAGAAAACCGATCGCACAAACATCACCTTTCTGATCATTTTGGGGCCCCCCCCTGGCAAGATTGCGCCCTGGGCGGCTGCCCGTGTCGCCTATACCTAAATCCGCTACTGCACCTGTGTAATGATCATGCTGTTAAATCAGCTTATTGATATGCCACACCTGTCAAGTGGATGGATCATCCGCTAGGCAGGTAGCCTATTGGTTAGAGTGTTGGACAAGGTTGCTAGATCAAATCCCCGAGCTGACAAGGTCAAATCTGTTGTTCTGCCCCTGAACAAGGCAGTTAACCCACTGTTCCTAGGCTGTCATTGTAAATAAGAATTTGTTTGTATCTGACATGCCTAGTTAAATAAAAATCTTGGCAATAGAGAAATGCTCACTAACAGTGATGTAAACAAATTTGTACACAAAATTTGAGAGAAATAAGCTTTGTGCTTATGGAAAGTTTCTGGGATCTTATATTTCACCTCATGGGACTAACACTTTACGTTGTTCAGTGTGTGTATATATAAATTTGTTATTTTAACTAGGCAAGTCAGTTAAGAACAAATTCTTATTTACAATGACAGCCTACCCCGGTCAAACCCAGGCGACACTAGGCCAATGGGACTCCCAATCTCAGGCAGATGTGATACAGCCTGGAATCGAACCAGGGACTGTAGATGAGATGCAGTGCCTTAAGACCACTGCACCACTGGGGTCTGACTGCTTACCCCCTGCAGTACCTATGTGGACCCCACTTTGAGAATCTCTGGCCTAGGCTTCATGTGAACGAATAAGACTGATGATGGCACTCGATTTGCCTGCTGGGGGGCAAGGAGACCCACGGCTCTGCTAAAACCGTTGACAACTGCGTGCTGTTTGCAAGGGATTGTTAAACAAATGTTAACTATGAAGAGCATAGACAGACCTACACATTTCCGATTATTCATTGCAAAACAATTGCGCACATTTAGCTCTATCATCAGAGTTATACAGCAAGTAAATGCATGCTTTTCATGATCAGTAAACATCAATTGATAATGTAATTTCATATATGTTGTATAATTCCCCGTCTTTGTGGACTCTGCTTGTCAAACAGCAGAAGGGTGCATTTGGAGTGGTGTTAATTTTGCAAGCTACTGGTAGAAATTGTGTACTGTTGGCTAAACATATCTAATGGTAAGTAGACCCTATGTACTTTTTTTCTCCAGCCAAAGTAGGCCTGCCTAGCAAAGTTAGCTAAAATGATCCCCTTTTCAACTTTGTTTTTAAGAGTATTTACATTTAAACGAGTGCTGCTGTCAGTCGATGGCGATTCCTAGTTGAAGTCATTCCTAGTTGATCACCAAACATTTCTGTTGAAAAGCCTAAGATAAAGGTTTGTGCCCCTTTTCCCGCGTTGCGCTGTTGTCGGTAGGTGCACTTGATTCAGAAGCCCTTCACAGAAGCCCTGTTCCCATTTTGAACCATTTATTTTGTCTGAAAAGACAAACTCCTGTTACCTTCGAGTACGCCTACACATAGCGCAAATCACCGTACCTACCTTGACACTGCGAAGTTTGATACTAGCTTAAGTGGGATATCATAATTTTTAAAACCATGACCAGACTGTCAAAGAATACAGCAAAGAGCTGCTGTTTTTATGAGTGAGTTCATGATGAAGTTTTATTCAACACGGTCAGCACTTTTTATTCAACACTATTAAAACATAAAAAGCACGAATTTCTACTTGCAGCTGAAATGAATTAGTAGTCAATTGTATTGATAGCCCTGCGTTTGTACTATTATTAGCAGCTCGTCGTGTCCGTTTTAATATCGAGGAGTATTTCATCTTCTCTGGTCGTAGGAACAACATGAATTTGTGCCTGAGGCAGATGCGGTGCGACTCGAGTTTCGCCATCAGGTGGTCAGTCTCATGAGAGGAATGAGAGGAAGAAGAGGAGTGGCGGAAGAGGAAGAAGAGGAGAGTATGGACAATGAGTGGCGGACCCTCTGCTGCTCTCTCTCTCTCTCGCTCCGCTGAGACTAATGCCGTGCTAAAAACAACTGGGAACTGGGAAATCTCAAACTTCTGTCTTCGGTGCGTTCAAGACAACCGGGAACTCGGAAAAAAAACGAGATCCGACAGTGGAAAATCTTTTGAACGGTCATCCAACTCGGACTCTCGGGCATCTTTCTAGAGCTCCGTCTTTCCGACCTGAAGTTCAATGACGTCATGATTTGACCTCGTTTATTCCAAGTTCCCAGTTGTTTTGAATGCACCATGACCATCAGATGCAGGTACCGTCAGTCCAGTAAAATAAAAAAGTAAATGATTTGCTACTTGTTTCAATTTTTTTTCAGCTGTGCCTATCAAGTGCTACACCAACTGATCGATTCTGTTATTAAAGCTCGACTTTTGAAACATAATAAGGTCTGAGAAAATAACCATATTGGCAGGCCAGACATATAACCAATATGATGTGATAATGTATTAGGCCTACTGCACAAACCTCATTCAGAAGCAAGTAGATAACTGTTTTTATCAGGTTCTTGTTTTTAAGTCATGTTTTTTTTTGTTTTTTTTAATCTGAGCGGTAGATCTCGGCTTGCTTTTTGACTGCGAAAGTGATCTTTGACTCAGGAAAGGTTGGTGACCACTGGACTGCAGTGATTGATGGACCACATCAAATTGGCTAGCTAGATGAGAACAGATCACGTCAATATGACTAGTTAACAAGCGAACTTTCAGAGGATAAACTATCTAGATTACTATATCCAAATACTGCTTGATTTGCTTGCCATCTACAATGGTGATGACAGCAACCTCTTTTCAAAAGCCTAATCTTTGACGAAGCAAGCTAAATTATGTTTGCTTAGCTAGTTACATGCCAAATTGATAGGTACCTTCACGTATCTGAAATTGCATGATTCATTTATGTTTACTGATCATGAATAGCATGCATTTACTTGCTATATAATTTTGATAGAGCTAAATGTGCGCAATTGCATTGAATAATCTGTAATTTGTAGTTCAGACTATACTCAATACGTGATGATATTAAAATCAAATAGTAATAACATTTATTTAACGATCCCTTAAACTGCACGTAGTTGTCAATGGTTTTAGCGGAGCTGAGGGTCTCCTTGCCCCCCAGCAGCCAACTACTACAGGCCTATACCATAGGCCTATAGTAGTCTAGAGAGGCTGCTCAACAGTGTGTTCTATGAAAACTGCACTCGTGGCGATGTACTAAAACCAATTCTATTTTTGAAAACTATTTCCATGTTGTTCCATCGTTCATAGGCCTATGCCAATGACATCGCAGCTGCTATTACTTTTTCAAAATTATTCCAGCAAAATGAAATTATGTCCTGCTGCATATATATTTTCCACTGGGCACACCCACTTCATTTCAATGAAATTACGTTGAACCAATGTCAAATAGACGTTGAATTGACGTCTTTGTCCAGTGGGCTCTTTCTCCTATATCCTTCTATCATTGATAATGAATGGAATATCCATCCCACCATTAGATAGTGTCAGACCTAGGTCATGGTATGTTGTCATGTTCAAAAGTTTTTAACATCTATTCGATATCAGCAAATTCAAATTCCCATAGCCAAATTCCAGGAGGAAGACAAAGTTGTTCCGTATTGGTGTAATAACAAACGCTCTTAATGGGCCATTTAACGGGCCACCATCATTATCATTAGAAACGAAAATATACAGTTAGAATGCCAATAATACAAATAATCAACGTTTAAGTAGCAAAAGTATTTTTGGAAAACATGTTATATTTAATATATTATGCACTTCAGTCCTATTCCATTTTAATTTCCTAAACGTTGTTCAAAGAACCCATATGTTTTTAAGTCAAGACAATATTACAGAATAATTTAAAATATTTGGAAAAACTTTTCAAGTTTAGATATCAGTTATTTTTTACAAACTTACTTCCTTCCCATTGTATCATTTTTTTCATTATTTAGGGAAAGTATGTATTGACTATGTAGAAGGCTACTCTGTAGGAAGTTCTTAAAGTTTGTTTTTATAACAGAGTAATCAATAATTCATTTAAAGCAATGATGGTGGCCCTAAGACAAAAACATTTTTTGAAATAAAATTAATTATAATCAAACAATTTTAGACTTCACCTTAATACATGTTTTATATAAAGTAAAATGTCTTACTAATGGCTTAACTCATACAGAAAATCTCTATCTGTTTTTCTGTATTTTAGTTCATATTTTTCTCAATGTATCTATTTTCATTATCATTGAACACTACTTCCTTAATTTGGGAAGATTAAATTCCTACTTCAATAATAGGCTTTAAATGCAGTTAGAGTTATGATTTTGATTCCCACACCATATATGCTATATAAAATTGAATGTTTATACGTTGAAAGTAACTTTGGATAAACGTTTCTGCTAAACTATCCCACTGCGCACACCACGTGATTTCAGATGGCTATTCGGGTAATATTTGGTTTAGACGTTGTTCAATTAGATTTCAACCTTTATTCACCCACTCAAAAAGACAGCCAGAAGTTTGTTGAATTCTTGATGTGTTATCATTATGCTTTGCAGCCATCTAAAAGGCAAATTCCAATGGAAAAACAATATCAGATTTTCGGTTTAGTTGTCATCTAAATGTGTTCAGTGTTGAAGAGTAGTGAACTACATGTAGTTCAACAGGTAATGTAACTACGTTTGACAGTAGCTTGGTGGTTGTTGAACTAAATTAAAATATTGGTTGTGTTTTCAGTAGTGAATAACTTTTTTTTGCCATGAAGCTAACTACTGGAACTACAATACACTTTTTTAGGCATAAAATCGCTTTATTTTTCGGCCTCAGACCTGCCTAATTCTCCATTAAAACATATTTTTTGCAATTTGTAGTCTATGACATTTCAGATTTAAATATGATGATTTTTCACACGGTAGATGTTGACGTGAGGAGATGTGAATCCAACATATCAATTATTAATTTGTAGACAAACTGGAATTCAACCAGACTAAATCAGTGGCACAGATGGAACTATCCAAGCAGAAGATGCATCTTCTTCAACCAACCACAATTCAATATCCAGTTTTGTCTACAAAGTAATAATTGATATGTTGGAGTCACATCTTCATCTCAACCAAAAATCTAAATTAAAGAATAGGACTAAATTAAATCAAAACTTTAAATGTACTTTAAATAAAGTTTGATTTGATTTAATCCAATGATTTAACTTTGGCATTTGGTTGAGATGTAGATGTGAATCCAATACATTCATTCTTAACTTGTAGATTAAATTTGAAATCAACCAATGTTTGAAACCATAGCTGTTGATGACTCCGCACATTTTATATAGGCCTACTATCATTGTTGTTACAGTAAATGACTTATAAAGTATGCTTTCATTTAATTTGCTCTGTTAAACCTACTCTTTGGAATGGCTTCGATAATAACAGGGAATATGTTTAGTTATTAAGTGGAGATCTCTCAACAATCATTCTCATGATAGCACATTGGAAGGAGTCAGTGACATAAATCACAGCTAAGCACGGGTTGTTTAAAGGTTCAATGCAGCAGTTTTTATCTCAATATAAAATCATTTCTGGGTAACAATTAAGTACCTTACTGTGATTGTTTTCGAATTAAAATGGTCAAAAAGAAACAAAAATAGCTTCTTAGCAAATAGCAATTTCTCAAGCAAGAATTTTGCAATGACTGTATGTGAGGAGTCTGAGTGGGGAGGGGAAAACTGAGAACTAGCTGTAATTGGCAGAGAGGTTTGGAACTCTCTTATTGGTCTGTTAACTAATTTACCACCTGGTGATGTCACCAAGAAGGCCAAAACTTCATCCCACCAAAACAGGCAGACATTTTAGGTGGTCTTTTCAAACAGCTCTTAAACTAAAAGGAATTTTCATAATTTTCACAATTGCACAGTATTATTCCAACCTCATAGTGTGGAAATATATATACAGCACAGGTAAATCAAATTTTTGACTGCACTGGGCCTTTGAAACCCTGAATGGGAGACCAAAAGGATAGCTGTAGATGATAAACTCTCCAGTAGGAGGTGCTGCCCAACCTATTGTTTTTTTCTGATAGTGGATATAACGTTGAAATCTAACGTTGTTTCAAAGGTACAAATTCAACATATTGTATAACAAGGTATGTCTATTGTGAAAATTGGTTACCATGACAACATAATTATGTGGTTAAATTTCACAATACGTTGACAAATTAAGTTGAAACAGCGTTGATTAAACCAGTTTGTGCCCAGTGGGATGTTATTGTTATCATTATTACTACCATTAAAGCCATATTTGTGATATTTCCACCAATAATGTATAGCTTAAAATAATGTTGAAAAAGTACCCTGTTGCTCTTATGCATCATACAGAGTGTGGTTTTAAAGTCCTAACTTCTAAATTTCCTTCATTCCTGCTGCCAAAAAAAGGCATATGAAGACAGAGGTTACCATTTGTACCCTTTAGATATTTACATTTCCTATATATTTGTACTTACTTATATGTAGATTGTCTGCATGAATAGCAAACGTTGTATACAGTAGCTATGTAAATTGAGAAAGATGTAGTAAATTGAACTCACATGTGGTCCTCTAGCTGAGTTGGTAGAGCATGGCGCTTCCTACGCCAGGACAGGGGGTTCGATTCCTGAGACCACTCATACTTAAAATGTATGCACACATAAGTCGCTTTGTAGAAAAGTGTATGCTAAATGGCATGTATTATATTACATAAAGGTGTGATATTCCAATGTGTCTGATTTTTCATCAGTATATGCACACTTGCCCAGTTCAGCAACCCATTTAAAAACAACTTTGCAGTGATTAATTACGAAACGATCTTACTCAACTATCAACTAAAAGATTTAGATGCTAAACCAGTAGTTTCTCATTGGTGGCATTGTGTTTCTCTTTACCTCAAACGGCGCCTTTCTTTTCCCAGGGTGAGGATGGCGCGGACGCCATGTTGTATCTGATGGCCGTATCTGTCATTCAGCTTGCCCTCGCCCTCAACTCTCGTTTTCCACACAATTTTAGTGAGAACTCAAACTCTTCCACCTTTCGTCTTTGCACACCTTCCTACACATCCTCCTTCTCCGCAGTGCCTAAGTGGTAGCATAAGGGGCTCAGACATCACTGTCTGTATACTAAAAAAAATCTCAACCTATCCAATTCAAGCTCTTTCATTGGTTATGTACAATCTCACCTCGTTTTCATTCCAGCTTTCAAGAGGTCAAGGCTTTCATAACTACAAAAGCTTGGCAATTAGCCTTGAGCGAGCAAGATTTACCCATGACTTTGTCACAAAAAGAGTGCATAAGGTTATCAATAAATGAATCAATGTTGAATATACCTTAGGCTAGCACTTAACAGCTATTGGGAAAACAATTCGAGGAAAAATTCTGGAAATGTGATGGTACGATAAAACAGACATGTTTGTGGTATTTTGAAGTTATAACCAAATCAACATTTCATTGACAGTATCTTTCCCAACACTATGAAGTTAACATGAATGATTATGAACTAAAGGCACTGAAAATGACATCCGCCAAATAGTATTTTTATTTTTTATATTGAACCTTTATTTAACTAGGCAACTCAGTTAAGAACAAATTCTTATTTACAATGGCAGCCTAGGAACAGTGGGTTAATTGCCTTGTTCAGGGGCAGAACAACATATTTTTACCTTATCAGCTCAGGGATTCAATCTAGCAATCTTTTGGTTACTGGTCCAACGCTCTAACCACTAGGCTACCTGCCGAGTAGAACTGACAATTTGCGTACTTTAAATCCGATGGCATTTGAAAGCATGCATACATAACACACTGCAATGATGGGAAGAAGTGGAGTGTGTCAGCCGACCTTTGTTTTTGTAAATGGCGAACCCTAAACGAAGAAAGCTCAAATGAAGGGACAGGGAGGGTAGAGTCAGGAGATTGTAGGCATCTCTGAAAATCAAGATTGGAGCTCTGAAAATAAAGCCAGTAGAAGATTGAAATAATTCTAATTAGAAGTGACTGCGTGCCAGTGATCCATGCTGACTATTAGTGTTGTCACGGAACCCTGCGGATGCAACTGCGCATGCACACTGGCGCCCTCGCTTCACTGCTAGTTTGGGGAAGGTCATCTTGCCTGGGTGTGCATGCTCCCAGAGCCAACCGTGGTTCTATGATTATGCACGCAATCCTTACCAGGGGCGGGGGCGAAACGTGGCCATGGAGGTTTAAGCACATCGATTTCTGCTTGTTTGTTTCAAAATAATGTAGAAATACCCCAGAAAACCGAAGCAAATGTTGCAAGGTCACTGATGTTGTTAGTGATGTAGATTGCGGGTTCAAGAGGTCGACCTCAGCCAAAGCGCATTGAGTTTGTGCTAAAATGGCATACAACTACTAGCGATCTTAGATTTTGACTTTGCTTTATGTGTTATTTGGAAACCCTCAATGCTCATCTTTTATAGGAAATGGACAATGAAATAGATTAGAAAGATTCTGGTGCTACTATTCCTGCTATCAAACCTTTTTAGTCTTTCAAATTCAATAATGTATATGATTTATGTTAGTAATTTAAACAATTATTTAACAGTGGTACCACACTAGTTGCGGCATCCATTTTTTTTACTTATAAATTATTGACATATACCCATTGATTCTTGAAGAATATAACTCATAAATCCCTCATCAACTTGGTTAAACTGCCGTACCCCATCAGAACTCAAAAATAAACTTAACTATAAACTTCTTTAACTCCAATATTTGTAAACAAAGTAAATGTAAACTAACTGTATACCCTCAAAACATGGTTAAAACTATCATTTTAATATCATGGATGGCCAGTCCTTGCATCCATAGCTCTGTCTATTCATTAAGAGTTGTTACATTTCTCCAGCTGCATTCCTCAGCTTTTTAAAGAAACTTTGTTATTGTTTAACCTACTGATTGCCACTTTAAGCTAAATGTTTTGACACAGTTTAAGGAACCATAGTAAAAGAATCCTATAGGATTAGTGATTTTTCCAATAGAATCATATATGATTCTTGCAGTCCTACAGGAGTTTGTGTCACCTGTATCAGAATCCTATTTGAATTAAATTGGACTAAAAGTAATCCTATTGGATCCTATAGAATTCTCGCAATCCTATAGGATTTTGTATCACCTCTATCAGAATCCTATTGGACTACTTTTTTCCTATTGGAATTCACAAGTAAAACTGCACCATTTTGTTTCTCTCTGTCGTGGAACACACTTTCACCATTTAGATAAAACAGTTGTCTTTGCCATTGTGTTAATAATGAGTGATTGGGTAGAATATTTTCTAACCCATTGGGTATCACTTCACCTTCATATGCCATGTCTTGAAATATGCAGACAGACTGATTAAAATAAAATGTATCTTATAGGTTTTTGACAAGTCTAGTAGGATTTTGTCACCCCAATCAGAATCATGTTATAACTTTTTTTAAAAAAATTGAACCCATTAAATTATGGTCTGTTGTCATTAGTTCCAGTACAATACAACAACATTACTTTCTAAATGTTAATTGATCGGAAAAAACAGTTCTATATTAATTTTTGTTTTATTCCCCTGTAAGAAAGCCTGTCCCTTTAAGAGTGACTGAGGAAGTCACAGCTAGCATGAGCTTGCAGTGTTAATTAGCCTAACTCCCAAGTTTAGCTCGCCACCTGTGGCTGTGCAGACAATGTCCAGGTTTCTAACGTTGTTATTCGAACTGTTTTATCCTTTACTGTGTGTGAAGTATTTGTTTCGTTATGTTCCCTGACGCAGTTGCCAATGTTTTAGTCATATTTTCGTAATCGTACAGCATTTTATGCACTCATTTTTATGCTAGCTAATAACTACTGTTAGCCAAATTTTGCCTGTCGGCTGACTAGCAAGATATCCAGCTAGCAAAGTTGTAGCCATTTGTATGTCCTTATTGAGTCACTGTATTGTTATAGCAGATGAGATTTTTTTTTTTCTTGTTTGCTATTGCTAAATATATGTGCCTTATTATAGGCAAGTCGACCCGTTTTTATGATTTCTGGTAGATCCCTAGTAGAAAAATCATTAGATTTCAGAACCAGTCCTATCGGATTTTATCCTATAGGATCCTATTGGATGCCAAGACAAGAATCAAATAGAAAAAAACAGTCAGGTATTGGAACCAGTCCTATTGGACTATAAATTTGTATAGGATAGATTCCAAAATCAGATGTTTTTATTGGAATCCCGAAGGATTTTTTGACTGGGGAATGTGGATATTTTAAGACTATCAAAGGTCCAATACATTTTAAGAAAGTTTAAGATCATTTACTGCATTTCTATATCATTTAAAAACGCTAAAATGTTATTTGGAGAACAGAAAAAACAAGAAAAAATGTACTTAGCCTCTATCACATTGGTTGCTCTAGTGTCATTCACCTCAGTTGATCTACAAACATGCAACCTATTAGCTATACAATTAGCCGCTACTAATTAGCTCATATTAACAGCACCAGGATTAAAAACTATATTTTAATACTTGCTGTACAGAGGCATCTGTTAGAAAAACAAGTATTTTATTAACAAACACTAAACAAATATGTTTGCTTTACATAACTTTTTTTGTTGTACAGTTTTACAGATAATTTCCTGCATTTCTACGCATTTTGCCATGGGGTATGGAGAAATGATTGCATTTTTAAAAGCTTACGCCATGTTAATATGATATCTGAGTGAAAGTGACTAACAGAATAAATGGGGGCCCCCTGGAGGTCAGAGCCACTGGCCACGTGCCCTGCATGCCCTGTCGGTAATTTGGCAATGATTACAACAAATTAAGATAGCTGGCTAGACTAACTTGACTAATTTACCAATCTACAAAATGACACGGGCTAATTGAGTGACTGTCTGTTAGTGACATACTGTATAACAAGAGGAAAACGACTGATGTACAACCACATTTTGAAATTGCACCTTGTGTATTATACTATTCTAACTCTCAACAGTAAGTTGAGACCCTGACTTAGTTCTTACATTTTTCTTGAAAAAATGACAGAGGTCCAGACCTCAGTGTCCCCATATGTAGCTACAGCCCTGATGCCGTGTAATACTAAAGACCAAGCAGTTCCGTTTTATGTTGTCAGAATACTTTTCTGCTGTGAGTTTCAGTTTCAAGAGTTTTAATGTCACATGCACAGGTACAGTGAAATGCCTTTCTTGCAAGCTCTAAACCCAACAGTGATGTAAAAAATAACAAAATGATACTAAAAATAACATAAGGTAGAACACAACAAATGAGAAATGGAAATAAGAACACGAGAAAATAAGTAAGCGTACTATATACACAGTCAGAGTTCCAGTTCCATATTTACAATGCGAAGGGATATTGGAGTGATAGAGGTAGATATGTATAGAGGTAAGGTGAATAGGCATCACAATATATGATAAACAGAGTAGCTGGCGCGTGCGTATATGATGATTGTATGTGAGTGGGTATGCGTGTGTGTAGAGTCAGTATAAATGTATGTGTGTGTGAGCAAATGATGGAGTGAGTGTTGGAGTGGCAGTGTGCATGGGTGTGTAGAGCCCTGTGACAAGGGTCAACTCAGATACTGTAGTCCTTGTAGCCATTTAGTTAGCTACTTAGTAGTCTTATGGCTTGGGGATAGAAGCTGCTTTCCTGAATGTGTTATAGCTCTGGATAATATACTGAATAATATAGTGCATAGGGTAAACAGGATTGTTTTAAAATAATAGTTTACAGTACGGCTATGAATATCACAGAGAGTCAATATTGATCTTATAGAAATGTTATTACTAACTAAATTAAGTTACTCTTTTCTGACTCATCCTCTTGAAATCCTTTATCAATAATTTTATGATTTTTATGGAGTGAGCTATTTTGGGTCTATGTTTCCTTTATAAAATTTGCAAATAATAAAAATAAGTGTTCATCTAGATAGCTACTGTGTTCTTCTTCAAAACAAACCCTATTCTCATCATTTTTTTCTGTCATTTCTGCAGATGTTTTAGAAGAAATGTTAGGTATGCATTATGGCAGATAGCTTTCTACAAAACTATTTTCCCTATTCATTGATTGATTCTCATTCTACTATGGGAAGTAGAATTGTTTTTACAATTCTACAAATATGTCATGTTGGTGGGGGGTTTTGGGTGATGAATGAAGTGGTATTAAGCCATTTCAGGTATCTCTAACTTGTACAAATCCACAAGTATATTGTCATGGATTCCCCCGGTACTGCTGCTCTTTCTGTGCACCAGCTCCTGAGGTCTACGTCACCGGCCTCTAGGCGTCACTGAACTGTTTCATTATGCATACCTGGTTCCCATTTCCCCTGATAAGTAATTGTATATACAGTGGGGCAAAAAAGTATTTAGTCAGCCACCAATTGTGCAAGTTCTCCCACTTAAAAAGATGAGAGAGGCCTGTAATTTTCATCATAGGTACACTTCAACTATGACAGACAAAATGAGAAAAAAAATCCAGAAAATCACATTGTAGGATTTTTAATGAATTTATTTGCAAATTATGGTGGAAAATAAGTATTTGGTCACCTACAAACAAGCAAGATTTCTGGCTCTCACAGACCTGTAACTTCTTCTTTAAGAGGCTCCTCTGTCCTCCACTCGTTACCTGTATTAAAGGCACCAGTTTGAACTTGTTATCAGTATAAAAGACACCTGTCCACAACCTCAAACTGTCACACTCCACTATGGCCAAGACCAAAGAGCTGTCAAAGGACACCAGAAACAAAATTGTAGACCTGCACCAGGCTGGGAAGACTGAATCTGCAATAGGTAAGCAGCTTGGTTTGAAGAAATCAACTGTGAGAGCAATTATTAGGAAATGGAAGACATACAAGACCACTGATAATCTCCCTCGATCTGGGGCTCCACGCAAGATCTCACCCCGTGGGGTCAAAATGATCACAAGAACGGTGAGCAAAAATCCCAGAACCACACGGGGGGACTTAGTGAATGACATGCAGAGAGCTGGGACCAAAGCAACAAAGCCTACCATCAGTAACACACTACGCCGCCAGGGACTCAAATCCTGCAGTGCCAGACGTGTCCCCCTGCTTAAGCCAGTACATGTCCAGGCCCGTCTGAAGTTTGCTAGAGAGCATTTGGATGACCCAGAAGAAGATTGGGAGAATGTCATATGGTCAAATGAAACCAAAATATAACTTTTTGGTAAAAACTCAACTCGTCGTGTTTGGAGGACAAAGAATGCTGAGTTGCATCCAAAGAACACCATACCTACTGTGAAGCATGGGGGTGGAAACATCATGCTTTGGGGCTGTTTTTCTGCAAAGGGACCAGGACGAATTATCCGTGTAAAGGGAAGAATGAATGGGGCCATGTATCGTGAGATTTTGAGTGAAAACCTCCTTCCATCAGCAAGGGCATGAAGATGAAACGTGGCTGGGTCTTTCAGCATAACAATGATCCCAAACACACCGCCCGGGCAACAAAGGAGTGGCTTCGTAAGAAGCATTTCAAGGTCCTGGAGTGGCCTAGCCAGTCTCCAGATCTCAACCCCATAGAAAATCTTTGGAGGGAGTTGAAAGTCCATGTTGCCCAGCAACAGCCCCAAACATCACTGCTCTAGAGGAGATCTGCATGGAGGAATGGGCCAAAATACCAGCAACAGTGTGTGAAAACCTTGTGAAGACTTACAGAAAACGTTTGACCTCTGTCATTGCCAACAAAGTGTCAATAACAAAGTATTGAGAGAAACTTTTGTTATTGACCAAATACTTATTTTCCACCATAATTTGCAAATAAATTCATTTTGTTTGTCATAGTTGAAGTGTAGCTATGATGAAAATTACAGGCCTCTCTCATCTTTTTAAGTGGGAGAACTTGCACAATTGGTGGCTGACTAAATACTTTTTTGTCTTGTCGGTTATTGTTCCCATGTCCGCTGTTCTTGTGAGTACCTGTGCTTTGTTGTTTCGTCTTTCGTGCTGCGTGTATTGTGTACTCATTATTATGGGTCTCGTCCCGTCCTGTGTATTGTTATTATGGTTCTCGTCCCGTGTATTTATTAGAGGTTTAACCTCCCTCTTTTGTTTGGGTTACATCCCTGTGGTTTTGTATACATGTTTGTTTTGGGCTTCGTCCCTGTGCCTTTTCATTGCATGTTGTTTTTTGGGGTGGAGTATTAAAACCCCCTATTAGGTATTCCTGTGCCTGTCTCCAGTCATTTATACAACGTAACATATATACCCAAATGTATACATATGATTACACCAAATGAGTGGGGATTCAGACATACTATTGTGCAACCACACATAATGCATATAAACTAATGCTGTTGAAATGTTGCACGATTAAAATAATATCCAATGTTTTTATTGGGTTATATTAAGTTTTGAAAGTATATGCTATATTCATGGTATCAACATTAATCTCATATTGTTCCTCGTTTGTCTTTTAAATGACTTCAATAATGCACCCTAACTTCCATGGGTCTTAACAAGCACATTCAAATGAATTGGACATGAACTTCACATGAGTTCATAAAGAACTCAGTGTCAGCAAGTTCATGTATCAACATATTTCGTTTTTGTTTTATTTCAGGTATGCCCGTCCATGACAAAGATGCTAGATGTAGTAAATGTGTATTTATTTTGGAATGTAATGATGGATATCTGATGTGTCGGTCAGTTGCCTCCAATTTTAGAGAAATACAAATAGTCTCACAGATTTGTCCTGTAATTCTGTATGTCTGTCAAGTGAAGATATGTCTAAAGGATGAAATGGAAGAATAACAATTGTATATTTGTTGTTGACTTTTAGTGTATTTAAAGTGCATGTGTTCTCAGGGATGGCACCAGCACCCCCTGAAATATGATTGGCCACACTTGTTGCCCACCAATTCTCATTGGGTTATAGCACTGTCAATCTGGCTCAGAGTGGATAGGGAAAAAAATATTTCCGCAATAGAGACAAATAAGAAATGTAACTTTTTCTCTCTACAAATTTCGCTCTCACATTTGAACAGTTGGAGCTATTCGCTATTATGACCACATTCCTGAAAGGTAAGACTCACGAACACGAATGTGTTCAAAACACACACTCTTAACGTGCCATTTAGCAGGCCACCACCATTATACATTAGATATGAAAATACAGTTTGGATGCCAATAGAACAAATAATCAACATTTGAGTTGCAAAAGTATGTTTTGAAAATGTTATATTTCATGTATTATGCACGTCAGTCCTATTCCATGTTCATTTCCAAAACGTTGTTCAAAGTAGCCTTAAAGTCCTACTCACCTGATTTACTTTACAAAAGGCACATCTGTGGTCCAGGTATCCTCATGACATGGCACAAGTGGGGGTTTAGGCCTTTCCTCTTTTGTTCTCTATTGCTCCTCTATTGTTCCTCAAGTAAGAGGGGGGAGGGACTGGTGACCAAAAGCACCAGTTCCAATCCATGCACCAATGCTGTTTAACAAACTCCAGGCATTTACATTTGTTGGATGACCTGAAAATTGAGCACTTTGGCCATGCACACCAGTGGTGGGTTTAGCGTCGAAATGAGAATGCATCACTAGAAGAAAAAAAACATACTGCTGTATAATATGGTGGTATATATTTAATGTTATGGGGCTATTTTGTTTCCACTGGTCCTGGGGTCTTTCCTAGGGTTGAGGGCATGAACTTTACCCAACAACCTGGTTGCCTCTGCCAGGAGTCTAAAACATGGCCAGAAGTGGATCTTCCAGCAAAACAATAACCCCAAGCACACATCAAAATCCACAAAGAAATGGTTAGTTAGCCACAAAAGTAACAATGGCCATCTCAGTCTCCAGACTTGAAATCCATTGAAAACCTGTGGTCTGAATTGAAGAGAGCAGTCCATACGCGCAGACAAAGGATATCAAGGATCTGGAAGGATTCTGTATGGAGGAATGGTCTAATATCCCTCCCATTGTGTTTTCCAACTCTCAGTGCTGTCATCCTTGCAAGGTGAGGTATTGAAAACGGGGGTGGCAATAATTTTGACCCCTACCTTTTTGAGAAAAAAAGAAAAAGTCTCTGAGCAATTGTATTAATATAAAATAATATATTTTCCCATTGTTTTAGAGCATACAATATAGCTCAGTATTTTAATTATTTATTTTCTTCAGTCATTTTCCCATCTTTATCACCCTCTGTTCTGTTGTATTGGATTTGATCCAACCCTGTAGTATTTAATTTAGGCCAAAATGTGAATTTGTTTGCCATGTTGTCTTGCAATATTACTTAACAGCCTTGTTGCAAACAGAAAGCATGATTTGGAGAGGATTTTTTAACACAGGCATCTTTCTTTTCACTTTGTATTAAAGTGTTTTGGTGGCAGCATCATGTTTTTTTTTTTTTACCTTTATTTAACTAGGCAAGTCAGTTAAGAACAAATTCTTATTTACAATGATGGCCTAGGAACAGTGGGTTAACTGCCTTGTTCGTGGGTAGAATGACAGATTTTTACCTTGTCAGCTTGGGGATTCATCCCTATGGGTTATGGGTATGCCTTCTGCTCTTAGGGGTAATGGATAGCCATGGTTGGGGCCTAGTAGCCTATAGGCAATTTGACTTATGTTGAATGTTGTGGATATAGGCTTACTTCTGGTGTCATTATTAGATATAACATGCATCTTGTTATAAAACTTTTTCATATTAACAACCTCAAGTTATCACTGTAGCGGTTTATGGTTTATTCTTTCCTATATTAGTCAATTAAATGAATGTACTCTTAACATGATCCAACCTGCTTGTTGGGTTTAGGCTAGTTGTTTTCTTCTTTAACGCTACTGTAGCACCCAGTTTAAACTATATCAAATTAATATCGGATGAATTATTTCAACTAATCCATAATAACAATATATCTAAAGCGTTTTATGTGGAAATGTTTGACCGTTCTCGAGATTATAGATTCTTGAAATAGTTCAATTCTGATATCATTAGCCTATGCTCTAGTAGAAATGCAATAATGCATATCAATTGTGGAGGATCGTGACCAAAGTAACCTTATACCATTACAATGCTAGATGTCCAATGTGCTAGCCTATATGACCAACAAACATAAGGATGATCACCCCAAGATAGATAGGTCTATTCCCGCACACTGAGTAATCTTGCACGCGTTGTAAAACTTAAACAATACTTAAATCAATTTGGTGCACTAATTATATCCATGGCATGTGGAAACATATGTGTATTGATAAGGTTTAAGTGAATACATCCTCAAAATAAGTAGCATAGTAATACTTCGACTTTTTATATTCACCAGTTCACACATGTTCCTGTAGCCATGTTCAGACAGCTCACACCGCCAGCAGCATTGTTTGACGCCAGAACAATTCATGCCTCTCTTGGTCCAACTTGTTTTTGTTTTGAAAAGTGCCAACGCCATGGCTATACAATAATCCTGAACACAGGAAGAATATTGTTGTTGCTTTTCTATAGCATATAAGACATGGGGCATATAGGCTACCCTTTGTGAGATGTGGTGCGGTTCTCTTCACATCAAAGTTCATTCTGATGTTAATTTATTTATTTTCTAATATGGTTTCACTTTCTCTACGTTTTTGTCTCAAACCACCTCTCTTCTAAACATTAGATTAAAATGAGCCCCCATAACAACTCGGACCAACTAGCAAACTTTTGTCTCAACTGAGAGGCATCTTCTCCCACATAGCTTCTGGCTACTCATGAAGTAGCTTTTACCATTGGGCCTATTATTTTGTATTTATATTTTTGGGACGTACCAATTAAATTAATGATTCAACGGAAATGTTCGGTTTGAATGGTATGAAAGGTAGGCCTATATGCAGCCCTGTAACTCAAATAATTTATATCTACACATATTAAGCCAACACTTCCTGACTACTTTTTGAGTCCATTAGTACACTTTTATTTAGTACCCTATATGTTAATTGTTTTTGTGCAAGGCTTGGGTTAGTTACAGACCTATATGGTCCTTAAACATGACATTAATCGTAACTCTTAAATCATTCCCTTACCCCAAACCCTGCAGATAGGGTGGAATCGTTGTAATATAGCCTACATATAATATGTAATATGTAATATGTAATTTTATGAATAAGTAATATGTAATATTATGAATAAGTCACTTCTGTCCAAACGGTTTTATAACAAAGTAGGCATATAGTTCTACCCTAGACATATTGTGAGAGCTTCAATTAATTTGGTCAATGTCAATACATTTGGCATGGGTGGTATTTTAGGTGGAATTGGGCTTAACCATTTTGTAACCTACCATTTTGTACTGACAAAACACAATCAATGTATGTTTATTATGTTTAATATATATCTGCCTATTAATTACAAATGAATTACAAATGAATAGGCATATATATTAAATACATTGTAGCCTATTGCTTTGAAATTAAGAATGGCAGTATACGCCGCATCTCAGAAACATGAAATCTGTAGGCCATGTCACCCCACGGCATAGTTGTTTGTGAACAGGAAAAGCGGACATCGATCGTTTCACTGCAGTTGTATCAAATACCATGCGTATCGAAAACTCACCACACATTTCAATTGAACTTACAAATATTTTTACTATTTTATGACACCATTTATATATTTTTATCCACAGAAATATAAATGATTGACAAAGTAGCCTAATTGCACACAGAACAAATTACCCTATCCTGCCTATTTCAATCATTTGAAATGAATTAATTACTTGGGCTGATGGTCTTGACAGAAACGTTGTACTGTGGTTTGCATTGAAAGGGGAGTCGTTGTTTCAGAAACATAACCTATCCTCTATATTTATATTTTCCCTTCACCTTGTGAGATTCAGCAGCAAAAGAGTATGGGATGAGATGTTTTTAGGGTGAAGACTTTAAGCCCAAGTTTACGTGAATTTGATATCCTTTTCTAGCCATAAAAATGTGCATATTTGTTTCCGTTGATAAAACAAATATTTTGCTATGCTAGCTACATAGGCTGCATATTCTTTCCTCTGACTATAGCGTGTCTGAATGTATAACCCGTACATTAGGTTTGTGTTGTTCTTTCATTCATGCTACACATAGCACTACACATAGCAAACCTATAGCAAAGTCTAATGTCTTATACTTTAATCAAGTTTATTTTTTTCAAAACATACAGCAACAAAAACAGACAATACTCATACATTATGTAGGCCTATTCTAACAACAAAAAGTGCAAAACTTTTAAAGAACATTTACAAAAAAATCGTCAACATCCAAAATACAATGTTGTGAAATAAATAAACCTGTATATAATCTTTCCAACAAAGGAAAGAAATCTGTCAAATGTTAGGCCAAAATGTGTGTGAATCAGCGCATTACTCTCCTGAATATTATACTATTTTGCTTGTAAATAGGCCTATTGGATAATGGAATCTTAATTAACTGGTCATTACAATAACAATGCAGAATGTTATTTATTTGGATCAGCGTTTGCCAAACTGTGGTTCTGTAGGCCCAACCCCAGTGTTATGCAAACCAGATTCCAGAAGTATCAGTGATGAATGATGTTGTTCTATTTATTTGAATAGGCCTAGACCAATTCAAACCATTATTCTCAGAATGTGAGGTTGGATATAGCCCATTACTGAAAGCGTAAGGCAATTTACAGCTCAGAGTATAGTCTTAATTTACAGGATAAATGTACGTTTTCTTTTATTTTTTATTTATTTTTTACATTTGAGTCATTTAGCAGACGCTCTTATCCAAAGCGATTTACAAGAGCAAGTAGGGGCACATCGACAGATTTTTCACCTAGTCGGCTCGGAGATTGGAACCAGCGTCCTTTCGTTTACTGGCCCAACGCTCCGCTAGGCTACCTGCCGCCCCACACATGGGCATATTACATTTTTGTCATTTTGTCAGGGTTATATATAGGAAGCTGGTAGGCCTTATCGTATTTTGTATAATTGTAAGGTGTAGACGTGACTAAGAAAAAATGAGGAACCACTGATTTAGATGACAAATGCTATATTGGTGTGGATATTATACGCCTGTTTGCCAAATGTGTGTTTGATGTAATGTAAATGATCAGACTCTTAACTTGCAGACCTGAATAGGTAGTAGCGTATAACACCTTTATCAAACATGGCAAGTGTCAAGACAACCGGAACTGGTTTTAACGAGAAACTGAAACCTCAAGTGCTTTATATGAAAGACGTAGGTAGTCCTCACACGAGGAGGAGAACTGCACTGTCATGTCCTTTAATCTACATGTGCTTATTTCGGCCCCATCAAACAAAATAGGTGACAAAATAGGCTATCATTAATTTAAGAGTACACACAAAACTCTACTTCTCTCTAAAATGTGTAGCATACATTACAGATAGGCCTACAGCAGTAGCCTACATTGGAGTCTCTGGACAGAGAACCTGAGAAGATATGACTTTTGTAGGCGTTTATTTTCTCCCGCGTGTCTTAACCCTGATCTGTATGACGTTTCCCCCCAAAACGATTTCTAAATTAATTCTCATATAAATAATGAATAAACTGTATGTTTTTTTATTCAATATGCCTACTGATGAATACACTGACAATAAAATGTAAATACATTGTACAATAAATACAAAACATAAATAAATTATTCAAATAATGAAAATCTGTACGATATAAATAGCCCGAAATAAAGTTACCTTTGGCAAGTCTATAGTTACATTTTACAACCCACAGGTAACAAAGTTTGTCTTTCAACGCAAAATAATAAATCGTTGCACTTCAGGATACATAGGCTACTATGGCCATATTTGTTTTGAGGAATTATTGTTTCTGACCTAATTTGTGATCACTGTTTGTTTACCCTATGCCATTTATATGGTGCTTTTGTATGTCCTCCCCATGTTGTAGTTGTGCAATCAGTTTAAGAAAGCATTTGGAGTGACCCTCTTTTGATGAGACAACACTCCTGGAAACCCGCTAGAAATTCCCGGTGAAAAAGACGGTAGGGACGTTCTTAGAGAGTTCGAGATCAGTGTTTGTGGCGAGCTCGTCGGCACACCATAGCCCTGCGCGCTCTGCTGAAGATGCGGCGGCGGGTGCTGGCTCCCTGAGACAAAGTAGCCACTCTGTCCCGATAGTAGCCCAGACGTGCTTACACCGTAACTGTTTGACAAACCCAGAGCACCGACAGATCCACCTAGATGGCGTGTAAGGTCCCCGTTACTCAGCTGGTCCACCCCGGGGAGTAGAGACCCATACGCGTGCCCTTGGTTCAGAAATCCTGCAGATGATCCATTGTAATGGGGATGGTGCAACGATAAAAACGGAGAGATTTGCCAATACAGAGGGTTGTTCGCCCTGTCGTTTATTCCCAAACTGAGAGGCGCAAAGCGTAGTCCCCGTTTCATCGCCAGTTTACCCCTTGAGGTAGCAGAGCGTCTCCGAAGTTTTCCCGTAGTTCCACCAATAAACACATCGTCGCTCGAAGGGTCCAACATCCAGTAGTTCCCTTTGCCCGGGTCGTCGTAATGCCTTGGCACTTTCACAAAACACTTATTGAGGCTCAAGTTGTGGCGGATAGAGTTTTGCCAGCCTTGCTTGTGCTCCCGGTAATATGGAAAGTTCTTCATGATAAACTCATAGATACCGTTCAGGGTCAGTCTCTTCTCAGGACTCTGTCTGATAGCCATCATAATCAAGGCGTTGTAGCTGAATGGCGGTTTATCATATTTCCCATTTTTGCTAGGCTCTGTCGCCCGCTCGGTACCCTCGTCCTCCTTCGGTTTCTCTGGGTTCAAAGGTGCAGATTCCATATCAGGATCCAGAGATTTTTCCGAATCAGAACCCGAATAAACAGTGTTTTTTTCTGGGAGCGCCGAGTCCTGTTTGTCACATTTTGAGGGAAGCAGCAGACTCTTGATACTAAATGAAGTAGATCGGTGCACCATCGGCGGCTCTTTCTGATCTCCCATGCCGGACACTGACAAAAATCTCGGGTTTTGTGTTTAAAAACGAAAAGGTCAGACGCGATCGGATCAGGACATTGCATGCATGAAGGAACTTGTAGGATAGAGAGGAGCCGGGGCTGGGATAGAGAAATTAGTCATTAAGAAGGTTGCGTCTTATCACAAGGCTACATCACCAAAGGGGAGGAGCCTGTAGATTGCTGATGTTTTAACTGTCAACAAATGCCTCTTCCCCATTCGATATTGTTGAAACAAAATATACTTTCAGTGCACTATATTGATTTGTCAGGATGGCTCAGTTTCCGTATCTGTTTACCATCACCTCATCTGTGTGTTTGTGTGTGCACACGAGCAATCCATGCGTGCGTACGTGACTGTTTTCACCTATGTGCGGTGTGCGCGTACAAGTGTTCATCGTCAGTCGTTGCGAGTCCCCCCTCTAAGGACAATGATGGTTTGAATATGTTTCATGTTTAGGCAAACAATGCATTTAAAATGGGGGATTTGAGCATTGTGGGTGCGCTCCAATCATAGTATTGTGCTGGAGTACTGGACACGTCAGAGGCACATCAAAGAGCCTATTCAGTCTGAACGCCGCTACTTCAGCGCCTCTAGTGTAGCGTACTGTGATATGCCTGCGCTGAGAGCGCACTATTTGAGCAACATGCATGGAGTGTTTTGTGACTAAAAATAATTGCCTACAAACTACATTTGGTGCTACTAACGAGCTGTGCATAGCCATACGAGTAACAACTTTGTGTAAGGCTATTATTATTTGCAACAGCCTATTTATTTTTCGAGCTAAATTATAATTCGAGGGTTTTGTTAATGTTTACTTAGGCTACATTTTCTGTACATGTTTACTCCAATTCAAGCCCTTGAATTGAAGGTAATAATATTGGCTGGTTTTAATATATTCAGTGAGGTATTTTAAGAGGTATTTTAAATTATGGAACGTTGAATTTGGGTAAAGTAACCCCTTACCATGTCAAGTGCTTTGAAACCGGGTGAAGAAGCACTGTTAAAATGCTATATGAAACATCTGAACATCGATTTTTACACTTTTAGCAAGAATTACATTTATATTACCTCTGTATTTCCAATGTGTCCAACACCTTCATAAGGGATACGCCTCCACTAGTAGGCCTAGTAGGTAAGAAGGAATAACAAAACAGGCCAGGGACAAGAAAGGTTCTCTGAAATGATTATTAACAGGTTTGGGTGTTATGTCAGGTGTTATGTCAAAATAAATAATAATTTGCCTGTCTACATTAAGATATCAATTACATTTTAGTTTTCATTTAAAAATCTACATTGTGGAGATTATATTTATTGAAACTATTATACTGATTTGTGAAATTAAACTTTCCTTTTGAGAAAAAACACTATTGGGTAATCCTGTACATTTTGTGTCACTGAGGTAGGACTAAGGCTTGGTCTAAAGGACTGTAATCTAACAAAAATGCTGAAGGCAATAACAGGTACGTCTTCACTCCAGGTTGGTCATTGAGTTACTGTGCTTTTGCAACACTGCATACAAGAAGACTGTTGTATACATAGGGTACGTATAATTCCGAATTAAGCACACTGATCTTTTATTCCGGTGTATTATGTTTTCCTTTATCTACAGAAGCACAGAGCTCACCCATGTTTCCAGGTTAAATTGAATATTAATGATAGTCCCATTTTTCCTCTCTAGCATTGTGCTGCTTATTCACTCTATTAAATTGAGCAGGTCTTTGGAGCTGGGAGATAGGTGATGCACTGAAGGCATGTGATGGAACATGTGGGCCTACCAAGTCTTTAATGGTCTACATAAGCAAACTAATGTGTAATGGCACGTTTCCACTCGGAGGCCTGGGGGGCAAATTGAAGCTATCCTCCCAGGCCTGGCACTGGTGAATTTCCCCTGTATAGTGACATGGTAGAGTTGCTGCTTTCAAAACATTAAGATGTAAAGTACATTATCTCCATTTAGCTATAATCACACAGCTATTAAATTGAGATAGGGCTATTGTAGAAATGGGTTATTGTATGACATTAACCTCTCAGTCAAGTCATTGCCATTGTTCTGTAGGGAAACAATATAGGGAAACACTATACACCGTACATCAGTGTGTTACCACAGACAGTCAGTTGACAAGTGTTGGATAAAGTCAATAAATCATTGATGATTTACCATACAAGCGTGTATTTGCTCTTAAATTAGATAATAGTATCTTTCCATTTCCCCCAGCAGTCCATTCTTCCACAGCTGCACAGATTAAAGCAGTGTTGCCACAATATTAACTATGAACTATTTAAGAGCAGGTTTCAAGTGCAAGATTATATTTTTTTTGGTGTCACTAAACATGAACTTGGCTGACACCCCTCTCATCCACTTGAAATCATGTGTTCACAAGGGATGGAGCACGAGGACTTCGGAATTAAGTCATATAAGAGTCCTTTTAGAGAGGTTTTATTTTCTTCAAGCTTAGTGTTTATAGTCAATTAGATGTTCGTTTTGAGTGCCATTTAATTTATTGCATCCAATTTCCCCTTTTCAAATCCTGGGACTTCTGCCCTTTTTGTGTGGAAAAAACAGGGTCTTTTAGATTTGATTGTTTTGAGTGAATAAAAAAAAAACATTGCATTCTCTACCTTTTTGAAGTGGCGTCACAAATCTGTCAACCGTTAACCTTTTAAAGGGAATATGACAATGTCCTATCATAATGTCACATTCAATATCTAGAAACAGATTCTGGCATTGTCTGTCATTAAAGTTCAAAGTTAAAACGCAGCTTTACTAGAGTACAAAGATGGTCTTCATGGACAATAAAGAAAAAGACCATTGTCAAAACATTAGTCTGGCGCTTAAAACAGGACATCTGAATGTCAGAGCGCCCCCTAGGGATACTTCCAGGATCTCACATACAAATACTGTTAAATACTTTTAAAGCCAAACCTTATACACCAACCCCAAACAAAATCAGTCAGAATCGCCAGCAGCTTTGGGGTCATCCAAAGTTTACTGCTATTTATAGAGCAGCAGTAAGGAGCACCCTCCAGGGCTACGATGGTAACTCCCCCCACACAGCATCCTGGGACGCAGGGTGATTACTTCAGCTCCGTCAAGGGGTTGAAGATACACTGCAATGAACCAGGATGTTCCCACAGGTAAATTATAGCTACCGTACACAGACAGAACATCCTATTGTGGGCCTTCTGCTGTTCTAAATCTGGTCTGTGTGGTCACACATGCTCACATGAATGGGTTTTGTGTGCGTGTGCGCCCTCAGAATTCTCAGTAACACACACACGCACGCATGCACGCACGCACGCACACACACACACACACACACACACACACACACACACACACACACACACACACACACACACAGAATATGTTGTGCAAATTTATATTGGTAATTAGATCCTGTTGAATGTGTCTCAGCAGTAATAAGGCTTAGTTCTTAGGTTAATTGTCTGGAACGCCTTCAATAGAACATGAGGCTAAATCTGCCATGTTAGGTCAGAAACTATTGTTCAATCACTGCTGATGGAGGTTGATGTTAGGGAAACCACAGTATTGCTCTTCCTTAAAGTGGAACTGACTGCGTTTGAACTACTTTGCTGATATGAAGCAAACAGATAATCATAATATCAGTAAAAAAGATCAAATTCCTAGTTTATGCTTCAAAACTTTATAAGCGGTTTTAAAAAATATGTTATATTTGACTCAAAATTCCATGACGTACAGTAAGGCATTGTTGACAGAATGGATGGATGCAGTTCAATGCATGATTAATATAATTCACCAATACATTTTTTTGTAGTCCAAAAATTGATATCAGGTTGTAAATCATGGCTGGCCTGGTACATTATTTGTTGCCTCCACCCATTTGGGATGCACTGTTTCAGTTTCAATTACTCAATATTTTTAACAAAAACGAACGACTGTAACTAAGGCTGTCAAGTCTGTCAAGTCAGTCAAAACGTGGCTAGCGCACATGTGTCAAACACAAGGCCGGCGGACCGAATAAGACACACAAGCGAGTATAAATGAGTCAACAGTTGAGTCATCTACTTTATGAAATTACAGCCTGATGCATTCGAATCGCTCACATCGGTGAATTTATCTTAAATTGCGCTGCTTTCATGTGTCCCTTCTACAGCATGCAGTGGAAGGAAAGTGTACAGACACATGCCACAGTCCTAGCTAGGCTACTAAAATGTTGCTGTCTGGCTTCGGTTTTTAAAGCTTGACAATTAATAACCAAGAAACAAAACTTGCAGCAAAACACCATGCAAATGATAAACATGTAGGCCTATTACAGCAACATTTGAGTAGTCTTTGCATAAGTATTCAGCTCCCTGAGTCAATACATGTTAGAAAAAACTTTGGCATCGATTACAGCTGTTAGTCTTCTTGAGTAAGTCTATAAGAGCTTTGCACACCTAGATTGTGCAATGTTTCCCCATTATTCTTTTCAAAATTCTTCAAGATCTGTCAAGATGTTGGGGATGGTGGAAAGCAGACTGAAACAGGTTTTCCTTTAGGACTTTGCTTGTGCTTTGCTCCACCCTGTTTCTTTTTATATAAAATAAATCCCTAGTCCTTGCCAATATCAGGATTCAGCCACCACCATGCTAGAAAATAAGGAGGCAGTTACTCAGTGATGTGTTGTGTTGGATTTTCCCCAAACACAACTTAAAAAATGTTTTGTTGCTCCTGCTGCTCTGTATCATTCCATTTCTTCAAACGTCAAATTTAGAAGTTAAGGGTTAGGTTTATACACTCCGAATGGTTAAGGTAAGTTTTAAGGTTAAAGCATTATGTTTAGGCCCATCGAATGGTTAAGGTAAGGTTAAGGTTTGGGATATGGTTAAAACATTACGGTTAGGCACTCATTCCAAATGTTTATGGCAAGGGTTAAGGTTTGGGATATGCATTGGTGGAAAAAGTTCCCAATTGTCATACCTGAGTAAAAGTAAAGATACTTTCATAGAAAATTACTCAAGTAAAAGTGAAAGTCACACAGTAAAATACTACTTGAGTAAAAGTCTAAAAGTATTTGGTTTTAAACATACTTAACGTAAATGTAATTGCTAAAATATACTGAAGTACCAAAAGTAAAATAAGAAATAATTTCAGATTCCTTATATTAATCAAACCAGACGACACAATTTTTTATTTATTTTTTATTTATGGATAGTCAGTGTCACACTCCAACACAGACATAATTTACAAATGAAGCATCTGTGTTTAGTGAGTGTGCCAGATTAGATACAATAGGGATGACCAGGGATGTTCTCTTGATAAATACTTTAATTTGACCATTTTCCTGTCCTGCTAAGCATTCAAAACGTAACGAGTACTTCCGGTGTCAGGGAAAATGTATGGAGTAAAAAAGTACATTATTTTCCTTAGGAAAATCCCCGCCCCTGGGATCAAACTGGGATCAAACACACAACACCAAATCTTCTAACACCATGACTCTGGATCAGAAGGTTGTCTTTTCGATCCCAGTCGAGGACACAATTTTTTATTTATTTTAATTTTAACCATATCCCAAACCTTAACCTTTACCTTAACCGTCCCAAACCATATCCCAAACCCTATCCCAAACCTGATCCAGAGTCACCAACACCATAGCAAAACCCAAGCCTAATTGATAGTAACAGTGCTCACCATTGCCCCTAGCGGACAGTTTAATTTGTTTTCCTGACGTCCTCAAGACATGGATAGACATCCAATTTCGATATCAATCTTGAATGACCTGGCTGGTAGTAAACTACCCAATATCTTTTATATTGTTTTTCACACTGTGTATTCATATACTGTATTCTTCACATAGCTCATTCTAATATATCTAGTACATTGCATTTTGTTACACTGTTTACATATACACTGGATTCTTGACATAACTCACTGCAATATACATATATTTGCTGCACTGTTATGAGCTAGTACCACAAGCATTCACTGCATCCGCTATACCATCTGCTAAACTGTGTACGTGACCAATCAACTTTGATTTGATTTGAATATAAGTACATAGGGTTGTATAAGTTCTTCCTTGTAATAGGTTATATCAACACATTTCAACCAAAATATAACTGAGAGGTGTCATAAAGGCATAAACAGAACAATAACTTTCAATCAATCCAATTTCAATGTCACATGCATTGTAAACAACAGGTGTAGACTAACAGTGAAATGCTTCCCAACAATGCAGAATACAATTATTATTTTTTTTTTAAATAGAAAAATAAATATTAACACAAGGAATAAATACACAATGAGTAACGCTAACTTGGCTATGTACACGGGGTACCAGTAACGAGTCGATGACAGCTTGGCTATATACACGGGATACCAGTAACGAGTCGATGACGGCTTGGCTATATACACGGGGTACCAGTACTGAGTTGATGTGCAGTGGTACGAGGAAATTGAGGTAGATATGCACATCTAGGCAGGGGTAAAGTGACTAGGTAACAGAATAGATAATAAACTGTAGCAGCAGTGTATGTGATAAGTGTGGAAGTGTGTGTGGAGAAGATGTGCCTGTGTGTACGTGTCTTGTGCGTTGTGTGTGTGTGTTGGAATGTCAGTGTAAGTATATGTGAGTGTGTGTATGTAGAGTCAAGGTGTGTGCATTGAGTCAAAAAGAGTTAGTGCAAAAAGGGTCGATGCAGATAGTCCGAGTAGCTATTTGGTTAACTATTTAGCAGTCTTATGGCTTGGTGGTAGAAGCTGTTCAGGAGCCTTTTGGTCCTAGACTTAGTGTTCTGCTACTGCTTGCCGTGCGTTAACAGAGAGAACATTCTATGACTTGGGTGGCTGGAGTCTTTGACAATTTTTTGGGCCTTCCTCTGACACCGCCCAGTGATGTACTTGGTCGTACGCATTACTCTCTGTAGCGCCTTGCAGTTGGATGCTGAGCAGTTGCCATTCCAAGTGGTGATGCAGCCAGTCAAGATGCTCTCATTGGTGAAACTGTAGAACTTTCTGAGATTCTGAGGGCCCATGTCAATTTTTTCTTCACAACTGTGTTGTTGTGTTTGGACCATGATACAGTGCCTTGCGAAAGTATTTGGCCCCCTTGAACTTTGCGACCTTTTGCCACATTTCAGGCTTCAAACATAAACATATAAAACTGTATTTTTTTGTGAAGAATCAACAACAAGTGGGACACAATCATGAAGTGGAACGACATTTATTGGATATTTCAAACTTCTTTAACAAATCAAAAACTGAAAAATTGGGTGTGCAAAATTATTCAGCCCCCTTAAGTTAATACTTTGTAGCGCCACCTTTTGCTGCGATTACAGCTGTAAGTCGCTTGGGGTATGCCTCTATCAGTTTTGCACATCGAGAGACTGACATTTTTTCCCATTCCTCCTTGCAAAACAGCTCGTGCTCAGTGAGGTTGGATGGAGAGCATTTGTGAACAGCAGTTTTCAGTTCTTTCCACAGATTCTCGATTGGATTCAGGTCTGGACTTTGACTTGGCCATTCTAACACCTGGATATGTTTATTTTTGAACCATTCCATTGTAGATTTTGCTTTATGTTTTGGATCATTGTCTTGTTGGAAGACAAATCTCCGTCCCAGTCTCAGGTCTTTTGCAGACTCCATCAGGTTTTCTTCCAGAATGGTCCTGTATTTGGCTCCATCCATCTTCCCATCAATTTTAACCATCTTCCCTGTCCCTGCTGAAGAAAAGCAGGCCCAAACCATGATGCTGCCACCACCATGTTTGACAGTGGGGATGGTGTGTTCAGGGTGATGAGCTATGTTGCTTTTACGCCAAACATAACGTTTTGCATTGTTGCCAAAAAGTTCAATTTTGGTTTCATCTGACCAGAGCACCTTCTTCCACATGTTTGGTGTGTCTCCCAGGTGGCTTGTGGCAAACTTTAAACAACACTTTTTATGGATATCTTTAAGAAATGGCTTTCTTCTTGCCACTCTTCCATAAAGGCCAGATTTGTGCAATATACGACTGATTGTTGTCAAGCGATAATATTGAAATGGAAGGAGTATCAGAACACTGCAAATCTACCAAGACCTGGCCGTCCCTCTAAACTTTCAGCTCATACAAGGAGAAGACTGATCAGAGATGCAGCCAAGAGGCCCATGATCACTCTGGATGAACTGCAGAGATCTACACCTCAGCTGTATCTCTTCTTCTTCTTTCTTTGTCTTGCCCCATCCAGAGTGATCATGGGCCTCTTGGCTGCATCTCTGATCAGTCTTCTCCTTGTATGAGCTGAAGTTTAGAGGGACGGCCAGGTCTTGGTAGATTTGCAGTGTTCTGATACTCCTTCCATTTCAATATTATCGCTTGCACAGTGCTCCTTGGGATGTTTAAAGCTTGGGAAATCGTTTTGTATCCAAATCTGGCTTTAAATTTCTTCACAACAGTATCTCGGACCTGCCTGGTGTGTTCCTTCTTCTTCATGATGCTCTCTGCGCTTTTAACGTAACTCTGAGACTATCACAGTGCAGGTGCATTTATACGGAGACTTGATTACACACAGATGGATTGTATTTATCATCATTAGTCATTTAGGTCAACATTGGATCATTCAGAGATCCTCACTGAACTTCTGGAGAGAGTTTGATGCACTGAAAGTAAAGGGGCTGAATAATTTTGCACGCCCAATTTTTCAGTTTTTGATTTGTTAAAAAAGTTTGAAATATCCAATAAATGTCGTTCCACTTCATGATTGTGTCCCACTTGTTGTTGATTCTTCACAAAAAAATACAGTTTTATATCTTTATGTTTGAAGCCTGAAATGTGGCAAAAGGTCGCAAAGTTCAAGGGGGCCGAATACTTTCGCAAGGCACTGTAGGTCCTTAGCGATGAGGACACCGAGGAACTTGAAGCTCTCGACCCGCTGCACTACAGCCCTGTTGATGTGAATGGGGGCGTGATCGGCCCTCCGTTTCCTGTAGTCCATAATAAGCTCCTTTGTCTTGCCCACGTTGAGGGAGAGGTTATTGTCCTGGCACCACACTGCCAGGTCTCTGACCTCCTCCCTATAGGCTGTCTCATCGTCATTGGTGATCAGGCCCATCACGTCGTGTCATTGTAAAACTTGATGATGGTGTTGGAGTCGTGCGTGGCCACGCAGTCGTGGGTAAACAGGGAGTACAGGAGGGGACTAAGCATGGACCCCTGAGGGGCCCCTGTGTTGAGGGTCAGCGTGGCGGATGTGTTGTTGCCTACCCTCACCACCTGGGGGCGGCCTGTCAGGAAGTCCAGGATCCAGTTGCAGAGGGTGGTGTTCAGTCCCAGGGGCTTTAGCTTAGTGATGAGCTTGGAGGGCACTATTGTGTTGAACGCTGAGCTGTAGTCTAGGAACAGCATTCTCACACAGGTGTTCCTTTCGTCCAGGTGAGAAAACGCAGTGTGGAGTGCAATAGAGATTGTGGGAGGTATGTGAATTGAAGTGGGTCCAGGGTTTCTGAGATGATAGTGTTGATGTGAGCCATGACCACCATTTCAAAGCATTCCATGGCTACAGATGTGAGTGCTATGGGGCGGTAGTAATTTAGACAGGTTACCTTGGCATTCTTGGGCACAGGGACTATGGTGGCCTGCTTGAAACATGTAAGTATTACAGACTGGGTGTAACGCCCTGATCTGCTTCACCTGTCTTTGTGCTTGTCTCCAGGTATCACCCATCTTCTCCACTTATCCCCTGGGTATTTATACCTGTGTTTTCTGTCTGTCTGTGCCAATTCTTCTTGTTTGTCAAGCTTACCAGTGTTTGTCCTGTCATCTCCTGTCTTTTCCCAGCCTCTCTTTTTCTCGTACTCCTGGTTTTTGACCCTTGCCTGTCCTGACCCTGTACCCGGCCACCTGACCACTCTGCCATTCCCTGACCCTGAACCTGCCTGCCGTCCTGTACCTTTGCTCCACCTCTAGAATACTGAACTCTGCCAATCCCTGACACTGAGCATGCCTGCCGTCGTGTACCTTTGCTCCTACTCTGGGTTATCGACCCCTGCCTGCCTGTCGTTTGCCTGCCCCTGCGGTTACAATAAACATTGTTACTTCACACAGTCTGCACTTGGGTCCTACCTTGATTCCTGATAGTATGAAATGGCCATGACTGACCCAGCAGACCCGGGGCCAGCTGCACAACGCCATCTCCTCCTAAGGAGCCCCCATCGGGAGGCACGAGGAACTGCTTCGTGGCCTTATGGAGGGGGTCCAAACGTTGGCTGAACGCCATGACCGGCATTGAACAGTTTGCTGGAGCAATTCCACAGGTTGTCTGGGAGGCAGCCTACCACGGTGGTAACCCCGCAGCTCCTTAGCGACTCAGCGCCATCTCATCAGCCACCCCACCTTCTCAGGAGCCCCTTTTACCTCCCCCCGAAACGCTTCAATGGAGAGTTGAGCACCTGTCAGGCGTTTCTAGCTCAGTGTTCCCTCATTTTCAAGCTTCAGCCCTCCTCCTTCCCCTCGGATCGCTCCAAGGTAGCTCATCACACTGATGTCTGGGAGGGCTCTCACCTGGGCTACTGCTGTATGGGAACAGCAGCCAGCCATATGCGTTAGTCTGGAGGGGTTCATGGAAGAGGTGAATACGTTTTTTTTTCGCCCCGTTCTCCGGGAGAGAAGCTGCCTGGGAGCTAATCCAGCTTCGGCAGGGCTCCTGCAGGGTGGCTGACTATGCGGTGGATTTCCGCACGTTGGCAGCAGAGAATGCTTGGAACCAGGAAGCACTGTTCGATATGTTCCTGCATGGCGTCTCTGAGGTCAAGGACGAGCTTGCTACTCGGGAGCTACCTACGGATCTTGATTCCCTTATCGCTTTGACCAACCGTATTGATGGGCGACTACAGGAACAAAAAAATTCAACTTCGCTCACACATCCAGGGATTCCACCTTGCTTCCGAGTTATCCTGGAAGTCCCCGTCGATCCCGTTGCCGAGAGAACCCGAGGCATCCCGACCTGCCCTGAGAGTTGCCGGAGTCGGCTGAATTGCCGCTTCCCGAGCCTATGCAACTAGGTAGAGCTGGGCTATCGCCAGCGGAATGGCAAATCAAATCAAACCAAATCAAATGTATTTGTCACATACACATGATTAGCAGATGTTAATGCGAGTGTAGTGAAATGCTTGTGCTTCTAGTTCCGACAATGCAGTAATAACCAACGAAGAATCTAACCTAACAATTCCAAAACTACAACCTTATACACACAAGTGTAAAGGGATAAAGAATATGTACATAAAGATATGAATGAGTGATGGTACAGAACGGCATAGGCAAGATGCAGTAGATGGTATCGAGTACAGTATATACAGTGCCTTGCGAAAGTATTCGGCCCCCTTGAACTTTGCGACCTTTTGCCACATTTCAGGCTTCAAACATAAAGATATAAAACTGTATTTTTTTTGTGAAGAATCAACAACAAGTGGGACACAATCATGAAGTGGAACGACATTTATTGGATATTTCAAACTTTTTTAACAAATCAAAAACTGAAAAATTGGGCGTGCAAAATTATTCAGCCCCTTTACTTTCAGTGCAGCAAACTCTCCCCAGAAGTTCAGTGAGGATCTCTGAATGATCCAATGTTGACCTAAATGACTAATGATGATAAATACAATCCACTTGTGTGTAATCAAGTCTCCGTATAAATGCACCTGCACTGTGATAGTCTCAGAGGTCCGTTAAAAGCGCAGAGAGCATCATGAAGAACAAGGAACACACCAGGCAGGTCCGAGATACTGTTGTGAAGAAGTTTAAAGCCGGATTTGGATACAAAAAGATTTCCCAAGCTTTAAACATCCCAAGGAGCACTGTGCAAGCGATAATATTGAAATGGAAGGAGTATCAGACCACTGCAAATCTACCAAGACCTGGCCGTCCCTCTAAACTTTCAGCTCATACAAGGAGAAGACTGATCAGAGATGCAGCCAAGAGGCCCATGATCACTCTGGATGAACTGCAGAGATCTACAGCTGAGGTGGGAGACTCTGTCCATAGGACAACAATCAGTCGTATATTGCACAAATCTGGCCTTTATGGAAGAGTGGCAAGAAGAAAGCCATTTCTTAAAGATATACATAAAAAGTGTCGTTTAAAGTTTGCCACAAGCCACCTGGGAGACACATCAAACATGTGGAAGAAGGTGCTCTGGTCAGATGAAACCAAAATGGAACTTTTTGGCAACAATGCAAAACGTTATGTTTGGCGTAAAAGCAACATAGCTCATCACACCATCCCCACTGTCAAACATGGTGGTGGCAGCATCATGGTTTGGGCCTGCTTTTCTTCAGCAGGGACAGGGAAGATGGTTAAAATTGATGGGAAGATGGATGGAGCCAAATACAGGACCACTCTGGAAGAAAACCTGATGGAGTCTGCAAAAGACCTGAGACTGGGATGGAGATTTGTCTTCCAACAAAGCAAAATCTACAATGGAATGGTTCAAAAATAAACATATCCAGGTGTTAGAATGGCCAAGTCAAAGTCCAGACCTGAATCCAATCGAGAATCTGTGGAAAGAACTGAAAACTGCTGTTCACAAATGCTCTCCATCCAACCTCACTGAGCTCGAGCTGTTTTGCAAGGAGGAATGGGAAAAAATGTCAGTCTCTCGATGTGCAAAACTGATAGAGACATACCCCAAGCGACTTACAGCTGTAATCGCAGCCAAAGGTGGCGCTACAAAGTATTAACTTAAGGGGGCTGAATAATTTTGCACGCCCAATTTTTCAGTTTTTGATTTGTTAAAAAAGTTTGAAATATCCAATAAATGTCGTTCCACTTCATGATTGTGTCCCACTTGTTGTTGATTCTTCACAAAAAAATACAGTTTTATATCTTTATGTTTGAAGCCTGAAATGTGGCAAAAGGTCGCAAAGTTCAAGGGGGCCGAATACTTTCGCAAGGCACTGTACATATGAGATGAGTAATGTAGGGTATGTAAACAAAGTGGCATAGTTAAAGTGGCTAGTGATACATGTATTACATAAAGATGCAGTAGATGATATAGAGTACAGTATATACAAATACATATGAGATGAGTAATGTAGGGTATGTAAACATTATATTAAGTAGCATTGTTTAAAGTGGCTAGTGATATATTTTACATCAATTCCCATCAATTTCCATTATTAAAGTGGCTGTAGTTGAGTCAGTGTGTTGGCAGCAGCCACTCAATGTTAGTGGTGGCTGTTTAACAGTCTGATGGCCTTGAAATAGAAGCTGTTTTTCAGTCTCTCTGTCCCTGCTTTGATGCACCTGTACTGACCTCACCTTCTGGATGATAGCGGGGTGAACAGGCAGTGGCTCGGGTGGTTGTTGTCCTTGATGATCTTTATGGCCTTCGTTACCTTAGCTTTCTTGGGAACAGGGACAATGGTGGCCCTCTTGAAGCATGTGGGAACAGAAGATTGGGATAAGGATTGATTGAATATGTCCGTAAACACACCAGCCAGCTGGTCTGCGCATGCTCTGAGGACGCGGCTGGGGATGCCGTCTGGTCCTGCAGCCTTGCGAGGGATAACACGTTTAAATGTTTTACTCACATCGGCTGCAGTGAAGGAGAGTCCGCAGGTTTTGGTTGCGGGCCGTGTCAGTGGCACTGTATTGTCCTCAAAGTGGGCAAAAAAGTTATTTAGTCTGTCTGGGAGTAAGACATCCTGGTCCGCGACGGGGCTGGTTTTCTTTTTATAATCAGTGATTGACTGTAGACCCTGCCACATACCTCTTGTGTCTGAGCGGTTGAATTGCAACTCTACTTTGACTCTATACTGGCGCTTAGCTTGTTTGATTGCCTTGCGGAGGTAATAGCTACACTGTTTGTATTCGGTCATGTTTCCGGTCACCTTGCCCTGGTTAAAGCAGTGGTTCGTGCTTTCAGTTTTACACGAATGCTGCCATCAGTCCACGGTTTCTGGTTTGGGAGTGTTTTAATCGTTGCTATGGGTACGACATCGTCAATGCACTTTCTAATGAACTCGCTCACCGAATCAGCGTATTCGTCAATGCTGTAGTTGGACGCAATACGGAACATATCCCAATCCACGTGATCGAAGCAGTCTTGAAGCGTGGAATCAGATTGGTCGGACCAGCGTTGAACAGACCTGAGTGCGGGAGTTTCTTGTTTTAGTTTCTGTCTGTAGGCAGGAAGCAACAAAATGGAGTCGTGGTCAGCTTTACAGAGAGGAGGGCAGGGGGAGGGCCTTATATGCGTTGTGGAAGTTAGCAATGATCCAGGGTTTTACCAGCCCTGGATGCGCAATCGATATGCTGATACAATTTAGGGAGTCTTGTTTTCAGATTAGCCTTGTTAAAATCCCCAGCTACAATGAATGCAGCCTCAGGATATGTGGCTTCCAGTTTGCATAGACTCAAATAAAGTTAGTTCAGGGTCATCGAGGTGTCTGCTTGGGGGGGAATATATATGTCTGTGATTATAATCGAAGAGAATTCCCTTGGTAGATAATGCGGTCGGCATTTGATTGTGAGGAATTCTAAGTCAGGTGAACAGAAGGACTTGAGTTCCTGTATGTTGTTATGATCACACCACGTCTCGTTAATCATAAGGCATACCCCCCCGCCCCTCTTCTTACCAGAAAGATACTTGTTTCTGTCGCGCGATGCGTGAAGAAACCAGGTGGCTGCACCGACTCCGTTAGCGTCTCTCGAGTGAGCCATGTTTCCGTGAAGCAAAGAACGTTACAGTCTCTTATGTCTCTCTGGAATACTACCCTTGCTCGGATTTCATCAACCTTGTTGTCAAGAGACTGGACATTGGCGAGTAGTATGCTAGGGAGTGGTGCGCGATGTGCCCGTCTCCGGAGCCTGACCAGAAGACCGCTTCGTTTGCCTCTTTTACGACGTCGTTGTTTTGGGTCGCCGTCTGGCGTCCAATCCGTTGTCCTGGGTGTAAGGCAGAACACAGGATCCGGGAACGTCATATTGCTGGTCGTAATGATGGTGAATTGACGTTGCTCTTATATTTAGTAGTTCCTCCCGACTGTATGTAATAAAACCTAAGATTACCTGGGGTACCAATGTAAAAAATAACAAAATACTGCCTAGTTTCCTAGGAACGCGAGGCGGCCATCTCTGTCGGCGCCGGAGGTATTTCCAATACAAGATCAACACGAAGAGTTGTCTGTCTTGCGGGACTCTTGGTCATTTTGTGTCCTCTTGCCCTTTAAAGAGATCAGGCTCACTGACAGGAGCAAGTACTCTGGTGGGCCATATGGAGAACTTTCCTGCTTCCCTTGCTCACACCCCTGTTCCGGCCATTCTGCTGTGGGGTAGCCAGTCTACATCTCTCTGGGTCCTCATTGACTCTGGGGCCGATGAGAATTTTTGGACGCTACCGTGGCTTCCGAGCTGAAAATCTCCACTCAGCCTCTCTCCACTCCCATGGAGGTTAGAGCGCTGGACGGGCGCTCTATAGGCTGGTTCACTCAATTACCACTTCCATCAACCTACAGGTGTCAGGGAATCACAGCGAGACTATTCAATTCCTTCTCATCAAGTCTCCTCAGATTCCTGTAGTATTGGGATTCTACTGGTGCCATTGTGGGCTGGAGCCTGTTCTGCCACACTCATTGCCTGAAGTCAGCACTGCCTGCCCTGGGACGTCTTCCTTGGGGTTTGGAAATTGCCCCGGACCTCTCGGCCAGCCACGCAGAGTACCAGGACCTCCGGGAGGGGTTCAGTAAGACCCGGGTCACTTTGCTTCCGCAGCACTGACCGGTGTCCAAGATGGTCAAGCCTGAGGCACTGGCACGCTGCTATAGTGCCGCGGCTACACCCCCGGAAGCCGAGACCTTTCCCCCTTGCTCCAAGATCATTAGCCCTTCTGCTGTTTGTATTCTGTTGCCCCATACCCTCCATATTTTTCCTACCTTTTTCTTTGTCTAGAGTTAAAACCATGTCTGACTGTCCCTTGTCTACTGTTCCTAGGCCCACCCCTCTCACTCGTCTCATCAGCGGCCGACCGGCGTACATGGTGAGACATCTTCAGAAGGTTCGACCTTGGGGCAGGGGATTCCAGTACCTGGTTGACTGGGAGGGTTATGGCCTGGAGGAGAGATGCTGGGTCTCTGCTAGGGACATCCTGGATCCAGACCTCATCTCTGAGTTCCATTGTTACTTCACACAGTCTGCACTTGGGTCTTGCCTTGATTCCTGATACTGGGAGAGGCTGAAAATGTCAGTGAAGACACTTGCCAGCTGGTCAGCTTATGCTCTTTTTGCACGTCCTGGTAATCCATCTGGCCCACGGCCTTGTGAATGTTAGCCTGTTTAAAATATCTTACTCACATCGGCTACGCAGACTCGTCCGGAAAAGCTGGTGCTCTCACGCATGGTTCAGTGTTGCTTGCCTTGAAGCGATCATCAGAATTTAGCTCATCTGGTAGGCTTGCATCACTGGGCAGCTCTTGGCTTGGTTTCCCTTTGTAATCTGTGATAGTTTTCAAGCCCTGCCAGATCCGAAGAGCGTCAGAGCCGGTGTAGTAGGATTCGATTTTAGTCCTGTATTGACGCTTTGCCTGTTCATTGGAGGGTGTAGTGGGATTTCTTATAAGCGTCCGGATTAGTGTCCCGCTCCTTGAAAGTGTCAACTCTAGCCTTTAGCTCAGTGCGGATGTTGCCTGTAATCCATGACTTCTGGTTGGGATATGTACGTACTGGCACTGTGGGATGACGTCATCAGCACTTATTGATGAAACCGGTGACTGATGTGGTAAACTCCTCAATGCCATCGGATGAATCCCGCAACATATTCCAGTCTGTGATAGCATCTGCTTCATCGGGCAACTTCCGTATTGAGCGTGTCACTGGTACTTCCTGTTTGAGTTTTTGCTTGTAAGCAGGAACAGGAAGATAGAGTTATGGTCAGATTTACCAAATGGAGGGAGAGGGAGAGTTTTATATGCATCTCTACTTGTGAATTAAATGTGATCTAGAGTTTTTTCCCCCCCTCGAGTTGCACAGGTGACATGCTGGTAGAAATAAGTTCAATTGGAGTTCAGTCTTCCTGCATTAAAATCACCGGCCACTAGGAGCGCCGCCTCTGGATGAGCATTTACTTGTTTTCGTATGGCCCTTAGTGCCAGTATCGGATTGTGGAGGTAAATTGACAGCTATGAAAAATATAGATGGAAACTCTTGGTAAAGAGTATGGTCTACAGCTTATCATGAGGTATTCTAATTCAGGTGAACAGAACCTTGAAACTTCCTTTATATTAGAGATCGCGCACCAGTTGTTGTTGACAGAGACACACCCCACCCACACGGATCTTACAGGACACTGCTGTTCTGTCCTGCTGATGCATGGAAAACCTAGCTAACAGCCATGACTCTGAAAAAGCATAGTATCAATTCAAATCAAATCAAATTTTATTGGTCACATACACATGGTTAGCAGATGTTATTGCGAGGGTAGCGAAATGCTTATGCTTCTAGTTCCGACAGCGCAGCAATATCTAACATGCAATCTAACAATTCCACAACAACTACCTAATACACACAAATCTAAGTAAAGGAATGGAATAAGAATATATACATAGAATTATATGGATGAGCAATGACAGAGTGGCATAGGCAAGATGCAATGGATGGTATAAAATACAGTATATACATATAAGATGAGTAATGTCAGATATGTAAATATTATTAAAGTGACTAGTGATCCATTTATTAAAGTGACCAATGATTTCAAGTCTTTATGTAGGCAGCAGCCTCTCTGTGTTAGTGATGGCTGTTTAACAGTCTGATGGCCTTGAGATGGAAGCCATTTTTCAGTCTCTTGATCCCAGCTTTGATGTACCTGTACTGACCTCGCCTTCTGGATGGTAGGCAGTGGCTCGGGTGGTTGTTGTCCTTGATGATCTTTTTGGCCTTCCTGTGACATCGGGTGCTGTAGGTGTCCTGGAGGGCAGGTAGTTTGCCCCCAGTGATGTGTTGTGCAGATTGCACCACCCTCTGGAGAGCCTTGCGGTTGTTGGCAGTGCAGTTGCCTTACCAGGCGGTGATACAGCCCAACAGGAGGCTCTCAATTGTGCATCTGTAAAAGTTTGTGAGGGTTTTAGGTGACAAACAAATTTCTTCACCACACTGTCGGTGTGGGTGGACCATTTCAGTTTGTCCGTGATGTGTACGCCAAGGAACTTAAAACTTTCCACCTTCTCCACTGCTGTCCCGTGCTTCCTCTTCTGTTTCCTGAAGTCCACGATCATCTCCTTTGTTTTGTTGACGTTGAGTGAGAGGTTGTTTTCCTGACACCACACTCCCAGGGCCCTTACCTCCTCTCTGTAGGCTGTCTTGTCGTTGTTGGTAATCAAGCCCACAACTGTTGTGTCATCTGCAAATTTGATGATTGAGTGCATGGCCACCCAGTCATGGGTGAAGAGGAGGGGGCTGACCACACACCCATGTGGGGCCCCAGTGTTAAGGATCAGCGAAGTGGAAGTGTTTTTTTCTACCTTTACCACCTGGGGCCGGCCTGTCAGGAAGTCCAAGACCCAATTACACAGGTCAGGGTTGAGACTCAGGGCCCCAAGCTTAATGATGAGCTTGGAGGGTAGTATGGTGTTGAATGCTGAGCTATAGTCAATTAACAGCAAGAGGAATATGTATTCCTCTTGTCCAGATGGGATAGGGCAGTGTGCAGTGTGATGATGATTCCATCGTCTGTGGACCTATTGGGGCGGTCAGCAAATTTAAGTGGGTGTAGGGTGACAGGTAAAGTTGATGTGATATGATCTTTGACTAGTCTCTCAAAGCACTTCATGATGACAGAAGTAAGTGCTTCGGGGCGATAGTCATTTAGTTCAGTTACCTTTGCCTTCTTGGGTACAGGAACAATGGTGGCCATCTTGAAGCATGTGGGGCCAGCAGACTGGGATAGAGAGAGATTGAATATGTCCATAAACACACCAGCCAGCTGGTCGTCACATGCTCTGATGCTCACGTGTAAATGTCTTACTCCTGTCGGCCACAGAGAGGGAGAGCCCACAGTCCTAGGTAACGGTCCGCGTCGGTGGCACTGTATTATCCTCAAAGCGGGCAAAGGTGTTTATTTTGTCTGGAAGCATATTACAGTTCATAATGTTCTGTTGATAGAATAATCTCGAACGGAGCTTGTCTAGTTTGTTCTCCAGTGATTGCACATTTGCCAATAGAATTGAGGGTAAGGGCAGTTTATTCACTGGTCACCGTAGTCTCATTAATGTGCCCTCACGGCGACCTCTATGACAACGTCTTTTCCTTTTCCTAGTGTTGTTGTCCTCTGGCCTGGTCCGAGGTGAGCAGTATGTCCTGTGCCGAAGAAGTAGAAGTCTTCCTCCAGATCAAGGTGAGTGATTGCTGTTCTGATGTTCAAAAGCTTTTTCGGTCATAGGAAATGATGGAGGAAACGTTATGTGCAATAAAAGTTAAGATCAGCGCAAAATCCCCCCACAAAATAGCATAATTAGTCAGGAGCCTGTTAAATGACTACTATGCATCCCAGTGCCATCTTTCAGTTCATTATAAATGCTTATAAATGCTTTAAAATGTTTACATGTAATAAATGCTTATAATGCTTATAGCTGTTTATAAATGTTACAAATGATTAAATACTTAATTTATTAATTGTTTATCAATCATATCTGCTTGTTTATAAAAATTATTATAAAGTAGTACGTAACAATTTATTCACAATTGACCTCTTTCAACCCAATTGCAGCATGTTTACATTGAAGTCCAACTGAATCAGTTGTGCCTGTTCTGTTTGTTGATGGAAAGTCAGCTTAGATTCCTCTTGTCATATTGATTATGCAGACATGTAGCTGGGACTAGTGTGGCTGGGGAAGAGCCTCTGAAGCCAGCCGATGCAGCTTGGGTGGGTTATTGGAGCGGGCAGTTAGTCAATGCCAATGACTACGAACAAGTCTTCATTAAAGACCATATGCAGTGTATTACCTAAAAAGAAATGGCAAAAATGGCATACTCCAACGCTGGACCATTTACATGAGTTATTCACTGAGTGCTTTAAAACAGAATCTCATATGATCCAGACTAATCCACATAGACAGAGCCAAAGTTCAGAAGCATGATTGTCAGACCACTTCGGCAGCTACTGTGCATAGTAAATCCTGCTTTACTGTATGGTAGGGGTGTCAAACATATGGCGAGGGGGTCCAATCTGGGCAGCGTGTGGTTTTTATTTGAAAACAAATTGTGGGACGGGACGAACTCAATATACTTTAAAATGACTTAAACCAAAACTAAACTGCGTAGAAATGATAATGGACCTACATTCATACATTCTCTTGATTGTGTCCAGCAGGACAATTTTTTACAAATTTTGACGGCAATGAGATGTAATCCAATTTCAGTGTGGTCCTCCGGACCTCATTGAAGACCGAAAGCGGCCCTCCGGGAAAAATGTGTTTGAATAACCTGCTGTATGGGTTCAGAGTAAATACAAACAATCCTATAAATATAGAAATAATCCCTAGAATGTTTTGACTCAATGGGATACAGTTTATGGGTTATACTCTTTGGAGGCATTTAAGATATCTTAGTGGAGAACTGGTTTAGCTTTATATGATTGCAGAGGATCAAAATATGGATAAAACATGGGTAGGAGACTTCCATGTATGAGTGTATTTGGACAACAACTAGCATAGTTCAGATAGCCAGCTACAGTTGAAGTCAGAAGTTTACATACACCTTAGCCAAATACATTTAAACTCAGTTTTTCACAATTGCTGACATTTAATCAGAGTAAAAATTCCCTGTCTTAGATCAGTTAGGATCACCACTTTATTTTAAGAATGTGTTTATGTCAGAATAATAGCAGAGATAATGATTTATTTCAGCTTTTATTTCTTTCATCACATTCCCAGTGGGTCAGAAGTTTACATACACTCAATTAGTATTTGGTAGCATTGCCTTTAAATTGCTTAACTTGGGTCAAACGTTTTGAGTAGCCTTCCACAAGCTTCCCAAAATAAGTTGGGTGAATTTTGGCCCATTCTGACTGGTGTAACCGAGTCAGGTTTGTAGGCCTCCTTGCTCGCACACACACTTTTTCAGCTCTGCCCACACATTTCCTATAGGATTGAGGTCAGGGCTTTGTGATGGCCACTCCAATACCTTGACTTTGTTGTCCTTAAGCCATTTTGCACAACTTTGGAAGTATGCTTGGGGTCATTGTCCATTTGGAAGACCCATTTGCAAACAAGCTTCAACTAACTGATGTCTTGAGATGTTGCTTCAATATATCCACATCATTTTCCTTCGTAATGATGCCATCTATTTTGTGAAGTGCACCAGCCCCTCCTGCAGCAAAGCACCCCCACAACATGATGCTGCCACCCCCGTGCTTCACGGTTGGGATGGTGTTCTTCGGCTTGCAAGCCTCCACCTTTTTCCTCCAAACATAACGATGGTCATTATGGCCAAACAGTTCTATTTTTCTTTCATCAGACCAGAGGACATTTCTCCAAAAAGTACGATCTTTGTCCCCATGTGCAGTTGCAAACCGTAGTCTGGCTTTTTTATGGCACTTTTGGAGCAGTGGCTTCTTCCTTGCTGAGCGGCCTTTCAGGTTATGTTGATATAGAACTTGTTTTTACTGTGGATATAGATACTTTTGTACCTGTTTCCTCCAGCATCTTCACAAGGTCCTTTGCTGTTCTTCTGGGATTGATTTGCACTTTTCGCACCAAAGTACGTTCATCTCTAGGAGACAGAACGCGTCTCCTTCCTGAGCAGTATGACGGCTGCGTGGTCCCATGGTGTTAATACTTGTGTAATATTGTTTGTACAGATGAACGTGGTACCTTCAAGCGTTTGGAAATTGCTCCCAAGGATGAACCAGACATGTGGAGGTCTACAATTTCTTTTCTGAGGTCTTGGCTGATTTCTTTTGATTTTCCCATGATGTCAAGCAAAGAGGCACTGAGTTTGAAGGTAGGCCTTGAAATACATCCACAGGTACACCTCCAATTGACTAAAAGTATGTCAATTAGCCTATCAGAAGCTTCCAAAGCCATGACATAATTTTCTGGAATGTTCCAAGCTGTTTAAAGGCACAGTCAACTTAGCGTATGTAAACTTCTGACCCACTGGAATTGTGATACAGTGAATAATAAGTGAAACAATCTGTCTGTAAACAATTGTTGGAAAAATTACTTGTGTCATGCACAAGGTAGATGTCCTAACCGACTTACCAAAACTATAGTTTATTAACAAGACATTTGTGGAGTGGTTGAAAACGAGTTTTAATGACTCCAACCTAAGTGTATGTAAACTTCCGACTTCAACTGTAATTTAGCCAGGGAAAACTGGGGAAAACGAGCTTGGGCCTCGTGTGCATGTGCGCCCAAACAAATAAATCAGATTACTTATATTTAAGTAGAGCGAATCGATATACATTCCTTAAATAGTAAAATAATAAAACAACGCTTAAAATGTTGTTTGAGTGAACCCTTCATACAGAAAATGAATGGTGAAGTTGCTTCCGGACACGGTAGACTCCTCCTCAAAACTCAATTCTGGCAGGGTAAATATGCGTCAGGTTACTTGTGACAATATACATTCATACATTCATTGTGCTAGGAGCATGTTAAAATGTAGACCAAATTGAGGAATCTAATTCATGGGAGGAAATCCAAAAGAAAACAACTGAAACTGATGAAATGGCTGCAGAAGAAAAAATGACTCAAAAGAAAAATTAAATGCAACTCATGCCACCGCAAAGTGAAGTTGAAAGAAAGTGATTGCATGGACCACTATGAATGGTAGGTATTTTCTATGCTAGTCTATGCTAGTCTATGCTAGGCCTCTCACTAAAACTAGGATGCGTGTCAGTGGATGCAGTTATGAAGCTTATGAAATATGTAACTGAAATCTCTGAACTCTCTCGCTCTCTCTTGCTCTCTCCCTCTTTCTCTTGCTCTCTTACTTTCTCTCTCTCTCTCTCTCTCTCTCTCTCTCCCTCTCTTTGTCTCTCTCTCTCTCTCTGGTCTTCCTAATTTTCTCTCTGTGAGTCACTTGTATACGCAATTGTATACTCCTTGCGTCCTCTCTGCTCGTCTCCTTCTCAAAACCCATTGGAGGAGGTTAGAGGAGGAGACACTCTGGCTTTCTCGTCCAATGGGTTTTTAAAAGGAGAGAGAACCCAAGTATGCAATTCAGATCTTCCCACTGTCCTTAAAGCCAGACTGTAGAATAGTCAAAGTGGTTGGAAGATCAGTGGATGTTCAAAGCACCCACCTGATGTTAACCCTTTTGAACAAACAGATAGTGTGGATCAGACCTGGGTTAAGACATGTTAGTTGATTTTATGTGCATATTTTTAGATGGGATTATGGAGATGCTCTTTTTTTCATTAGAACATGTTCTTATACTTCCTTGTCTGGTGTACTCCTTTTACCATTGCATGTATTAGAATATTTCAGCCATTGGTGGAGCATCAGGTGCTGTCTACTAATGTGGCCAGCTTTTGGAGAGTAACAAGTCATTTATAATTGTTTATAAAGTATATGTAGTCCACACTTAGATTAGGGGCTGCAAAAATAATGTATTAATAATTAGTTAATGGGTTTTAAGGACCTTCATTCATCATCAACTGAGGTAGTAGTAAGTGCATGTAGTCACATTTATAAATGAACTCATTCACAATTAATAAATATACCATTTCATGACCTATATAAATAATTTATAAATATAGATATAAATGTTGAGTCAAACTATTAATTAACCATTAATAAATACCTTATAAATGAGCTTATGAGTTGACAGTAACTCATCACTGGTTTATAAGTATGTCTGTAGTACATTAGTAATCATTTACATATTGTGAACATGCTATGATCAAACACATTAATGATCTTATAAATCAATACAAATATTTTTTCTTTATAAATGTGTAATTTACTGTTTAGAGACTGCTTATTGACATTTACAAATGTAGGAATAATGATTAATAAACGTTATATAAACTCTTTCCAAACTCTTTATAAATGGTTTATTAAGGGGCCTTAGTATAAAGTGTTACTGTGTCCTTGGATCCAGTTGACCTGTATCTCTCTCTACATTAGTCAAGGCCAACAAGACTGAGGATAAGACATGCATACTCCAACGCTGGACCATTTACATGAGTTATTCACTGAGTGCTTTAAAACAGAATCTCATATGATCCAGACTAATCCACATAGACAGAGCCAAAGTTCAGAAGCATGATTGTCAGAGCACTTCGGCAGCTACTGTGCATAGTAAATCCTGCTTTACTGTATGGCAGGGGTGTCAAACGTACGGCCCATGGGGGGGTCCAATCCGGGCAGAGGGTGGTTTGAGGAAGGGGGGGAATGAACTCAATTTATTTAAAAAATGAAAAGGAAATATAACCAACTTTCAGTGCGGCCCTCCGGACCTTGTTGAAGACCAAATATGGCCCCAGGGGTAAAATGAGTTTGACACCCCTGCTTTATGAGTTTAGAGTATCTGACAGAGGAAATACAAACAAATCCTCAAAACAGCCACGTAGGCCTCCCGGGTGCGGTCTAAGGTACTGCATCGCTGTGCTTGAGGCGTCACTACAGACCCAGGTTCAATCCCGGGCTGTGTCGCAGTAAGCCACGACTGGGAGACCCATGAGGTGGCGCACAATTGGCCCAGCGTCATCCGGGTTAGGGGAGGGTTTGGCTGGCCGGGATGTCCTTGTCCCATCACGCTCTAGTGACTCCTGTGGCAGGCCGGACACATGCACGCTGACACGGCCGCCAGTTGTACAGCGCTTCCTCCGACACATTGGTTGCGGCTGGGTTAAGCGAGCTGTGCGACTTGGCAGAGTTGTGTTTCGGAGGACGCATTGCTCTCGACCTTCGCCTCTCCTGAGTCCGTACAGGAGTTGCAGCGCGATTGGACAAGACTCTAACTACCAATTGGATATCTCAAAATTGGGGAGAAAAAGGGGTTAAACGTTTTTAAAAAGCTTAGGCATGGGACGGCCTGGCTGGGCCTGGGCCCAAGCACTGGGGAGCCAGGCACACCCAATAAGAATGAGGAAATACATTTTTTGTTTTTGTTTTATTCTCTGTATTTGTCAGTGTTCCAAACGGGACATTATTTGTCTTTTTACCTAAACATCCAAACACCATTAGATAAAATTCATAGCAGCAGTGCACTGGAATGACATTCAGATGAACTGGAATTGACAATCACTCTCATAGGATGGGTGGCCAAAAAACAAGTAACTGAAAGCCACATCCCCAATATGCCACAAATATGACCGCACTGAGACATATGTCATTGTGCTTCTATGGCTATATGCACCAATGCCACTGCCTATTTCATTTATTCATTTAGCAAATAAGACAGCTCACAATCCAGTGCCTTTATCACAGTCAATACACCTTTATTTTAGCTTTAGTTAGCTTTAAAAATGTAACATTTTCTCTCACCCTCGTGGCAAAATGTGTAGAATAGCATGAGATTAGCTATACAATTTAACATTTTCCTCTGCCCCATGGGAAGAATGTGTAGAATTGCAGGAAGTTACACTATATTACACCAGTTTAGCTTTATATCATTGCAGAGGACCAAAGATGAACGAGAACTTGGATAAGAAGACTTTCCCATGTATGAGTGTATTTGAAACATTGTTACATTTTACTGGTGCTCCAAACAAACAGTATATGACATATTATTGCACAATTTATAATTCATCATGTGGTAACATAAATGTTTTTGGTTCGTGTCCAGTTGAGTTCTTTCAAGCAGAAAATGTAGTACAATGCAATCAGTATGATTTAAATCATAAAAGGCTTCATAGAAACACCTGGGAGTATTGAGAGTTGTTAAATATAGATTATGGTTCTGAATAATATATGATCTGTACATTTGGTGCCCAGCTGGAAGTGGTTTTATTATTGAACATTTAAACAAATGGGGTTACTAAGGAACCGCTTTTGTGATTTTAGCCTACACAATCTACACACAATTCCCTCCAGCCCAAACACAGCAACAGCAATATTTCATTGTGACCAACGTGGCATAATGTCCTAGTCTGAACAGTCAGTACCATGGAAAGACTGTGAACTGCTGCAGCCAGGTGTCTTTTGACAACTCTGTCGCTGTTCATGGATGTGTCCTAATTCTCTTCTCCCCCTTGGGTTTGTGTACACTAGCGCCTAGTGTTGCCATGTTCTTTACAAAGGTCAATTTTGCTGCTTTGGTTGGCCACACACCGCCTCCCTAACCAACCTCAACCCCAGCCTGAGCCCCACACTTATCATCACACACGGCAAGGAACAGGCGCCGTGCAGGCCAGGGCCAACAGCCTATAATGTATTTAATGGAGCGCATTTGCTGCCCTTTTGTTACGTAAAATCATTGATGTGCGTGTGTGTGAGCATCGGTGCATCGGTGTGAATGTTTTGTTTGTTTGTGTGTGTATGCATGTATGTATGCGTATGTTTGTGTGTGTGTGCACAAGGAGGGGGACGGACTATGGCCACGGGTGCATTCTGTTGGATGATATTGCTAAAAGGAGCCGACATGTTACACAGCAGACATGGCGTAGCTTTGCCTTTCAGCTCAGCTCTCTGCCCCTGTGCCTGACAAGGCCTCAGGGATCACCCCAGTCCACAGCGCGGCGCAGAATAGCACTCGACATCTTTCACAGACACTGCAAAGAACACTGCGACCTAAAAACCCAGCTCACAGAAAACCCTGCATTCCAAACAGAAGAGTCATCCATGTGTGAACACAGTGAACACACTGGGAAATTAGATTATATCACCACTCTCCAATAATTTAGCAAGTTTGTAAAATTGTTCCCTATCACCCTCCCAAAGAGATGAAGGGGGGGGGGGTCTTATGAAACAGTAGAGTAAATATTTCCATAGGAGCGATCATCGTTGTTTCATGTGATGATCCTCAGCTGTCAGCTCTGCTGCTCTTCTCTGTCTTTCTGTCTGTGTGTGTTTGTGATGTCTGTGTCTATATGCCTGTGCATTGATGTGTGCTCCACTATGTGTGTGTGTGTGTGTGTGTTTGTGCACAGGCGCCGTCTGACCGAAATCACACAGAGACAGCAGTGTCAAAATTTGTGTGAGAGAGTAGAGGGTGTCAATTCACATACACTGCGTAGCATATGCTAACTTAATTTCCATAAGATTCCATAATAAACATTTTGTATTTGTTGTTCGCTATGTAGCCAGTGTGAATTATTGTTGGGTGTTCCTTTTGACTCATCTTATATGTCCTATGGGAGCCACCATACCTGCCTGCGCTAAACATTTGTTACGTTTGTTTATGAAGGGGAAGAGAGTTGTAGTTAGTCCACCTGAGCAGTTTATAAAGAATTTAGCTAGTCTCATTCGCATACGTAACAGTATTCTCTCTTGAAATCAGAGGTCCTCGAATTTTCCAGCCGTGCCTGCCTTGGCTATAGATATCAACACCCGTAGGCTGAAGAATCCCAACTGTTGACCAATCACCAACGAAGGGACCTATACTTCGGCTGCCGACTTCGGCTTGCCTCAAGAAAAATATGTCAAATGCTGTGTGCCCAACAAAACCCTTAACGAAATCCAAAACTAACAAAAACATCACAAAATGTCGTCATAAAATATGCACAAACTCTTCCGAACTGTTTCAGCTGGGAAACTTGCAGACACCTTAATTCCAGTGAGTCCAAACACTTTTCGTTTGATTTGGCTTTAAAGTGTGTGCCCCTTCTCGAGAAGGGTGCAATTGCAGCCACAATTCAGCACGTTCCTGCATTTTCAGGAACCCCTCTTTATAACAGCTTCTTCAGGCAGCTTCTTCAGGCAGAAATTTGCATCTTGTAGCTCCAACTCCAAAAAGTTCTGGGACACTGTGAAGTCCATGGAGAACAAGAGCACCTCCTCCCAGCTGCCCACTGCACTGAGGCTAGGTAACACGGTCACCACCGATAAATCCATGATTATCGAAAACTTCAACAAGCATTTCTCAACGGCTGGCCATGCCTTCCGCCTGGCTACTCCAACCTCGGCCAACAGCTCCGCCCCCCCCGCAGCTACTCGCCCAAGCCTCTCCAGGTTCTCCTTCACCCAAATCCAGATAGCAGATGTTCTGAAAGAGCTGCAAAACCTGGACCCGTACAAATCAGCTGGGCTTGACAATCTGGACCCTCTATTTCTGAAACTATCCGCCGCCATTGTCGCAACCCCTATAACCAGCCTGTTCAACCTCTCTTTCATATCGTCTGAGATCCCCAAGGATTGGAAAGCTGCCGCAGTCATCCCCCTCTTCAAAGGGGGAGACACCCTGGACCCAAACTGTTACAGACCTATATCCATCCTGCCCTGCCTATCTAAGGTCGTCGAAAGCCAAGTCAACAAACAGGTCACTGACCATCTCGAATCCCACCGTACCTTCTTCGCTGTGCAATCTGGTTTCCGAGCCGGTCACGGGTGCACCTCAGCCACGCTCAAGGTACTAAACAATATCATAACCGCCATCGATAAAAGACAGTACTGTGCAGCCGTCTTCATCGACCTTGCCAAGGCTTTCGACTCTGTCAATCACCATATTCTTATCGGCAGACTCAGTAGCCTCTGTTTTTCTGATGACTGCCTTGCCTGGTTCACCAACTACTTTGCAGTTCAGTGTGTCAAATCGGAGGGCATGCTGTCCGGTCCTCTGGCAGTCTCTATGGGGGTGCCACAGGGTTCAATTCTCGGGCCGACTCTTTTCTCTGTATATATCAATGATGTTGCTCTTGCTGCGGGCGATTCCCTGATCCACCTCTACGCAGACGACACCATTCTATATACTTCCGGCCCGTCCTTGGACACTGTGCTATCTGAACTCCAAACAAGCTTCAATGCCATACAACACTCCTTCCGTGGCCTCCAACTGCTCTTAAACGCTAGTAAAACCAAATGCATGCTTTTCAACCATTCGCTGCCTGCACCCGCACGCCTGACTAGCATCACCACCCTGGATGGTTCCGACCTTGAATATGTGGACATCTATAAGTACCTAGGTGTCTGGCTAGACTGTAAACTCTCCTTCCAGACTCATATCAAACATCTCCAATCAAAAATCAAATCTAGAGTCGGCTTTCTATTCCGCAACAAAGCCACCTTCACTCACGCCACCAAACTTACCCTAGTAAAACTGACTATCCTACCGATCCTCGACTTCGGCGATGTCATCTACAAAATTGCTTTTAACACTCTACTCAGCAAACTGGATGCAGTTTATCACAGTGCCATCCGTTTTGTCACTAAAGCACCTTATACCACCCACCACTGCGACCTGTATGCTCTAGTCGGCTGGCCCTCGCTATATATTCGTCGCCAGACCCACTGGCTCCAGGTCATCTACAAGTCCATGCTAGGTAAAGCTCCGCCTTATCTCAGTTCACTGGTCACGATGGCAACACCCATCCGTAGCAGGTGTATCTCACTGATCATCCCTAAAGCCAACACCTCATTTGGCCGCCTTTCGTTCCAGTTCTCTGCTGCCTGTGACTGGAACGAATTGCAAAAATCGCTGAAGTTGGAGCCTTTTATCTCCCTCACCAACGTCAAACATCTGCTATCTGAGCAGCTAACCCGAGCGCTGCAGCTGTACATAGTCTATCGGTAAACAGCCCACCCATTTTTACCTACCTCATCCCCATACTGTTTTTATTTATTTTATTTTCTGCTCTTTTTCACACCAATATCTCTACCTGTACATGACCATCTGATCATTTATCACTCCAGTGTTAATCTGCAAAATTGTAATTATTCACCTACCTCCTCATGCCTTTTGCACACGATGTATATAGACTCTCCTTTTTTCTACTGTATTATTGACTTGTTAATTGTGTACTCCATGTGTAACTCTGTGTTGTCTGTTCACACTGCTATGCTTTATCTTGGCCAGGTCGCAGTTGCAAATGAGAACTTGTTCTCAAATAGCCTACCTGGTTAAATAAAGGTGAAATAAAAAAATAAAAAAATACTTCTATTGTTACATTTTTAAGCTAGGACTCTGGTCCACAGGCGGGAGCGGTCCTGTACAGTGGATGGCGGTAATGCACCATAACGTTGGATGCTAATTGCAGATAAACCCCACAGAAGAAATGACTGGGGGTGACAACAATAGCTAGCTAGCTAGAACAACGCTAACGGTAGACAGTGTCCTTCGCCCCCGCCTGTCCTTTGCCTGTTTTCCCACAGTTCTGTTAACGAGCAAGGGCAGGTGTTTGGCAAAAGGAAGCAAAGGACACTGTGAGCTAGTTAGCTAGGACTCCAGTACACAGTAGATGGGATAGGTAGCTAGCTAGTACACTGGTAGACAGTGTACTTCTTCCCCGCCTGTTGGGCACTGTTTTCCTGCAGTTCTGTTAAAGACTGCGAGGGCAGGCATTAGCGAAGGACATTGGGTGCTAGTTAGCTAGGACTCCGGTACAGAGCAGGCAGGATAGGTAGCGAGCTAACCATTGCTAGGACACAAATCAAATCAAACTTGATTTGTCACATACGCTGAATACAACAGGTGTAGTAATACAATTACCGTGACATGCCGTGAAGCCTTTAACAAACAATGCAGTTCAATAAAGTAAAGAAAATATTTAACAAGCTAAAGTAAAAAAAGAATAAAAGTAACACAATAAAATAACATTAACGAGGCTATATACAGGGGGTAGCAATACAGAGTCAATATGCGGGGGTACAGGTTAGTCAAGCTCATTTGAACATTTAGGTAGTGTCACACCCTGACCTTAAGAGCCTGTTTATTTCTCTATTTGGTTAGGTCAGGGTGTGATTTGGGTGGGCATTCTAGTTTTCTATTTCTTTGTTGGCCGGGTATGGTTCACAATCAGAGGCAGCAGTTTCTCGTTGTCTCTGATTGGGAATCATACTTAGGCAGCCTGTTTTCCACCTGAGTTTGTGGGATCTTGTTTTTATTCAGTTACTGTGTAGCCTGCAGAACGTTACGTTCGTTTATCTTTTGTTGTTTTTTGGTGTTCATCTAAAACTAAAGAAAGATGTACACTTTCCACGCTGCGCTTTGGTCTCATTCGGACGACAGACGAAACAGGTACGAGTAAACCGAGAGTAGTAGCAGTGTAAAAACAAATGGGGGAGGTGTCAATGTAAATAGTCTGGGTGGATATTTGATTAATTGATCAGCAGTCTTATGGTTTGGGGGTAGAAGCTGTTAAGGAGCCTTTTGGTCCTAGATTTGGCACTCCGGTACCACTTGCCGTGCGGTAGCAGAGAGAACAGTCTATGACTGGAGTCTCTGACAATTGTTTGGATTTCCTCTGACACTGCCTGGTATATAGGTCCTGGATGGCCCCAATTATGCCCCAGTGATGTATTGGGCGTACACACTACCCATTGTAGAGCCTTACGGTCAGATGCCGAGCAGTTACCATACCAGGCGGTGATGCAACCGGTCAGGATGCTCTCGATGGTGCAGCTGTAGAAAGTTTTGAAGATCTGGGGACCCATGCCAAATCTTTTCAGTCTCCTGAGGGGGCAAAGGTGTTGTTGTGCCCTCTTCACAACTGTCTTGGTGTGTTTGGACCATGACAGTTTGTTGGTGATGTGGACACCAAGGAACATGAAACTCTCGACCCGCTCCACTACAGCCCCATCGATGTTAATGGTGGCCTGTTCGGCCCACCTTTTCCTGCAGTCCACGATCAGCTCCTTTGTCTTGCTCACATTGAGGGAGAGGTTGTTGTCCTGGCACCACACTGCCAGTTCTATGACCTTCTTCCTATAGGCTGTCTCATCGTTGTCAGTAATCAGGCCTACCACTGTTGTGTCATCAGCAAACTTAATGATGGTGTTGGAGTTGTTTGGCCACGAAGTCATGGGTGAACCGGGAGTACAGGAGGGGACGAAGCACGTACTCCTGAGGGGCCCCAGTGTTGAGGATCAGTGTGCCAGACGTGTTGTTGCCTACCCTCACCACCTGGGTGTGGCCCGTCAGGAAGTCCAGGATCCAGTTGCAAAGGGAGGTGTTCAGTCCCAGGGTCGTTGGCTTAGTGATGAGCTTTGTGGGCACTATAGTGTTGAGTGCTGAGCTGTAGTATATGAACAGCATTCTCACATAGGTGTTCCTTTTGTCCAGATGGGAAAGGGCAGTGTGGAGTTCGATTGAGATTGTGTCATCTGTGGATCTGTTGGGGCGGTATGTGAATTGGAGTGGGTCGAGGGTATCCGGGATGATGCTGTTGATGTGAGCCATGACCAGCCTTTCAAAGCACTTCATAGCTACCGAGGTGAGTGCTATGGGGCGGTAATCATATAGGCAGTTTACCTTTGCTTCCTTGGGCACAGGGACTGTGGTGGTCTGCTTGAAACATGTAGATATTACAGACTCAGAGGTTGAAAATGTCAGTGAAGACACTTGCCAGTTGGTCCGTGCATGCTTTGAGTACACGTCCTGGTAATCCGTCTGGCCCCGCGGCTTTGTGAATGTTGACCTGTTTAGGGATAGGCGGGACGCAAATGTCTCAACTGGCCAATTGCCAGGGAAAATGCAGAGCGCCAGATTCAAATAAAATACTATGATATTCAAACTTTCATTAAATCACACATGTAAGATACT